>NC_033794.1:46825145-46866555 GCF_001876935.1 Asparagus officinalis | reverse complement strand
AATAGTATTTTATTATTAAAAATTAGGTTTTAGTCTCCATCGTCAGAATACAACAAAACTTTACCCACAGAACCGTCTCACAATTCTGAGATCAATGGCGCAAACCTCACATCTATCTGATCAACAAAAAATTATTAAAAATACAAATACGACAGATTTCAGTAGACTCGTGATACTGAGGCTGAAACTGCGAATCGATCTCAAATCGATTCCAATCTGATCTATTCATCCCAGAATGATCACCAATCAAAATAAAACTCATTTATTATCATTTATAATAATATTTTCAAAAATTTTGGGGTTTTACAGCTACGATCAACTCAGACCCATCGGACGCCGTCAAGCTGACTGTTTTAGCAAAACAATCAATACTGATATGGAAGAATGATAGCCAATCCATACCAAGAATGACGTCAAACTCCGACATCCATAAAACAATCAGGTAGACGATGAACTTGGACTCATCTAGACTGATGACACATCTTCTACATATACTCTCTAATAGGGATACCTCCCCTAAACGAGTAGAGATGGATAACGGTACATCCAAAGGATATGAAATCAACCGGAACCTATCCATAAAGGTATGAGAGATAAAAGAATGTGAAGCTCCTGAATCAAACAAGATCCGAGTCGTGAAGGAATTTACTAAAAATGTACCTTCCACTATGGCTCCGATCGCACCATGATCATGTGGTACGACTGCATAGACTCTGCCGGTGACCGACGCCTGTTGTACTGCTGGCGGTGGAATATATAGGTCTATCTAACCCTGAGGAACCTCCTGAATCACTCGAATCTGGCCTGCTGGCCCTTCAATCCTCGGAACGGTCGGTGGTGCCTCTATCCTCTGCTGTTGCTGGCCTTAACCACGACCCTGCTACTACTGACCATGTCCACGGTTCCGCTGTTGCCCGTGTCCTCGACCCTGGTGTTGGCCCTAGCCTTTGCCCTGCTGGTATCTTGTTGGTGCACTACGACAATCCCTGACTTTATGCCCAATCTTGTTACAATTATAACATGCACCCTGAATCTTAAGCTACTGCGGTGCTCTCTGATCATGTGGTGGTCCCCTCTACCCCTGCATCTGGTGCTGAAAATCCTTACCCTGCTGCTGGGGTGCTCCAGGTCCGGCGAAAGGTCTCTTGCCCTTGCCCTTATCATTCTACTGTCCTGACTTAGTGTTACCCTTCTTGTTCTTCTAGAACATCGCAGTCTCTGTCTTCTGCGCAATGGCTACATCAGCTACCTCTCTAACTGAGCGGAACCTCCTGGACATGAGATAGTGCCTAAGGCTTGGACGAAGCCCCATAAGAAACATCCGAGCCTGGCGTTCTCTTGACTGCCACATGCCTGTAAATCAAAGTAGACTCATGAACCAGCTCTCGTAATCTGCCACAGACATGTCTTCCTACTCCAATCTGGTCAACTTAAGCTCTTTTCCGGTCTGTGCCGCAGAAGAGATGTACTGTTCGTCGAAAAAATAGACAAAATCCTCCTATGACAGGGTTACCCGCTACTCTGGGCTGAACTGAAGCCTATACCATCCCTCGGCATCACCCTTTAGGCTGAAGGCTGCTCACCTTTACTTCTGGATTGAATTCACATAAAGTAAGTCAAGGATATCCCCCACATATTCCTCCCACTTGTGGGCTACAAGCGAATCTGATGATCCTTGAAATTTCGGTACCCTCATCTTCTAGTACCTCTTAACTAGATGGAGCCAAACCTCCTTCTCTGTGGCTCTACCTACAACTGGTGGTGGCATGATCCCTGGTATACCGTTTGTGGACTCCTCTGAAATAGAAATGGCTGGAATCACTAGCGGTGGAACTACAGGCGGTGGTGCAATTGGTGGAGTCTGGCTCGCCACTCGCTCCTCGAGCGCTGATAGCCTAGCTGCTATAGGCACCATGAGGTTTATGAGGTACTGCAAAGCCTGCTGCGACTCAGGTGGAGTCTGCTGTGGCTCTGGCTCCGGCTCAAACTGTCTCTCTCTTCGAGCACAGGATACTCTCCGTCCACATCCTTGCCTGACCATCTATAAATTTCCAGGAAGAGAGTTTATAAAACCTCAGACAAAAGCATATATATAACTCATAGCAATAAGAAAACTGTATCGTATTTCATTCATGCAAATATTTTATAGCCAAAGTAAAATAGTTGTCATAAAAAATTTCAAAATTTTTGAGATATATGTATATAACGTCCTCACTCATTCTAGGAATTCCTATCAGACTCTATATATGAATCCTAAGAAACTTTATTCTAGCTCTACGACTCAACACAGGATGACCCTAAGGATACTGGAACTAGGGCTCTGATACCAACTGTGCGCCCTTGTTTTCACACATGGCTGTAGTCCAAGGTGAACCCAGAGATTTCAAACCTATCATGCACCCACGCTGTGCAATAACACGTTTCACCAATAACAGTAATATCGTCTAGTGTAATAAAAAATAAAGTGTAGGTACAATACATGCAAAAAGAAGGAAATAAATACAATAGACATGATGTCAAAAGATAAATCTCATAAGTGAACTCATGTCTCAACTGATAAATCTAAAATACATCTGATGACTAAAGAGTGTCTCAACATGAATCAAATAAAAATCGTACTAAGGCTCACAGCCATTACAAGAAGAAAATAAACTCTAATGTCTGAACATGAAAGTCAACTACAGTGGAGTCTCAACTACTATATTTGAACGACGGTGACTATGTTGGAAGTCTGTCAACCTGCGACTCTTCAAAACTCTGAACCGCCTAAAAGGGAAATTAAAATAAAAAGAAAATAACAAGAGCGACAGAGTGTAAAAGCAAGATTACCTTCATCTGCCCCCAGGGGAAGGGTTGCTAGATGTAGTGGATGCTCTACCTATTAAGCACAGTCTACCTACATCATTTTGTCTCGTACCTAATGGTATTAATAGTTAGAAATCTACAACATGAGATGTAGTACATCGAGCAAAATAATCCAAATAAGGAAACCCTTATGTATATCATATGTCTCAAACTGTAGATATCTAAATATTAATCCCAAACTATGAATAGAAACATCACTGGAAAAAAATAAAATACCATGATGAACATCAGTATATAGTTCTCATGTACTCACAAGAGTAAGGTATCTCGGTCATATATATATTCAACAACGTGACATAAACACTCTTGGCATCCACTAAAAGTCAGGCTATCAAATAATCGTATCATTACAACTTTTTGCAAGATTCTGGTCTAATCGTAGTATCATACACAACAGACTACCCCTGTAGGTATCCTAAATCAATGTACACGAATCATTAGTCTCATCGCGATCTCAGTGCGTAACATGAGTGTGGGATGACCTACCTTATAGGTATCCTAAAAGACGGCTCACAAGCCTCATCGCACCCTCGTGTGGACGGACTGCTAGACAAAGCATCCAAACCCGACTCAATAGCCTATACAAATAGAATATCGATGCACTACCCCACGTAGTACTAAACTGAGCTCATCAATGATATCCATCCCATGCCTAAACTGTATAAATCTGATATACCGACGCACTATCTTATATAGTACTGAGCTGAGCTCATTAACGATATCCAACATGTGTATAAACTACTAACTCAAGTGTAATCACCCAACACTTATCAAAATCCTCTTTGGGATACTCATGTGGGTGACACAACACCATTCATGTATATTCATGTCTATACATAGACTATTGTGCGACTCGAACCCCGCGATCATATCTCAAAACAAAGTAACAAAATGTTCAGGAAAAAGTCTTAGTAGTCGACTACTATCCTTAGTAGTCGACTACTATCCTTAGTAGTCGACTACTATCCTTAGTAGTCGACTACTATCCTTAGTATTCGACTACACTGAATCAATCCAGACTTTTTAATTGCAGTGTCAAACTTAGTAGTCGACTAGTAAGCATATTAGTCGACTACACTGTACTAACTCAGTTTCTTTAAACCTAAACTGGGCATGAGTAGTCGACTACTAAGCTTAGTAGTCAACTACCCTGTCAAAACGTGCATTCTTTCATGCACGAACATGATTTATCATTTAACTATACTTCTCATGTGATTTAATACAAAAATAAAACATGTAATATTCATCAAAATATGAGCAATCATCCTGAACATGAAACAATCTCTTAATTTGCTCTAATTAGGGATTAACATCCTAATTAATCAAATTTCTCAAATTAGCTCTTAATTAAACAACGAAATTATCAACACATGATGTTAACTACTCATGAACAAAATAAAAATCTCGTTTATACATGTTCATCTATCTTAGGTATCCCAAACTCAGGTTTTTAGCATAATTAGCTTACAAGAAACATCAATTAACAATAATTAGGGTTTACTCATGAGTTAAACACAATTATCAAGTTAAAAAAAATTTAACATAAACCCTAATGATCATAATCACATTTCTATCACCAACAACAAAGATTTAACTTCAGATCTAGCATAGGGTTAAGATTTATTTTCAAAAACCAAACTTTAACACCTCGGGTTAAGATTTAAGCATGTGAAAACCAAAATATACATCTCAAACTAGTTCTTTATCTATGGGGATGAGTTTGGACAAAAATAATCTTGCCTCAAAGTGGTGTTGATCTCCTGAACACGTGCACGCAAGATCTCTCTTCTCCAAAATGCCAAAAATCTGCCTCCCCTTAGACAAACGCCTCAAGAACACACCCAAAACTCACAATTTTAGGGTTAGTGTTGAAGGAGGTGAGAGGCTGCTGATATTTCACGTGAAAGGTGAGGAAAATAGTGTTTCAAACGAGTATATACACATAGGTTAATAGTCGGGTTCGAAACAAACAAAATCAACCCGATACCAAACATGCATACATTAGGAAATCTCCCGCCGGTCGACTTCTAAGCCTAGTAGTCGACTAATAAGCTCAACTCAAGTTTCTGTAAATAGTTTACGGGCTTAGTATAGTCAACTACTAAGAGCACCCATCAACTACACTGAGTCTGTTTGCCTGTGCAAACTGATTCATTCTCATACTCGAAAATATGTACGTTGAATTGATCTCAAATCAATTCCTAACATACTCAAACATCAAAAATATGTTATTTATCATAGTATAACATATTAAATATTATTTATCATAATATACTCAAATTTACAGGGCTTTACATTCTTCCCCCTTAAAAGAATTTCGTCCCAAAAATTCTGCAAATGTATAATAGAGATATCCACGCTTAACAGCCTAGAATGTGGGTGTTCCTAATTAACTCCATCGGACGAAAAACCCAAACAAGGGACCTCCCATATATATACCATGTGTTCTGAAAGATTAGAAGCTAAGTATTAATACCTTAATTCTAGTGCTAAATATAAATATGTCCATATTGATAATCATATGTATAATCAAAGCATAATCAAATCAATCAAATTACCTGCTCAAACAGGTGCGGGTAGTCGCGATGCATATCCTCCTCACGCTCTAAAGAAGGCTCTTCGGCTTCTTTTCGGTTCCACTGAACCTTAACCAAAGGTATCACTTTGTTTCTAAGCTTCTTGTCCTCCTTAGCAAGAATACATACAGGAACCTCTATCTTGGTCAAGTCGTCATTAAGCTCAATCTCTGGTGCGTCTAACACTCGTTGTTGCTCCTCATCGCGCAAATGCTTTTTAAGCAAAGAAACATAAAAAATATCATGTATGCTCGACATTAATGTGGGAAGCTCTAGCCGATACGAAACGGCTCCAATGCACTCAATAATCCTGAACGGACCAACATACCTCGGGGCTAGCTTTCCCTGCCTACCAAATCGCTGAACTCCCTTTATTGGAGATACCTTCAACAATACATAGTCCCCAATCTGGAACTCTAACGGTCGTCGCCTATGATCTGCATAACTCTTCTAACGACTCTGAGCTGCAAGGATGCGCTCCTGAATCACCGCTATCTTCTCTGTAGTCTGTCTCACAAGCTCCGGTCCAGGTAATAAGTTATCCTCCGGCTCTGCCCAATATATCAGGGATCTACAAGGCCTTCCGTACAATGCCTTGTACGGTGCCATACCAATTGTCGCTTGATAACTATTGTTATAAGCGAACTCAATCAATTGGATGTGGTCCTCCCAATTACCCTGGAAATCAATAATGCATGCTTGCAGCATATCCTTCAATATTTGATTCACTCTCTTCATCTGATCATCCGTTTGTGGGTGGAATGTGCTACTGTATGACAACTGACTCCCGAATGAATTCTGGAAACTCATCCATAAGTGGGATGTGAAAACTGAGCCTCGATTCGATACAATAGTCTCTGGGACTTTGTGTAAATGAACTATCTCCCGGATGAAAATCCTCGCATAAGTCTCTGCCGATCATTTTTATGAGGGACGACACAGACTCTGCCAAACAGTCGGGGTTGGGAGCCCCAATAAAATTAGTCGAGGTTTCGAACCCCGACTTATTTAGTGGCCTAACCACGAGAGGGCTGGGGGGAGGTCCTAATTAGTCGGGGTTGGTAAGCCTGACTAATTAGGATTGTGATTTTTTTAAATGACCCACTTTCTAGCCACGAAACTGATGTGACGAGAAAGTTGGTCGATTTTGGTAAATAAGTTTGGATTGGGTTCAAATGTGGGATTAAAATTGTAAATGAGTTTATTTCAAAAATTTCATCCCCTGTACTTTTAGGGGGTGTTTGGTTCAACAATTTTATAAAAATTTTTTTCTCAAAAAGACCGATAATGACATTTCTGTAATTAAAAATTTTCTGTAGATTTTCGTAAACTGTGTTTGATTCAAAAAAATTTACATAAATATTTTCTATAAAGTATAGAAAAATACTAAAATTTACAGAAATCAATTCTCTTAAAATGAGCAGAAATCACCCAGATGGCAATTTTCTTATTTTGAACCAAACAAGCAAAGTAAAAAAAAAAAGAAAATTGGTACTTTTTGATTTCTTAAAACTTTTCCTATAAATTTTTTAAGAAACACAAAGAAATCATATTTTGGGTGGAAAATATTTTCTATAATTTGTAGAAATTAAACCAAACACTTATTTCCTACGCAGCCTCAAACAATTCTCTCCTCAGAATTCCA
The DNA here is from genome assembly GCF_001876935.1 of Asparagus officinalis. Taxonomy (NCBI): domain Eukaryota; kingdom Viridiplantae; phylum Streptophyta; class Magnoliopsida; order Asparagales; family Asparagaceae; genus Asparagus; species Asparagus officinalis. The sequence goes on along the minus strand of NC_033794.1, from coordinate 46,859,469 downwards.
CCTAATGATTCCTTCACCTATTAGTCACCCGTTCTACTTTTGGGCCCTACTTTCTCCAGATCACACGAGTTGCAGAAATCAACATGGTCGCCATAACTCTCGTTAAAAGAGTACCACGAAAGTGAGCTTGTGGATGAGAGTCTGCCACATCACCACGGGCACGAGCGAAAAAGCGCAGCTGCGTTCCTACCGGACACTAGATTTTCGACACGTGTCTACACCATTCTCGCTCTCCGCCGCGAATCTTCGGTTTCCTCTCTCCCGTCCCCAAATCCACAAATAACTATAGTGGCTGAGATTTTTTTCCCCAATTATTTTTTCTTTCGAAAAACATTTCGAAATTGAAATTAAAGATATAGAGAGCAGCGGACGAAGGAGCTCCTCTTCTTTCTCTTTTTCTCTCGATTCTTCGTCTTCTCGCAAGAAGAAATAGTCTTTTTAGTTCTCCATTGATGCTGAGATCTCGAGCTCGATTACGAGTATATTAAGCTTTGTTTGGTTTGGATCGGCGGGATGGGGATTGGATGTGCCTGATGCGCGCTGCATCGGCCGCTAGAGGTGAGTTTTGAGCAATTCTGTTTGTTTTTTCCCTTTCGATTCTTAGGGTTTGTTGATCTCTTCTTGCTTGCTAGGTTGCAGGATCATGGCTGCTGACTGGACTTTAATTTGGTGAGGTTTCTGAGCTCTGATGCTAATTTTAGTAAGTTGTTAAAATTTTCTAATTTGTGTTTTTCAGTGGTAGATGTGATTAAGTTATGAGGTATTATATTCGTCAAATTGAGCGGTTGATTGGAGACATGGAAGGAGAACTTGTGCTATTTGTTGATTACTTGGAGGAGAGCTAGTACCCAAAGCTGCTGTGTTTTGTTCTTGTTGATTTTAGGATTTGAGATCTGGCAACAAATGGAAACGAATTCTTCGGGTGAAGAGCTTGTCGTAAAGGTGATCTCTGACTTGAATTGCCAGTGAAATAATGTTTGTTTGGTTCCAAAATGTGTTCATTTGTTTATGTTAATTTTGTACGTATAATAGACAAGAAAACCATATACAATCACGAAGCAGCGAGAGAAGTGGACCGAGGAAGAACATAACAAGTTTATTGAAGCTCTGAAACTGTATGGAAGAGCTTGGCAGCGGATTGAAGGTTGTAAATTTGATTCCTTTTTCTTTTTCCCAAGTTAGTTTTTAATTACAGATGCTTTGGTTTTGTACACTGCACAGAGCATATTGGTACAAAAACAGCAGTGCAGATTCGGAGTCATGCACAAAAGTTCTTCACAAAGGTCCAGTTGCTCTCTCTCTCTCTGTGTGTGTGTGTGTGTGTGTGTACTCCAGAGGTATATACCTCTGCAGTTGGAACTAGATTCTTTACTGAAATAGCTTAGCGTAGTTTTGCAAAACTGAATCTTTCTTGTCTTTCTTTATACAATATTTTCATGCGCAGAGGTTTACCCCAAAAAACTCTATGATGTGGTGCTGTTAAGTTTTGAAATCGTTTAGTACTGTTACTCTAGAATCAATCAATGGTCTTAGTAATTTATGTAATGGGTTAAAAACCATTCTCTTTGTTCTGGTCTTGTTGGTGATGTCTCTTTGGATGTGTTGTCCTGAATCCTATGTTCCTATTCATATGAGGATTTTTCTTTTCTTCCTCCCTTTTAGGGCCCTTTCTAGATGTACCACAGGATTCTCAGAACATCTGTACAAAACTATATTAGACCTAGTTCTTATAGGATTACTGTATGAGTCCTAATCTTTATGGGATAAAGGGGTATTTTAGTAGAAGCTTTTGGTAGTGACAAAACAATCTTATAGTCTTTGGGAGCCATTTGAGAGATTGCATTTTTTAGTGGGTATTTTAATAGAAGTTTTTGGTAGTGATAAAACAATATTATAGTCTTTGGGAGCCTTTTTTTTATTGGGAATTAGAGTTTGAGAGCTCTTCCAAGCTTCTATTTAGTGGAGCGATCAATTTCCTCTAAGTCACAAGGCAGACCATATAGATCATTGAGTTCCTATAATTCTTATTCTTTTGCATAACTGTGCGATAACATAGATCTTGGCCTTCTTGAAACATTTCCCACGAAACTTGATCATTGTTGACTCGCTTAAAAGAGAGATACTATTCTGTTGCATCAGTTGTTAAATGAAACAGAAGATGCTAACTCTTTTTTGAATAGGGTTATTACAGATAGAAAAGTAATCCAACATCTTTTAAAAAAATACTAACTGTAGCATATTAGAATTAGATTCTTTGTGAAAAGAAGGAACGTCTAGTTCGACCTGTCTGGTAGAAAGGTGTACTTGTGCAACCTATAAGTCTGGAAATCAGTTGACTAATGAAGTTTGTCTGAGGCTTGTTGGGAGATGAATGATACCTATAAGGACTACTGTACAACCTATAAGTGGTGGGTTTGTTATGGGGGTACATATTAATTGAGTTAGCATGTGGGTCGTACCTAGGAGTGAGACCATGTGGGTTTTCCATAGTCCTATTGTAGGAGGTTTCCAATGACCATGGAAGAATTGGGTAAAAAATTTGAGCAGGAGGGATATAATAAGTAAATTGTTAAGAGGCAAATTGTTGTGGCGAGGGAGTCGGTTTGTGAAGGGAGTATGATACATTCAATGACTGGATGTCTTTTAAGAAGGGGTGTTCTGAAGGGGAGGAGTTGGCAGAAATTATTCCTGATGCTATGATCCTTTTGTACTATACCTCCTAGTTGTTGAGTAGAGAATAGTTGAACCATGGTAGTTCATAAGGCATCTCAGTATTTGATCCCTAGATTTGTTTGCTGGCTATATAGCTTTGACACTCGAGACTTCCTAGCCAACCCTCGCTGGTCTATGATAACTGGAGCCTCTCATTGGAGCCCCTCATTGTAGGACCACTGATACGAGGATTAGCTCGTCTGGGTGATTAGGAGCCTCCTTGTCTGTTACATGGGTATTTCTATCATGAAGCCGTGCTGTGACTCGACATGTATCGGAAACCCATGCTCATAGGACACTCCTTGGGCACTCCTTGAATAAACGCATGCATTCTTTCACATGTGCACTCTATTCTATATTACATATTTTAATTTAAAGCACTTGTCATGCTTTTTCTTGGATGTATATTCTACGCTTCAGATTCACTTCGTGAAACTTATGAACATGGCTTGGGTGGGTCTGATTTAGGTCATACCTAGTTTGAAGCTATGATTGTAAAGGCTCTTGTGGCTATCTACTTCGAGAATGTGACGTGTACCCGCCTGTGCCTATCCTTTACAAATTTGTCATGTCCTCTACCCGTACCACCACCCATACCCGTTTCAATGCAACATAGCCCCTTGTCCGTCAATTGACTCCCATTGGTTTTAATAAACTCCTACATCCTTGATGTTAGTTGCGTCTACCTCCTTGACTGCAAGAGCCTCCGATACCAATTTGTTGTCCTCTTTGGGGAAAAAACTAGCATTATTGGGGAAATGTTAATCCATCACTTTTAACCGCAAAACTGTAATGTTTTTGAGCTACATACCTTGTAAATCATCAATATTTATTAAAATTACTCCCAAGTCTTGATGTTTATTTAAATGCCTCTCAAATCTTAGACTTCGGATTCTTCTACGCAAATGTTGAACTCCACTATGTTTACGGGGGAGGTAGAATAGTAGCACCACCCCTTTCAACGGTCTAATGCCTACCATATTTTCTTTGGTTTGGGTGGAAAAAATCTAAAGGTTGAGGTTTGAAGGCATTTTAATAAATGTCAGGATTTGGGGGGAAATTTAATAAATGTTGATGATTTTAGGGGTTACGTAGCCAGAGAATGCCAAACTGTGTTGAAAGCATGGTATACCAAGTTTAATACAGATCTAAGTAGAAATACAACCTACAGAAGAGATTCGGTAGACTGAAAGCTGATCTATCAAATACCTATATCCATGGCTAATATTGACATGAGAGAACAAACCTATGCCAAAGAGCTACATACAAGTTTGGAACTAGCCAGTTCTATTATCAACTAAAGAGTAAACATTATAATTACCTACTATAAAAGGAATAATAACTAATACCAGTGAAAAGTAGAACACAGTAGCCATAAAATCCTATACAGGAGCTGGTTAAAGTAGGGAATAGGAAAGTAAAAGGAATCACAGAGTAGAAGGTCAAAAGGGAAGAAGAATAGAAGAGGATTATGCAGAACAATTCTTTTGAATATCAGGGAAAGGAAGATTCTTGAACCTTGTCAGGTTTGGCATAGTTTGTGGGCTTTTATCCATAGGCCACACTTGTACTTAGCGGCCCCAAGATTTCTTTTGATAATGGATTTTCCTTAACGAGCCGCTTGCACTATGTGTAAGCTAGAGACACAACTTAGAGAAGGCTGACAGATGATTCACTCGATGTGCATCACAAAGTTTTTTGTCAAATATAATTATCTTAACTGAGTTGATGCCAACTGTATTATTGACATATTTAAGTGATTTAGTTGCACTACTTCATCGTTACTATATCTAGAAATTTTATCTGATTTTTTATTACACAAATTTTTGGTTTGAAAGAAAAGTTCAAAGTTCGCCACGCTTTTAGTAGTACATTAAATTGATCATTCACCTTTAAAGTATACAACATTGTATAGACAATTCAAAACCTTCTAAAATGTATTAGAAGTTTATTTTTTCAGGATTAGAATTTAATTCAATCTCAAATAAATTAGAAAATCTTCAATTTTGGACAAACATAAAATATTGTGCTGAAGAGAATCAAGTTGGGTTAACTTTTTATGATTAATAGCATATGAAAAATCAAATGAGAAAGTTAAAGCCTAGATTAAAATAGATTATATGCAATGCATTTGACATATAATAGGCAGTATCTTCGTAAGAAAATCATATCAAATTACATAAATCATTATTATTTTTATAAACATATCAAAAGATCACATGAAGAACGTTAAACATAGATTAATTTAGATTACATGAACACTGCATTTAACATGATAAACATGTGGAAATTAAGTGAAATAATGTTAACTTAAAAGCTCAAAAAAACTTAAACAATTTACTCAACTCTTAGAATGTAGAGGAAATGGCAATTGATATTTGTATCATAAAATATTGATGTCAATTTGAAGAAATGTTTTGTATACTGCATATACATTGCTGCAGAAGCTAGTGAGAAAAATAGGGAAAATGAAAAATGGAGAAGACGTGGAGGGGGTGAAAAAGGGTTAGGGCGAGGTGAGTCGAATGAGTGAAGCTAACCAATCTAGCCATCACCGTTCCAACCGTAACGAAGAAAAATGAAGAGAAAGGTTCGGATTTTTTCCCCGTTAGGTGTATATGTTGAATGTGTGTAAGAGTCAGGTTACATGATTCAACTCTTTCTCCTTATTTGTTTAAGGATAATCTGAGAGCAACAAATATCTATGCAAATTCCTATGCAAATTCCTTTTTACTTCTTCTCTCCTCTTTGAAGAGACATGTAGGACCTTTATCATGTGGCACAAGCCGCATCCGTTTGTCTCTTTCTTTGCTTCATAAGCAACATTCTATTTCTATGTTTGTAGTGTAAAGAAACCAAGCATAAAGTTTGCTAGTCAATAGTATTTTTTAGTTTTTGCTAGATTTATTTATGGATAAATTGTACATGATTCTAGTTATTATCAGGGCTATATTGAAACTATAGAAAACCACCATTACTGTTGAATTTAATAGAGACTATCTTACATCGTGTTAGGTTTTCTAAATCTTTTGCCAAATCTAGATAGTGCGAGGGTATTATATTAACCTTTGATGGTAAAACTTTCTTCTCTATGATATTTGATGAAACAAAATCTGTCATTAGATAATATAAGCATCTTCTACTGAATTCGGTAGAGGAGTTTTTTGCAATATACTTTTGTTTGAATTTTGGAAGATATTGGAATCCCAAACATTAGAGGTTGAAACTTTAACTACCGACACACACACACATATACACATACATACCTACATGTATATATACATATGTACCTATATACGTGTATATAGCTATATACACTTCTATATACGTTACATATGTATATATACATGCGTATATATAAACACTCACACATACACGCATACATATATACATGTATAGATGTATATATATACATGTATATACATATGTATATATAAGTTTATATATAGAGATACATATATATATCTAAACATGTATTACTTCAAACTTGCAAGAACTCCTACTACCCAAACTAACATAAGAGCTTCTAGTCAGCTTCCCAAACTCACAAGCATCACACTGCAGCTTCTGTTTATTTACTTTTCCAAACAGGGTTGGATACATTTTTCCCAAAATGCCAAATGATGGATGTCCCATCCGTTGATGATAAAGCATCAACTCATCTTCTGCACACACTTTAGCTCCTCCTGTTCCCGTCCTCTCCACCACAAATGTCAGCGCTGAGTCCATCCCTTCGCGGTCCAGGTACCACAGCCCGCTACGTCATGTCGCAGTCCCAAGTCTTCGCTCTGTCCCCTTTTCCTGGAAGATCACATTGGGAATGTCAAAAGAAACAATACAATTTAGTTAGAGGATAATAGCACTAATGGATAACAGGCTAACATGAAATGAAGGAGCATGCAGAATATTAGATAAAGTTATAAAACCTGTACAACTAACAGTTCCCTTACCAACCACATCCTGTGCTGTACCATCAGCGATTTGGATGCTCTCTGCTTCTGCTAAGTGAGTGTAAGATAAGAACTCACTGGTATTGCCTGTCACATGTCTGGATGTTCCAGAATCCATTATCCAGGCGGTGGATCTTCCCTCGTTTGGGTGTGCACGAAGGGCGTAATTGGCATAGTCTCCTCTAGAGAAAGTAGTAGATGCCCCCTCAGACACATCACCTACTGCTCTCTGCTTCCTCAGTGCTGCCAAGAGTGCCTGATCCTCATCAGTGAAGGTCATCTCAGCTTCTTCCCTTTCTGTCACTGTCAAGTTTGCTCTGTGGCCTCCTTTTTCACCTCGCCTGCCTCCACAACCACGACCACGGCCTCCAGCCTGATCACGTACACCCCAGTCCCTTTCCCTGGGTGATTTAGGGCACATCTGTCTCAGATGCCTTACTTCTTCGCAGTTGAAGCACTGCCTAGTCTCTCTTCTGAATCTAGTGTTATCCGGGTTGGATATCACTAGTGCAAACTTCTCCCCTGTAAGTCCACCAATCCCAACCTGTAGCCTGATACGGCTCTCCTCCTGTATCATGACCGAGACTGTCTCCTCCAGTGGTGGGATCTTCGTCTGAGTTAGTAGCAACGCCGTCCTCTGCTCATACGCTGGAGCCAAGCCTCAGAGAAATAACATGGTCATCTTCTATAAAGAGGCATCGCGCTCCTTACACTCCGGGTCCTTGCAGCTTGCTAGGGGCGAGAAGTGATCGTGATCGAGCCACAAGCGCTCCAGCTCTGTGGCATACTCCTGTACAGTCTTCTCTCCTTGGACTGTAGCGTTGATCTCCTTCTTGATCTGAAATACCCTCAGGTTATTCCCCACCCCATCGTAGGTCCTCCTCAACTTCTCCCAGACATCTTGCATCATCCCAAGACCATCTATTGTGACAGCAATTGGCTGGACTACGGAATTCAGAAGCCAGATGTACACCAACATATGAGTGGACTTCCACTCATCTCTTCCTGCGGAGCCCTCAGTCGGCTCAGTCTTCTCCCCTGTCAAATATCCCTCTAAGTTCCTCCCGGCAAGGGTATATTTCACCCCTCGCGATCAACTCAAATATGTCGCGGGTCCATCAAGCTTTACATCGATAGGTGGAAGCTCCACCTTCTTGGGTGGTGGCTTTGTCGAGCCCTCTCCCGCCGAAAACCTCATCAGTTGCATTAGTGTTGAGATCTCCTCAGGATTTAACTTCTTGATGATCTCCTCAATGTTACATTAAACGTTGGGCGCTCCTAGGCGTCGGACTTGGCGCCCAGCGCTTAGACGCCTAGGCGGGCGCCTAAGCGGTTTCTGGTCGGTTTTTAATATCCAATAACTAGAAGTTTTGGTCCTAAAATATCAGCAAAAATTAAACATTCATATACTTAAAATTAAATATAAAATTAAACTTAATCAATTAAACAGTTAAACTCAAAAATTAAACTTAAACAATTAAACTTAATATATTAAACTTAAATAATAAATACAGTTAAACAGATTCAATGTGTAATTCTTAGACAAAATCTCAAAACAAGAAATATATAAACTCTCTCTCACGTGTAATTTCCCTTTCTGACTCACATGTAATTTTCCTTACTGAGTTACTGTTAACTTATTTTTGTAGGTCAAAAATTAAACTTAAACAATTAAACTTAATATAATGTAAATATATTAAGTTAGCATGTAATAAATGCATATGATAGTGATAGAGATAATAAGTTTAGTCCTTTACTTATAGAGATGAAGCTGACTGGCAACGAGATGAGAACGAGGTCGGAAGTTGAGCTCGAAGACGAGATCGGAAGCGAAGGACGAAGACGAGATGAGAACGAGGTCGGAAGTTGAGCTCGAAAGTTGAGCTCGAAGACAAGATCGGAAGCGAAGGACGAAGCCAAGATCGGAAGCGAAGGACGAAGACGAATCGGAAGCCCAGGACGAAGACGAGATCGGACGCCCAGGACGAAGACGAGAGCTCTGAGGTTCTGGCGGCGTCAGGAGAGTTAGATTAGGGTTAGTTTTTCTTTGTTTGTATTTTGGGTTTTGGGTTTTGGGTTTGGGTTACGGGTTTTGGGTTTGGATTTTCGTTTTTTTCTATTTAAATTGTGAGGCGGCCCGCTTAGCCTTGGGCGGCCGCCTAGGCGCTTCCAGCGCCTAATTGTGGCCGCTCAGGGCATTTCTGCACGTCCTGGGCACCGCCTCCGCCTAGGCGGGCGTCTAGGCGGACGCCCAGAGCGTTTTTTACAACACTGGATCTCCTCCATCGGATTTCTGCCGGTCTCCGTCATCGATCCAACTTGTATTCTTGTTGTGCGCAGCGAAATTTTCGGCAGCACTTCGACAGCACAACAGGAGAGTTAGATCAACAAGAATTCCTGTTTCACAAAGAAAACAAGAACCAAAAGCAAGATATCTCAACAAAGTGGGATATAAGCTCTTCCTCTCATCAGTTTTAGGACTGACCTATCGAGGAAACCTAAACAAGCTATTACAAATAAAAAAAACAACAAAAAAAACAGCGATCTTTTTTTCTTCTCTTGGATCTGATCGGTGTTTAATCAATGCTCTCTTCACACTAATACAGATCCCATCTAAACACAAGCTATTTAATTAATGCTCTCTTCACACTAATATAGATCCCATCTAAACAAGCTATTATCAAAAAAAAAAAAAAAAAAAATTAAAAAAAAAAAAAAAAAAAAAAAAAATTCGAAACCCTAAGCTCCTCCTTCACAGCCGCTCCTCCTTCAAAGCCGTAATCTCCTCGTCCATCTTCCTCTCTCCACCTTAAGATCCGCAACCTTCTCCTTCAACTTCTTGATCTCCGCATCATCAAACACCGACGACGCCATAGCGAGATCCTCCTGAACCCTAATGAGCTCTCCTTCAAGATACGAAGCATGATCGGTGACGGCCTTGGATCCAGTCTCCGATTGCTCCAACTGAGCAGTCAGCTCATCGATCCGCCGCTGGAGCTCCGATTTCTCACGACGGAGTACGTGGATCTCTTGATGAAGGATCTTGATGGCGCAATCGTCGCCAGAGGCGTCGGATCCGTCGGGAGTCTCGAGATCCTCGTCGGATTTGTTTAGAGTTTCGTCGGGTTGAAGAGGGAGGCGGCTAGGCTGGAACGGGCGGCTAGGTTAAGCTCTGATACCATGTAGAAGGAATAGGGTTTTAAGATTACTTTTCATTGATAGAATGACTTGGCTTATATAGTCTTACACCCACATTTACACAAAACCCCTCTAATATTCCTTAATTACATTATCTTTTTCAACACTTCAAAGTTTATAACCTAAAATTACTGATCTTTATGTCCAAACATATCAGTTTCTTTATTATACTCGAACCATATCCATATCTCTCAGATCTTATGTGCATCCACTTTTGACTATAGCAGATGTTGATATGAATTTTTCTTACTGAAACATATCTATATCAAATTCGTATTCGGGACTATTAAATGGATATGAATATAGTAGGCATCATATCCGATCTATATTCCGTCTGTTTGCGACCCTACTATCCAATAATAAATTTAATTTAACAACCTTACTTGCTGATCTATTTGTCTTCTTAGAAGGATAAGTAATCTGTTTCCCTATTTGTTGACATATTTCTAAAACAAATCAAACATTCATCTCTCTTTCTAAAAGGTACAAATATTACAAGACTATGTATTTGGATCCTGCATACTATATCCATTTTTGCTATTTACTCCATATCCAATACCTCCATCTGCTAGAACACCTACATGAAATTTAGCTTTCATGTAAACAGTTTTTGCATGATATTTCATGACTAGCCTGTCTTATACTTAATGAATTTCTCTTTTAATTCTCATTTCCTTCGTGTGGATCATGGTGCCAACAATTTTGATACCTCTTCTCCATATAAGAGTTTTCAGTATAAGTCTCTCTTAGTTTGATTAATCTCAGAAGTTTTGCTACATGTATTGCACTCTCTTTGAATTTGTTGTTTGCATATTCCCACCTCACCTCAATTCCTCTTCGTTCCTATCAATATTGACTCTCTCTCCTGATCTTACTTGCTCATTTGGTCTCTTGTGAATAAAAATTCTATTTGTCCTTCTAATCATCATCTTTACGAATTTGATTTTGTAAAATTGTTATTATTCTAATTGTCTCTGAGTTATCCTCTCTACTCTCACTAAGAAATATACTCTTGAAATGAAGATGCTTGTTGCTTGTTTTAGCAGTGATCGACCCATTCTTTTCATTAACTTTCATTTATCTGTTTTCTCTTATTTGTTGTTTTTAGACTTTAACTACTTTCTTTACAGTTTGGAGCTATGTTACCCCGACACGGCAAACAACGTCCCGTACCCGTGTCGGGTACGTTTTGGGTGCGGATCCGCACCCAAACGGCAAGGACACGGCAATTTCACAAGAGTGAGGGAAAAAGTTGCGAACTTGAAAAAAAAGTTACGAACTTGAAAAAAAAAGTTACGAACCTTAGAACCCATCAACGCCGTCGGGTCAATTGCAGCGCCTCGACGACGAAATCAGCTCCTCAACGACGAAATCAACTCCTTGACGACGAATCAACGCCTCGACGACGAGATCAGGGCCTCTACTCGAAGACAGGTTTGATTTTTAGGGTTTTGTTTTTGTTGTTTCTCCTTTTTCCTCGACGACAAGATCAACGTCTCTCCTTTTTCCTCGACGACGAAAGTTGGGGCTGGTTTCATGCGCCCTCTTCCAACCATCATGCGTTTTTTCTCGAGAGAGAACGAAGAGGAGATAAAAGGGCGACGGAAGAATTAGGGCTGGGAGAGAACGAAGAGGAGACGGGCCGCGGAAGAATTAGGGCTGAGTCTTCTTCTTTCGTTTATATACTATGTGCTAATATTTGCATAAACCCCTCATCAATTCTTTTTTTGCAGCAACCCCTTAACAAATACAAATATGTTATTATAGTTACTATTTTCTTTTGTTGCATAAATGTCCTCTTGCAAGCCCCTTAACAAATACAAATATGTTATTATAGTTACTATTTTCTTTTGTTGCATAAATGTCCTCTTGCAAACTCATCTACAAATTAATATAGTTTTGTTGCATAAATGTCCTCTTGCAAACTCATCTACAAATTAATATAGTTAATTCAATTGTTAGGATATTTTATTTAAATAGTTACTAATATAGATTTAATATAGTTAATTCAACAGTTACTATTTTAATAATTGTAGAGAATTAAATGGAGACTCCAAGTTTTTAGCTCTCGTTTTGCGAGGTAGGCTTGTAATTTTGTATGCTTAATATGAAAGTAATGAAAATTAGAATTTGGTATTATCCACAATTAGAATTATTTTATATATATACAGCCGTGTCCCCGTACCCTACTTTTTACAAATTTGCCGTGTCCCGTACCCGTACCCGTACCTAGGCAACATAGGTTTGGAGCTGGAATCTTAATTGTTTAATTTACTTAGAACTGGCATCGTGTACTTTCATTGTTTCCTATTGATTCCTTTCTTTTCTTTTTTGTATTATTGGATCAGGGATATATAATATTACACTAGTGTCCTAAATAGTGAAAACTGACAAAGCTAAAGTGTTCCACAGCTATTATAGTAGGATGAGCAGGATGATTTTATATATTCAGAAATATACCCTTAGTAAGAACTAGAAGTATAGAGAAAATTTTAGAAATATACATAACAATGATATTGATGACAATTGATCCCTTAAGTGCATTATTATACATAATAACTGGTAATGGAAGGGGACAGGAGTGGAGGAGCGGGGTGGGAAGCATGTGTATAGGGAATGAGCAAAAAGTAAGAGTAAGCAGTGTTTTTTTAGGAATGTTGAAGAATCCATCAATGATTTTTTTTTTTTGGTTGGGGGGATTGGAGTGGAGTTTTTTTTAGGTGTGGAGGGGCTTGGGGTGGGGGGGGAGGGGGGAGGTAGAGGAAGAGTCCCAAAAGTGTAGGGGGTTGAGAAAGCGGTGGAAGTAGAGATATTTGATATGGGGGGAAGGTGCTGGTGGCAATGAAGAAGGGGTAGCAGATTTGCGTGAAAGTACAGTTAAAGAAGAATTAAAATGAAACCTAACTTTCAGTCATCTATAAACATCACAAGTAATTGGACCATAAAATCCAAAAAATAAAAAAAATCTTGAAGAAACAAGAAGTTGCCACACGTGCATCTTCAACAATCCCTCGTTGGCACAATAAGACTAGTAATCACTCTTGTTATTGAACAGGAGTGGTGAGGAGTGGGGTATAGGATTGGAATAAAATGGATCAACTCATAAAACCTTTCCAGGTTAAGTTCATTCACCTGTTATTTGAAGTGGAGGTGCACTAAACGTGGCATTTTCTCAGCAGCTTAGCAGTCCTAAAAGGTCTGCTTTAGCTTCTAGCAGCTATTGGCTGTGCTACTGGGTTTTCACTGATGCAGCTTAAGGCCCTCTAAGCTGTAGCAGTCGCTACACCCTTGTTCAATTTGCTACTTTTAACACTCATTGAAAGATCCAAGCTCTTATTATTATTCATCATTTTTAATTTTAAATATTTTCAGATGTATGCATATACGTGTGTATGTGTGCATGCACCTGGATGTGCAGTGTGTGTGGGTTTGCATGTGTGCTGGGTTCAGGCGCCACGTAGTATGCATATACACATGGAATATATATAGAATTATATTGACCTAGTAAACACTTTCAACTATGTTGCAGGTCCAAATACTCGTTTAAATAAGCTAAACTCCTCGCAGCATCTTGTTTGGAGTACAATCCATACGACTGACAAAAGCATACCTTGGATTTGGTAATAGTGGCCTGTACTGTTCCCATTAAATGTGGAAGGAAAAATGTTCTGCTTTAAAGATTGCATATCACAAATGAAATGCTTAAGTAATCTTAATCAAACATACAAGTGGAAGCACTTCTTTTATGAGGTAAATAAAACATTGAGCATTAGTATCTGACAATTCTAAATGTATTCTGTGTCCAAAAGCTTCCACTAGATATAAGATTCTAATATTTCAGTTGACTACTCGTTTGATACGCATTTGAATTAGCTTTAGCACTAATTTGTTGCTCAAGATATTTGATTATCATTAATGACTTTAGGGATCAAGAAGCAAGCCATGACATTGATAAGAAACCCCAGATAATCCCTCCAGTGCTTTCTTTGAAATATTCTCATGGCTTTATGCTGGCGGGCCTTGGGTCGAGTAACTTCCAACTCAAGAGCAGCACAGGGATTTAGAGTTCGTGTCTTGGGGCAGGTGCTTATATGCAGGAAACCTTATCCAATTTTTCACATTGTTAATGTTTTTTACATCCTAGACCACTGACCCATAGCCTCTAATCCATCTGCTTTGTAACCACAAGGAGTAATCCCCTTCATTTACCCATCATATTGGAAAGCCTAATATATCATGGAACAGAGAATGTGACTGCAACATTCATACCATGCTCCACACAATGAACTTCCATCCAAGTTCGTGATTGGTAAGGGAAAGACACTAGGAGCAGTTTCAACAAAGATCATGGAGTCAGTATCAAGACTTCAAGAATTTTATATTCTCTCAGAATAAGTATGATTTTTTATTCTCTCAGAATAAGTATGATTGTATAAAGACTTCAATGGGCATTGGAGTAGGAATCTTCAACCCCTTCAAGTGTCTTTTGATCCAGAAAACTTCACAGAATCCATGTGCGACTGAATGAAACTCGGCTTTAGCACTACTCCTTACCACTACACTCTGTTTTTTGCTTCTCCAAGTAACCAAATTTCCTCCAACAAAAGTACAGTAACCCGAGGTGGATCTTCTGTCATTTATACTACCTACCCAATCCGTGTCAGTGTAGGCTTCAATCTGATGATGACCTCTGTTTCTGAATAGAAGTCCCTTCTCCGGAGTCCCTTCTGAGATACCTCAAGATCCTGAACACAACTTCAAAGTGTAAAGACCCAGGTGAATGCATAAATTGTCTAACAACACTAACTGCGAAAGCTATGTCAGGTCGTGTATGAGCTAAATAGATCAGTCTCCCAACTAATCTTTGATATCGTTCTCGATCTGCTACTTCATTAACAACAGCTGCTTCCAACTTCAAATTTGGCTCGATTGGAGTTTCTGCCGCCTTACAACTAGTCATTCCTCTTTCCTTGAGCAGATCAAGAACGTACTTATGATGGTTAACGAATATGCCCTCCTTAGATCTAGCGAATTTCATACCGAGGAAATATTTAAGCTTCCCCAAATCCTTAACTTCAAATTCATCCTCAAGCTTCATCTTAAGATTGTTGATCTCGAGAATATTATTTTTGGTCATGATTATATCGTCAACATACACAAGCAAGACGACCACTTTACCTTCTGCGGAGTGTTTGAAGAACAAAGTATGATCTACTTGGCTTAGTGAGAAGCCATGTCTTCTAACAACATTGCCAAAGCGCTCAAACCAGGCTCTTGGAGACTGTTTTAGGCCATACAACGACTTTGTTAGAAGAGAGTATGAGTATTAGTTTAGTCCCACATTGACTGTGAGACTAATTTGTAACTAATCCATCTCTATAAATAATAAAGTATAGAGTGAGGGAAAACTTTCCCAAGAAACTCTTTTCTCTCCAAATCATAACATGATATCAGAGCCTATCCCTAACCCTAACCCTAACACTAATTCAAATTTCTAAGCCTAACCCTAACCCTAGGCAGTTGTCGCTCTCCAAAACCCTAGCCGTCAAAACCCTAGCCACTTTCTCCAAAACCCTAGCCGTCAAAACCCTAGCCACTTTCTCCAAAACCCTAGCCGCCTCTCTCCAAAACCCTAGTCGCGTAATACTTGCTGCCAAAACCCTGCAGTTGCCTTATCGTCCTCATCTTTCTCGTTCTAGCCATCGTCATCGCCCTCATCTTCCTCGACAACTCCTCGTCCTCGTCCATCCAATCCATGTCCTCGTCCTCAAGCTTCTCTCACCCAATGCGACAACTCCTACCTGACGCCGCTCGCTGTTGATGATCGTCGCCACCATGAGGCATTCGCTCGTCATCGCCATGCCCGCCACTCGCTGCTCTCTTTTTGTTTTCGGATCTGAATCAGATCTGTGAGTTATCCTGTAAAAAAAAACCTTCGGGTTTCATCTTAACCTTCGGGTTCTTGATTTTTAACCTTCAGGTTTCATGTTAACCTTCGGGTTCTTGCACTTTAACCTTTGGGTTCAAAATTAAACATTCGGGTTCTTAGACTTGTTCAGCCTACTGGCTAATTCAAGACTTATTTTCTTGAACTTGGACATACTTTGATTGTTTCCATTTTGGAGTACAACTTATGGAGGGTATTGTCTTGAACTCTACTCGTCTGTTTCATGATGATCGATCTGAGGAACTCAAGAACTCTGAGTTAACGGTCCTGATAAAAGTTTCGGAGATATTTTCTGGTAGATTCACTGATCGAAAATTTGATGAAATTAACTATTTCCAGTGGAAGCGTGTTATTGAAATCTATGTGACAGGCCGAGGCAAAACTAGTCATTTGTTGACAGACCCTTCTACTCCGACACCGAAACTTTGGACATTGGACGATAGTGTCCTCTTGCATCAACTTCTTAATACTATGTAGCCTAAATTTTAGGATTTAGTTCTTCATTGTATGACAGTAAATAAATTTTGGTGTTTTTTGCAAGATCTCTATGGGGTAGCAGCAATATTAATCAGGCATATGAAGTAATTTAAGAGATGTTTCGTAAGAAACAGGATGGTAAACCCATGAATGATCATTATGGTGAGTTAAATCGTCTGGCTGAGGAATTTCGTCAAAATTTTTCTATTACTGGGGATGTAAAACAAATGCAGAACCAATAGAATAAACTTATGGTATTCACCTACTTGGGCACCTTAGATTTCATTTACTCCTCTGCTCGACTACAAATCATGGGGAGCTCCGTCATTAGTTCTCTGGCTGAGACTTATCACATTCTAAAGAACATTGTCCCTGTACAGCCACTCACATCCGCTACGGATCGTTCTGCGCTTGACACTCAGAGATGGCAGTCTTATGGACAAGGAAGTTATATTAATGGTCCTGAAAGAGGTAGATGAAATTTTGAAGGGAGAGGAGGTTATCACACTGGTCGTTCTGGAGGTCGAGGTGTTCAACGAGGTGGTCGTAGAGATCCATCTCAAGGTAGACATGCTCATGGCGATGACTCAGTGAAGACTTGTAACTACTGTCACCAGGCAAGACTTCTCAAATATAATTGTTTAGAATTAAAAAAGAAGAAAGCCAATGATGCTTACATGACTGCTCAGGACAACCTTGCTTCATCTGGTAGTGAAATTCAATCACAGTCACTCTTCCATGACGTGGAGCTACAGCGTTAATTTCAGCAATTTTAATTATTACAACAGTATCAAAGTTCACAAACATCGTCTTCCTCTTTATCTGCTACTCTCAAAAGTGCATGTATCCTTTTATCTTTACTTACATCGTCTTCGTCTCATACTTGGATTATAGATACATGTACCACTGATCATATAACTGGGAACCAATGTATCATGTCTTCTTTCTCTCCCATATCTAATTCAGTTATATTAGCAGATAGTTCATGTACACCTGTTCAGGGTATCGGCAACACCAATCCTACCCCGAGTTTTCCCCTTTCATTCGTATTCTATCTTCCTAGTTTTTCTTATAACTTTTTATCTGTTAGTAAAATTATTAAATTACTAAACTGTATTGTGACATTCTTCCCCACACATTGTGTCTTTCAGGACATAGTCACGAGAAAAATGATTGGAATGAGACATGAGCAATACGATCATTATAAACTAGACTTGGGCGCTAAATATTTAGCTTATATCGGAAACTCATCAGCTCTACAATAGCACTGTCAGCTAGGGCTTCCCTCTCTTTGTTCTCAAGCTTCTAAATCCTCAGTTCAAATCATTTTCCTCATTAGATGTGAGTCGTGTCAACTTGGCAAACACCATCGTGTCTTATCCTAATCAAATCAATAAGAGGGCTGCTAAGCTATTTGATCTTGTTCATTCTGATGTTTGGGTGCCATGCCCAATAACTTCTAAATTGGGATTTCGATACTTTCTTAGTTTTGTGAATGATCACTCTCGTGTTATTTAGATTTATCTTCTCAAGTCTAGGTCTGAAGTCTTTTCTACTTTTAAAACTTTTTTATTTTGAAATAGTCAATCAATTCAAGAATTCGATAAAATTTTTTTTGATCTGATAATGTAAAGGAATATTTGAATGACAACTTCACAAGTTTTCTTGAACAATATGGAATTCTTCATTAGTCTTCTTGTGTTTACACTCCTCAGTAAAATAAAGTTGCTGAACAAAAGAATAGACATCTCTTTGATATTGCTCGGACCTTGCTATTCCATCGCCATGTTCCCAAAGAATTTTGGTGGGGAACTATCTTAACAGCATGTTACTTGATTAATCGAAATCCCCTCTTTTGTTCTACAAGATAAAATTCCTTTCAAAGTTCTATATCCCAACGATGATCTCTTTCTGCTTCCTCCAAAGATTTTTTGGCTCTCTGTGCTTTGTTCATAATCACAGTCCAAATAAATAAAAGTTTGACTCTCGGTCTATTAAAGATATTTTTCTTGATTACTCCCGAAAGCATAAATGTTACAAGTGTTTCTGTCCGTCACTCAATCGTCTTGTGTTATCTGCTGATGTAATATTTTTTGAAGATAAACCCGATCATTCTAGTTCTCCATTTCCATTATCATCGAATGAGTATGACTATTTAATCCTGCAAGAGTTATTGGTTAACGGTAGTGGTTCATCCGTTGACAATACTATTTGCGCTACTAGCAAAGACTCAGCTAGGTTTAGCGACCTAATTTAAGTTTATCATTATCGCTCTGCTCCTGCTCCTATGCTAATGTCGACCTCAACACCATGTCCTCCTCACGAAGAACTTGAATCAGTAAGTGCAAATTTAACCCCTTATAAGGAAGACATTCCTATTGCACTTTGAAAAGGACATGGACTTGTACTTAACATCCTATTTCTAACTTTGTCTTCTATGATCGCCTATCCTCTATCTTTCGATCTTTTATTACTTTCCTCGACTCATATTTGGTTCTCAAGAATATGTCAGAAACCCTGTTTATTTCAGGTTGGAACCAAGCAATGCAGGACGAAATGAGGACCTTGCAGTAGAATGAGACTTTGGATTTAGTCTCACTTCCACTAGAAAAGCGGCCCGTCAGCTACAAGTGGGTGTACATTGTCAAGTTAAATCATGATAGAGCTTTGACACACCTGAAAGCCCGACTAGTTGCTAAAGGCTATTCACAGGTGTATGACTTGGATTACTAGATACTTTTTCTCCAGTGGCAAAAATGATATCTGTTCGGATTTTTGTTTCGTTAGCAGCGACAAACCACTGACCACTTTATTAGTTGGACATCAAGAATGCATTTCTTAATAGTATTCTAGATGTGGAGGTTTACATGAAGCAACTGTTAGGTTTTGTTGCTCAGGGGGAGAATGTGAAGGTGTGTAGGCTGAAGAAATCGTTCTATGGACTGAAGCAATCTCCGAGAGCCTAGTTTGGACGTTTTGCATCGGTTATTTAGGAATTTAGGCTTTGTCGTGCACAAAAAGATCATTGTCTTCTGGCGATTTCAGAATGAGAAACGAATTCCGCAAAGATCTTAGTTCCCTAAAATACTTCATAGGCTTTGAAGTTGCAAAGTCAACGAATGGTATTCTTCTATCACAAAGGAAGTATATCTTGGACATGCTCTCAGAAGCCGGGATGTTAGGATGCAGAAGCAACGATTCTTCAATGGATGTGCATTCAAAACTATTACCAGACCAGGGGAAGCTTCTTGAGGATGTTGGGAAGTATAGGAGAATGGTGGTGAAACTGAATTATCTGAAGGTGACCAGACCTGACATCACATTCGTAGTCAGTGTTGTGAGCCAGTTCTTGTCCGAACCAAGAACTATTTACTTGGATGCAGTAATGAGAATTTTGAGGTACTTTAAAAAGGCTCCAAGACGAGGAATTCTCTACTCAGATCAAGGACACACCAGAGTTGTAGGTTTTTCTGATACAGATTAGGCTGGATGTCCTTTTGATAGGAGACCGACTACTGGATATTGTGTTATTTAGTAAGAAATCTGGTGTCATAGAAGAGTAAGAAGCAAATTGTTGTGTCTCGATCCAGTACAGAATCGGAATACAGAGCTATGGCAAATGTGACACTAGAGATGGTTTGGATCAGAGACCTATTGACAAAGATTCGTCTCCCTCCAGAATGTCTCATGAGTCTATATGACGATAATAAAGTAGCAATTCACATTTCTGATAATCTCGTGTTTAATGAGAGAACTTAGCACATTGAAGTCGACTATCATGTAATCCGTAAGAAGCTCGAGGACAAAATCATCATGGCAAAACATGTATTGACTGTACATCATTTGGTAGACATTCTTACAAAATACTAGGTCAAACACGAATTGAATTTATTTGTGATAAGCTGGGCATGCATGATATATATGCTCCAGCTTGAGGGAGAGTGTTAGAAGAGAGTATCAGTATTAGTTTAGTCCCACATTGTCTGTGAGACTAATTTGTAACTAATCCATCTTTCTAAATAATAAAGTATAGAGTGAGGGAAAACTCTCTCAAAAAACTCTTTTCTCTCCAAATCATAACAGACTTCTTCATTTTGCACACTTTACCTTTCCCAAACTTTTCTTTAAAGCCAAGTGGCAGGTCCATATACACTTCCTCTTGTAAATCTCCATTAAGAAATGTATTCTTTACATCCAACTGATGAAGTGGCCAGTTGAAATTAACTGTAAGAGACAAGAAAATATTGATGGAATTGATTTTAGCAACATGAGCAAAAGTCTCTTGGTAATCTATACCATGAGTTTGAGTGAATTCCTTTGCTACAAGTCTGACTTTGTATCTTTCCACACTTCCGTTTACCTCCAACTAAACTATAAATACCCATTTACAACCGATTGTCTTCTTATCTTTGGGTAGATCACCTACACTCCAAGTGTCATTCTTCCTGAGAGCGTTTATCTTTTCATCACAGCTAATTTCCAATTCGGATCACTTAATGCTTCTTGGAAAATTATTTCCTTAACTTGTTTATCAGAATTAATTAATGGTTCAGAGAGATCCAGAACAGGTAGAGTTACAGTTTCCTAAAATTTATCTTCCTCAGTGATGTTCTCCACTTGAAGAGAATTTTTGTGAAAGAAGGGTTGGTCCTCAACAAAGGATGCATCCATACTTTCGAAAAAAAATTTAGTGATAGGATTAAAACACTTATAACCCCTTTTGTTAGATGCATAAACAATGAAAACACATTTTTCAGCTATTGGATCAAGTTTTGATCGAAAATTACTTGGTATGTAAACATAGCATGTACAACCAAAAACTTTCAAAGGTAGATTTGTAAATACCTGAGGTGTTGGAAAATCCCTTTTTAAACAGTTTAAAGGTCTTTCAAATTTTAAGACATGAGATGGCATTCTATTTATCAGGTAACAAGCAGTTAACAGAGTATTACCCAGAGGTATTTAGGAAGATTCATTAAAAACATGAGGGCTCGGGCAACTTCAAGCAAGTGTCTGTTTTTTCTTTCGGCTGTTCTATTTTGTTGTGGTGTGTCATGACAAGTTGATTGATGAATAACACCCTTTTCCGAGAGAAATGCCTCTAGAGATTTATTGAAATATTTAGTTCCATTATCTGTTCTTAAAATGTTAATTTTGGTTTGAAATTGATTTTCAATCATAAGAAAAAATTCCTTAAATCGTTGTTTTACTTTGGTTTTTTTCCAACAAATAAACCCAACATACTCTTGTGTGGTCATCAGTGAAAGTCACAGCCCATTTTTTGCCAGAAAGTGTGGTAACTTTAGACGACCCCCAAACATCACTATGAAATAAATAGAATGGTTTTGATGCAAAATAAGGCTTTAGAGGAAATGAAACACGATGCTCTTTGGCCAAATGACAGACCTCACAATGTAACATAGAACAATCTATTCCTTTAAACAAACCAAGAAATAAATGTTTGAGATATGGAAAACTAGGGTGTCCTAATCTCTTATGACATAATATTATTTGATCATAGACAAAGGTTGAACTAGTACTACCTAATCCCTGAGCCTTTTTATTCGCAAAAGCAGTTTCATCAAAGTAATACAGCCTATTTATTTCTCTAGTAGTTCCAATCATCTTACCCGAGCTCCAATCCTGAAAAATGCAATGAGAAGGAATAAAAAGAATAGAACAGTTAGAATCTTTTGATAATTTGCTGACAGAGAGAAGATTACAAGCAATTTTCGGGACATGTAGAACTAATGTGGGGGTGATTTCTTTAGAAATCTTAACATGTCCTTTGCCTGCAACGGGTGGAAAACTACAATAAGCTATTCTAACTTTCTCGGACTAGAATAAGGAAAATATGAGTTAAACAGATGGGAACAACTTGTCATGTGATCTGAAGCCCCTGAATCAATGATCCATAGGGCGACTTTTGTAAGAACAGAGAGTGCAAAAGAATTTCTACCTAATTGTGCCACAAACCCAACAGGAACACCAGGTGATGAATAGGATTTTAGCAGCTTAGGAAGGTAATCTAATTGCTCCTTACTGAAGGGTGAAGATTCAGCTTCATTAGCAGCAGATGTGCTTTGTTCACCAGACCTATTTCCCTTATCATTGGTTGGCCTACCGTGCAGCTTGTAGTAATTCTTCCTGGTATGGCGTGTTTTCCCACAGTAGTCATAGCGTAAATTATTTCTGTCTCCTCCACGTTGGTTCTGGGGCATTTTGTGACTGACTTAGGCTTCGGGAATTGCTAGGGCTGATCTTTCTACAGTTCCGATTGCACCAAAAGCCTTTTTTCCCAACATTACATGCCTGCGAGTCTCCTCTTGGCATACGTTGGCAAATACCTCTCCAATCGGTGGCAGTGGATTTCTCTCAATAATTCGACCATGTAGCTCGTTGAATTCAATATTCAAGCATGCAAGAAACTTGAAGACCCAGCTGACATCCACCATTTTCTTGTAATAGTTGCAGTCCTTCGTCGATTTCCACTCATAGTCATTGAATACATTGAGATCCTGCCAAATTCTTTTTAGAGAATTAAAGTACTTTGTAACAGAATCCTCACCTTGGTGAATTTTTCCAAGTCGTAGGGTCAACTCGTACACTTGGATTGATTTTCAAGGTCAGAATACATCTGTGAAACATTTTCCCAAAGATCCTTGGCAGTGGAGTAGCACATATAATTCGCGCCAATCTCCTCTACCATGGAATTGACCAGCCATGTCATCACCATTGAGTTCTCAGCATCCCCAATGTCGTAGGCAAGATCTTCACGTTAGGCCTCTTTGAATCTCATGTGAGATAGCCTAGCTTGCCTCTTCCCCTGATGTACATCCGGACTGATTGCGATCACCGGAGGAAATTGTCGCTATTTAGCCGAATTGTGGTTATCTGAATAGGGTGACTTTCAGAAGGATTCTGAGCGATTTGAGGCTCGGTTTGAGAAGGTTGAGGATAAGAGGACTCAGGCATGGTTTCAAGCATACTGGGGACAAAGAAAGTAGATTCAATCCCTAGGATTTTGTTCTTTGCTCTGATACCAAAAAGATAGAAATAAAAAATATGGAATGATTGAATAAAACTGTCATGCTGTGTACACAGGGATTTGAAGACCCCGTCTACGATACAGAAAAGGAAACTAATCTTCCTAATTAAGGGGAAAATAAAACTAATTCCTAATATCTCTCTAACAGCTCACATGTACAATTGCTATCCAAATAGTACATAATTACAGAAATCATGCAAATTTTCCAACAATTGTGCTATTGCCCATCAATAAATTGCGAGAATTACGGTGTTAGCTATGATACCACGACACTTCATTTGTGGCCCCGTACCCGTGTCGGGTATGTTTTGGGTGCGGATCCCCACCCAAACGGCAGGGACACGACTCATCTCGCGCAAAAATAAACCCACCGCTGAAATTTTGAAACAGGACCGATTGTCAACTATTTGAGCCCAATAGCCCAAGCCCACTTGAAAAACCCTTACCTCTGAAGCGATACTGCCTTCACCACCTTCGACGATCCTATTCCTCGACGACGAATCTGCTCCTCGATGACGAATTCAACTCCTCGTCGACGAAATCAGAGCCTCGACGAAGCAATATCAGCGCCTCGACGACGAGTCCTGCTCCGACGACGACGAACTCAACTCGACAGCAAATCAAAGCCTCGACGAAGAAATTTCAGCGCCTCGACGATGAGTACTACTCCTCCGACGAAATCAACTCCTCGACGACGAAATCAAAGCCTCGACGAAGCGATTTCAGCGCCTCGACGACGAATCCTGCTCCTCGACGACTCCTCTGCTCGAAAACAAGGTTTGATTTATGGTTTTTAGGGTTTCGTTTTTGTTTATTCCCCCCTTTTCTCCCTTTTCCTCGATAGCAACATCAGCGCCCTCTTTTCTCCTTTTTCCTCGACAGGGAGATCCAGCGCCCTTTTTTCTCTTTTTTTCTCCTTTTCCCTCCGATGAGATGAGAGTTGGGGGCCTTGGGGCTGTTTTGGTTTTTCCCGAACATATATAGGGGGCTGAATTATTAATTATGAGGAATGTTTGTATTTGTTTATTTAGGTAAGTTTATTAGTTCTAAATTATTAATTAAAATAAAAATAGCTTTCTACTTCTTATATGTAAGTATTTTCTTGTTAATAATTGTAGAGAATTAGATGGAGACTCCAAGTTCACAAAGCGAGCTAGAGGATGATAATTCAATATGGATCTAAAGTGAATTATTTTATATATATACAGCCGTGTCCCCATACCCTACTTTTTACAAATTTGCCGTGTCCCGTACTCGTACCCGTACCCGTACCTAGGCAACATAAGGTGTTAGCAACTAAAAACTAGGCATGAAATTAGTTACCATCCAAGAACCACATGAATTGTGCTATTATTGTTATCAATGAGCCACGAGAATTGTGATGTTAGCCAGGTAGGCAACCCGGGGCATGAGGTGAATTGGGTCCAATGCATACGTTGCTGGGAAATTGATAAAGGCAAATGCTAGTTATACTATTTACGTTTTTGTGCTATTATAGATGATATGTGGAAATGTAGAGCATGAGAGAGAGAGATGCTATTGCACACGTCAATGAGCAATGAGAATTGTAGTGTTAGCCAGGTAGAGAACCTAAAGAAGAGGTAACTTGTGTATACGACTTACATTATTGGTGAATTGAATAGGACAAAGACTAATTATACTATTTACATTTTTATTCTACTACAGATGATGCATCAGAGTAAGAAAAATGCTAACAATAATGGTAAGATCTGTTGGGTTGGATGGTGCGAAAGTTGGAGATGGGGATGACGAGGCATAATATAGAAGATGATAAAAAAATGTGTTCGGAAAAGGTGACCCATGGGAAATGTGTGGACGATTAGTATGAGGATCGTAGTAGCAGTAACCTTTGTGTTGAAAGCTATTACCGAGAAAGAAACATAACGGCATGAGGAAAATGTTTATTGCGTTCGGACGATGGAATTTGGACAAAGCATGTGATGATTAAGACCCGAAGGTGAGAGTAGCTTAGAGGTGGGTGGTTTAATTATTGAAATCGCGTAAGACCTTCGAGAGTGGAGGGAGTGCGATTGATGAGATACACTCATGATAACAGTCCTAACGAGTACGGATGCAGACAGAAGGAGAGATCTGAAAGTTTCTTAGAGATACTGATGTCGTCTTTTTGCTACACCGTTTGGTTTATAGGCTGTTGATTGGCATAAGAGCAGGCGAATTGAGCTAGGGTGGCTTGAGAGGTTAGGCGTTTGGGGAAGCAACAGGAGGTTTATTCCACTTGAGTCCATAAGGTTTGGATTTTTTAGGAGAATTGAGTGGAGACCATGGTGGTGAAAATTTTGTATATCTCATAAGGCATCATATTTGTTTTTCGTTAGTTAAAGCCATATGAATCATGAGTGGTCGTCGATGAATAGAATGTAGTAGTGATTGCCATAAGAGGGGTGTTGTGATGGCCCACAGATAACAGTGTGAACTAGTTCAAAATGCTCAGATATGATTTTATTGCTAGTTTGAAAGGGAAGGGCCAAGTGTTTTGCTAACTTGCAGTCAGTACAATAGGACGACACGTCAATGGAGAAAGTGCCTAGTGTACCGGTAGTTGAGAAGATGTGAAGGCGAGGTAGGGTTAGGTGCTCGAGGTAACAGTGTTATAGATCATTGGTAATTGGTTTGGAGTTGAGAAGATTAATGACAGTAGTAGTGTGAGTAGGGAGGATGAGCTTGTCCATGTAGTAGAGACGGTTGATATTATGGCCAGTCCCAACCATTTGCCCTGTTTGTAATTTTTGTATAACATAAGGTGAAGCAATGAATGTGACTGTATAGTTGTGAGATATAATTTGTGAAATAGAGAATAGGTTCATTGTAACACTGGGAATATGGGCATAAGGGACTGAGAAGTGAGAGGGGATGTGTAGGTTACCAACACTTGTCATGGGTAGGAGTGTGCCACTATTTGTGCGAACTTGATGGTAGGGCAAAGGGGCACGGGATTTGTTAGGTGTGTGGGTGATGATGTTAAATGATGTGTGACCCAAATCTACAAGTCAAGAGTTACTATGTATATCTAAATGGGTGGCATATGAGGTAGTAGTCAAACCTACTGTGAGGGATGTCTATGCAGTAGATTGGCATGGGATGGTGGTACTATGAAGACATTTCTGTTTAGCGGTCTCGGTGGTCGCCTCCTGTAGTGGTGCAGGAGGGAGTTGAGTAGGGGATATTGCAATCAGTCTTGCACTTTTATGGTGAATGTCCCCTTGCCTGGTGAAAGTCACACCACTTCTTTCTTGAAGGCAAATGTTCAGACTACTGCTGTCTAGTTGGAGGAGGTTGTGGTTGAGGTTGTTGTGCTAGTTAGTGTGATGAACTGCATTTAGGTGATGATTAGGAGGCGTTATGAAAAGAACCAGGGTCGGTGCAGAATGTAGTCAACTAGAGACGTCCTCTTCATCTTGTAGTTTGGCTACAGCTGTCTGCATAGTAGATTGAGAGGACCGATGGATGAGTTGACCATGAAGTACTAACAGATTCAAACTCTGGTTAGATCTTCATCAGAAACTAGAACAAGCGCTATCAATCTTTGCTATTGTGGTAGATGGTTGTTGAAGGTGGGCGGGGTAGAAGGGTTTCGAGACTGGGGAACTGCTCCAAGAGCTCGAAGATGAAGTATAGAACTTGCGGATTGAGTGATAGCATTGTATGGCTGTCGAGACTTTTTGATAGAGCAGGAACTCATGACTCATGAGCATCATCTAATTAGGTTTAGAAGCGCTGCTGAGTTGAACTGTTCTAGTTGGAGACACATGGACGGGGAGACTGACTGAATGATCGCCGCGATTGTGCGATCTTCGGTGATAGTCCAGGTCGTTAGAGTTGACTCATAAGAGGCAAGGGCTATAGCATCTTTGGTGGCATTTCCTATTTTAGGTGGTAGGATGGGGACTTTTATGGTGCTGTTGATATGTCTCAAACATCGCGATTGCGAAGGACACTGCGTAGGGTGTAGGACCAAACATGGTAGTTTTCACCATCAAGCTTGGATGTCAATGGCATGTTAGTGGAGATGCATTTCCTGTGTTGTCATAGTGGTAGTAAGATGAAATTGATTAGGTGGATAGGTGAAATTGATTAGGTGGATAGGTGTATACCTGAGGTGTAGCATGTGTCAAAAGATTGATGGCAGAGCAGAGGGCAGAGTGGAGTTGAGGGCTGATCGAATGTCAGCGCTGGTGGTGCTGAATGGTGGTCAAGGACGGAGCTGAATGACAATCGAGGACTAGAAACGATCAGCGCTAGTTTTGGTGCCTCGTGATTACTGTTGCAGGATAGCCTCTCGTGAGGCTGGTGGAACCCACAGTTGCAACTGCGGGAGAGCCTCGTGAGGCTGAGTTGCATGAGCACTTTGGGCCTTGCATGTGGCTGAGTAGTGTGAGAGACTGCAGGAGGCCCGCATACGCAACTAAGTGAGATCATCATGTGATGCTGAATCGTGTGAACAACTTGTGCCTCACGTGAGGCTAAGTTCCATGAACTATTTGGGCAGGAACCTCATGATGCGAGATTGGCGAGGTGTCGTTTGTGCGAGAATGGTTAGGATTTGAGAGGAATACAAGTATACATATTAACAACATTTAACAACCGAAGCACGTAAATCCCCGTCTTCGTTCGATTTAATTTTTCTACAATATACTATTTTTTAAATTTTTCCTTTGGCTTTGTCTTCTTGTGTGGTTCCCTCTTGCAGATCGTTCACCATCATCAACGGAGTAGATCTATCTAGGAGATCAATGTATGCGTTCACACTGATTCTCAAACAGTCGTGCATGCACTTCCCAATACACTTTCTTACTTGTGATCGTTTCCATCATGGGAGTGCCTTATGAATGACATTAAATCTGGGACACCCTTGCTTTGAATTCCTGATGTAATTGAGTAATGGAAGATTTTCCCCACATATTTGGCTCGTCATCATGTACAGTCAGTATTTGGTCACCTACTATATCTAAGTCAGTCAGGTTATCAAGCACCATATTAATATACATATAACATCAATCTTTCTTTGTTTAGGTAACTGCATACAGGTACACGCTAGGAAACACACGCACATGGAAGGAGGGAGGGCTCAGCCTATCTGATGACTGCCATCATGCATCTCTAGCAAACTATCACCATAAGATAGTATCGTTCTCATATGTCCAACATATGTAGTATGTAGTATACTTATTGGTGATGTATGATTCAGTGTTGTGTATAACATGCTAGGTAGCACGGATACGGTTGCAGACACGGACACAAAAACACGGTTATGGACATGGGACATGCCAAGTTTATAAAATGTAGGATACGTGGACACGTCTATACGCACACATATTAGATTATTGAATTAAAATATCTATAATAGTTGTAAGTTTCTTTCTATTTAAAATAGGTATAATAGTTGTAAGTTTCTTTCTATTATCTATACTAATTGGGAATCAAGTTAAATCATACTAAGAATAAGTTTTTAACAAAAAAAAGTTTAGTTTTGATATCATGGGATAATGCGATGGGTATTCTTCAAACTAAGTAATGGGTTTTCAATTTTCGAGCTAAAAAACCGATTGGTTTTGAACCCAATATTACCAAAGAAACTAGTTTAGAGTGTAACTAATAGGGAAATTGGGTTTTGATTTGAGCCACACGTGTGCATGGAGTGGCCGCGGACAGTCGTGTCAGACACGTGTTGAACGTGGATATGGCATCCAAAATGCTGTGTCCCGAGTAACCTAAATAACCTGTAATGTGTCATGTGAAACTAATCTTCTGGCAATATAGAGAATAATTATGTGGGGGTATGGTAGACAATAATATCAAAAGTATATGCGGGTTGTTGTCCAGTCACAAAACAAACTGTATTCAGTTTGGTATAAAAATCTTTAGAGGTAAAATCCTTATTATCATGATCTAGAGCTCGCAAACAGCTTTTCCATAGACTCCTAGATCACCCTTTGGTGTCATCAGGGTCAAAAAGCTATGAGCATTAGAGGCTCTGGGGGCCAAATGGAAAATCTGCGCAGTGTATTTGGAAGGCCGGCTGAGCACTCCACTGTATTTGGTGTCTGTCGGTCAGAATGTTATTAATATCATTTGACATTCTCACCTGTAATCCAACAGTGTTAATTGTCTCCTAAAAGATTCAGGGTACTGTTTGGGCAAGTCAGATTTGGGTGAAATTTTTGGGGTACCAAAGTGAAATTAACCCTTACAATTTATTAATATTAAGTTATTAAAAGTGTTTCTATATTTGGTCTAGTGCAAACTATTAGTGTCAGACCTTCAGCATTTTGTTGCAATGACAAGGAATTTATCTAACTCATTCAGAAAAGGCGAGATACAATGTTAACAAGATAATTTAATTATACACCTTACTGTTTGTCCTAAAGTTTTTCTATATTATACATTTATTTTTGGTATGGTACATATGACTGTAACTTAAACTGAGTATTTTCTATATAGGATCATTTCCAAACTTACTGTAATGTCTCAAGTATATTAGGCCATCCCCAAAGATTGCAAATGTTGGCAGGTTCCTAGTAGCATCTTGCAGTAGATCTTCCATCGATGAAGTTATCCTGAGTTTGTTATTAAATTTGTGTGCCTCTTTTAACTGCAGAAGTATTAAGAAATTTGAGAAGAGACAGCACACTCAGTCAAATTCACTTATTAACTATAATGCCTCATATGGAATAGTTTTAATCTATGATAAAGGAATAATTCACTTCTATTCTACATTATCTATATTCAACTCTGAACTTTCCATTTTGAATTTATGCCAGTAACTGCTGGATAAAAGAAAACCTACATCATATTAAGTAGGGAGGAGGGGTCTGAGGGGGAAGGGATCATTGATGTGTGTTTGGTGCTCGTATTTTGCAGAATGCAAAACAATGATCTCAATTAGTGAATTGATGGCCATCATAGTAAGTGAGGCCATTATTTCATCTTTTTCTTCTAGTATGAGATTTTTTTCTTCTTATAACCAGTATGAGCATGCATAGAGATTTTGCTTCATAATTAATAATAACTAACCTTCCTTCAATTTGTAATCACTAATTTTGTAGAGTGGATCTTTGCTGTCCAAATCGTGTTTCTAATCCTAATGTGTTAGTATTTGGCAAGTATTGCTTTATTAGATGTCTGAATTCTGAAATTTCATCCCAGATTTGATATATTTATGCATAAAACAAATCCTTAGATTGATACCTTTATTTTCTGAATGAGTAGGTGGATTGATATTTGATGGGTAATGAATGAGTTCCATGAGCGGAACTTGTTCCAACTTTTTGACCAGTTTTCTATGATTGGTTTTACATTGAATATCATGTAGTGCAAGTCTAACATAATTTTAACTTTGCAGTTGGAGAAAGAAGCCATTACAAAAGGTGTCCCTCTTGGACAGGCTCATGACATAGAAATCCCTCCTCCAAGACCTAAAAGGAAGCCAAGTAGTCCATATCCTCGAAAAACCGGTGGAGGTTCTCTCTCTTCATCCGGGGAAGCAACAGAGGAGAAATCATTGAAATCTCTTCCTCCTTTGATAACCTGTAAACAAGCTGGAGATGTTGCAAACAATGCAGGTTGGAAGGTATATAATTTGTCTTCTAGGACCTTGCCATCCACTGAATTTTTTTCCCTTTCTTTCAATATCTTTCTTCTGTGGGTTTAACCCCCATGGTTTGATCAGATACAAGGAGAGAAAGACAATTCTGAAGAAGGCAGCTGCTCAGAAGTTCTCAACCTTTTCCAAGATACTCCTGCTGCTTCCATCTCTTCACTGAGCAACGGGTCTTCGAACCTCTGTGCCTACAACAGACTCATGCCCCTCGAGAAAGGAATGAAAGACAAGACCATGTTAAAAGGGTCTTCGATGTCCATTGAGGTGAATGAAAATAGGAAAGAAAATAGCTCAGTCAGTGCAAATCGCAGCAGTGCAGAACTTAAAGGAACTTACGTAAGCTTAGAGATGAAATCTGCACAGGAAGAGGGAGTAGACGTATCTAAGCAGCCAGACAACATGGATTTAGCGACTGACAATCTGCAAGGTAATAAAGATATTGATTTCATGAAGAGAAGTGGAAGTGGAAATCTGCCTACAGCTATTACTGGGCAAGGTAGCACTAATGTAAATGCAGAAACATCCCTGAATCCTACAATTCCTTCAACACCTGAGATCAATACCAACTCTGGAACATCTTCTGTTAGTCATCCCTTCCCTTCTTTCCCACCATTCACCCAATTTCCTAGCAATCCAGATGCTTATCGTCCAGTCCACAACATTTCAACTGCTTTCTCAAGCCTCATATTGTCTACTCTGTTACAGCATCCAGCAGTTCATGCAGCAGCTTGTGTGGCAGCATCATTCTGGCCAATTGCAGGTCTAAATGCTTCAATGGACTCATCATCAGAAACTGGCCATGGTGGACTTCCTGCAAGACATATAAACCACACTCCTAGCATGGCTGCCATTGCCGCTGCAACTGTTGCAGCTGCATCTGCTTGGTGGGCTACTCAGGGATTACTGCCAATGTATCCCCATATTCACCCTGGATTCACTTCCCCCCCCCCAGCCACAAGCACCGTTCCAATAGTGGATCCATCTCGAACACCAGATGGTAGGAAAGATGAGAAATTTGGCACATTCGAAAATTCTGTAAATATGGATCCAGAACAATCTGAGGCCAATAAAGCTCAACATCCATCTCCGAAATCATTGTCTTCTTCATCTTCAGACTCGGATGAGAGCAGAAGAAGTGAACTTGATGGTGCTCAAGCCAACAAGTTCAAATCCCTATCTAGTAATGGCGTTCATGATAGTGACAAGGCGAGGAATAAGAAGGCTGATCGTTCTTCCTGTGGCTCAAATACACCTTCCAGCAGCGAACTAGAAGGAGATATGGTATTGAAAAAACATGATGGAGATAAAGATGAACCTAAACAAACTTTCAATCCTCCTTCAGGAGATGCTAACAATCGCCGAATTAGAAGTGGAGGGAACATGAATGAATCATGGAAGGAAGTCTCTGAAGAGGTTATCAATCTCACAAACTAGAGTTAAAAATTTTTTAGCACTCATTGCGTATCTTCTAATATTCTACTATTTTGTTAGGGACGTCTCGCTTTCCAAGCTTTGTTTAATAGAGAGGTGCTGCCTCAGAGCTTTTCGCAGCCATATGGTGATTCGATGATAATGACAGCTAACAGCAAAGAAGCCATCGATGAATTACCAGTTGATCTTAATGTGAAGGCATCCAGTGAACCAACATATATTTATTATTTCCAGGGATCTGGGAATACCTTTGGAGAAGCTCCCTTAACCAATGAAATCATTCATGGGAAGCTGAAAGCTCGTAGGACAGGGTTTAAGCCTTATAAGAGATGTTCAATGGAAGCCAAGGAGAGCAGGGCAACAGCGGGTGATGAAACTGGTAACAAAAGAATTCGGCTGGAAGGAGAAGCTTCAATTTGATGGTATGAAATCCCTTGTTGTTCCTGATAAATGAAAGTAAAATATTTCAAGAGTTAGTATGTGTGGAACTTGTCGTGTGTTAGGACCTGGGACACTTAAATTTATGTGGTGTCTTATTAATCATTGTTTTAATAATGGTTATGTATCTGAGCAGCCATTATAGCAGGACTGCTAATAAGCTGACATTTCTGTCTATAGGCTAAGGGGAAGTAATTTCGTTTGGCTTGCTAATGTTTATGGAATCATGTCTAGAGATAGTTATTTTCAAGTTAATATCAAGCTTTAATCATGTTCATGCACACATATATGTGACGAGAGAGAGCGCTGGTTTTCGTTTCTGTTGTGTTAAAATTTGAAAACAAAAATCAACTTCTATATAATGTGTACACCTTCGGTTTAAGAAAATTCTTTTTCCATAGAGGATAGCCCTGTAACTTCTGTTAATAGGGCATAGAACCCTAGTTGCTTGGCATCAAGTAAATAAAATTAGAAAGGAAAGGGTGTTTGGCAATTGGGAGCTTGGTTGATTGGAATATGGCTGCATGTAAAAGCGTTTGGAACTTTAGCTCATAAGAAGGAAAGCCTATTGGTGAAGTGGGTGCATATTTTAACTATTAGAGATGATTACAGGGAAGCTTTTGTTGTCGAGAATGAAGTCTCCAGATGAAAAATTTACTCACTCTATGGAGTCTTTTCTGTTTACAGTGCATTTGAGTTTTTCTCTGAACATACTGATGAATTTAGTTGGTTTCAAACAGTTTGGGAAAGAATAAGAACAAAGGAGTGGTCCGAGTGGATGATTAACATTGGTATATAGCCAGATAGTAGACGTGGTCTTTGTGCTATGGAGATGAAAACAGCGATTATATGTCCTTTTCAATGTGCATATTCCTAGATGTCCTTTGATTGCTTGGTTAGTGGCGTTGGACAGAATTAGAACAAAGGAGTGGATGAACAGAATTAGAACAAAGGAGCGGAAGATGAACATGGGTATACAGCAAGAAAGTAGATGCGTTTTTTGTGCTAATGGAGGTGAAAACAATGATCATTTGTTCATTTCAATGTGCTTACTGTCAAGAGGGCCTTACTACTATCCTTCAGGAGAAGAAGTAAAGAGCTCCTATGTAGGCAATAAAAATTACCTTTAAATCCTTATCAGAGAAGTTCAGAACAAAACTGCTAAAACCTCGCCCGAAATAGCAAAAAGGGAGAAAACACAGATAAAAAGGGGAAAGCGCAGATATCTCCCAAACCGTAAGGAATTTGGCGAAACGGAGGAAGCGAACCAAAGCCTTGGGCTTGGTTCGGATGGCCCCATCTCGTCGAGATAGGCGATTTTCATATATAATTCGTCCAATTCCGACTTACGGTTTGAAAGTTACGACCTATTCTTCGATCCATGCTCAAGAACTCGTCTGCAGCTCGAATTTCACCTGCACGATTAAGACCCAAGTCTGCCTGCACACCTGAGCTCGCCTGCAGACCCCAGTCGCCTGCAAGCT
>NC_033794.1:46821980-46824757 GCF_001876935.1 Asparagus officinalis | reverse complement strand
CTCTCTCGGCCTGAAGAGAGAAGACACGGTACTCCAGGCCCGTTGAATGACTGCTCACGGTACGAGTGATCGGAGAGATGCCAGATCAACCTGCGCGTCCAAGTCAAGAGCTGGAACCACCAGCGCACAGTGAGCTGGCTCAATCCACTCGAGTAATGGACGGCCGCTCCTAGGCGACAGGACGTGAAGCACGACCCATCGAGTGACGGTTCGTAGTACAGAAGAGCGACAAGATGTCTCTTAACAGTGTATGGTCACATCTCATGATTCAAGGAGCGGCCACGCCATCTCTCCTCTATTTAAGAACCTCGCCCGACTACAGGAAAGAGGTTCACACATAGTTAATTGATTAATTCAATCAGTTAACTGAACCACCAGCTCTCGACTCCCAACCGAGTCGACGACAAGCTCTTTGCATAATCCTTGCATTGCAGCACCGTTTCCTAGTTCCGAGCCCCGATCGCCGACGAACTAGAAGACCCGAACTCCATCGAACCGAGTTTCTACAGCGTACTGAAGCTCCGGCAGCAACTTCGATCGGATCGTCCAAGGGAAGCAGACTCGGCACGAGCACCGAGCGAGGCGTCCTATCGCCACCGAGGAACCCACGTTAAACAAGGAGGGCTTTCCCTCCGCTTCTGTTGTAAACATTTGATTATTAGTTTGTAATAAGCCGTTCTTATCAATACAAACGAAGTTCCCTGTTTCGGGAGATCAAAATTTACACCTACATCCTATCAGAGTTTGGCTTCAATTTTTGGAGTGGTTTCAGATGATGGTTAAGTAGAAGAAGCTAGAAAGTTGTGTAAGAAGAATACTGATGTTTAACTTCCATCTATAGAATCTGATGGGACCGGAACTCCATGAAAATTGTTGCCAATAACTGTACAGCAGATGTCAAGTGCGAATTAAATAGGACATAATGTCTGTAGGAGCAGGTTAGGCTGTCATTTTTTGTACTGTTTAACGTGGTAAGATTGCATTTTGAGTTGACAAACGTAGGAATGCCTGAGTATAGCGGGAAAGGTCCTTTGAGCAATAAAGTTTTAGTCGCAAAAAACCATGCAATTTCCTAATTCCATTGCATGCTAAAATTGTTTGCCGTGTTCATTGATCTCTTTTATATGATTCTCTTTTCATGACCTTCACTTCAAGTCATATATGATTCTCTTTTCACGACCTTCACTTCAAGTCATTTTAAGTGGTAATGCCCAGGTATCTTCTTGGACTATAGGTGGTTAAATTCCTTTGTGTAGAATGAGCTCAAAACATGAGGAGTGAAGGTTCCGCAGCATTTATATTCTTACGAGTGTTTGGAATTTATGCGTTCCACTTTTCCTTTTGTATGCCTTTTTTTTCCTTCTTTTTTTTTTTCTTTTTTCATAATTGTTTGTTCACTGGTTATGCAGATACACCTTGCTTATATTTTCGAATTAACAAAAGTTGATTAACTGTTATTTCAATAAACTAATGCTTATCATAGTAAAATCTTCTTATTTATAAGAAAAATAAGTTAAAAATTATCCATGTTTATTACTTCAGCAAGCATATATTACTCGTTTCAGTACCAAGTATCAAGTGATACTGTATTTTATGTGTAATGGTACTGAGATGCGTAGGTTAAGTTTTACAAAAATGAATTGTTACTTGACAAGAACTTAATAGTAAATATGAGGGCATAGAAACCTAAGATGAAGAATGAATTGCTGCATTGCTAGGGACCTATCACTGGATTACTTATCTTTCACATGTTTGGTGTTGAAATTTCCATCAAAATTTTCAAAGTATATGAATAAGTTTTTATTATATTTTTTTTTTCAAAATATATGAATAAGTTTCAAAATTTATGATTTACTAACAAATCAATGAATAATGGATCTTATCAATTTTCTATAGTTTCTATGCAAGATTGTCCCTTGTCAATGGTTTTATTTGTAATAAACAAGCCGCAAAAATGTAAATAAGTGCATTCAGGTCGGATAGTATCATCACTTTACTTTTGGAACGTTGAGGATTTGAATTTTTCCATCTATAATAGATAGGAAAAAATGTATATAAGCTAACAGCCTATTTTGCAAAATGGGGTGCCAACTCAATGCCATGTGAGCCCCATACTAGTCATATCAAGGTGGGGTTTACATGGCAGTGAGCTGATAGCTCATTTTGTAAAATGAGCTGCCAACTCATACCCATTATCCTCTTATATGTATGTGTGTGTGGGTGTATATAAAGTAAAGCTCCTACAAAGTTAAGTGGATAGAAGTCCTTTATCGGTTAGCTTTTTTATTTATTTATTTTGCATTGAGATTTGTACTAACATGTGACACAAATGAAGACGCACATCTCAAAGATAAATAACACAAATCTCAAAGTATAATGAAGGGGTAAAAAGTTTGGTAGACAAGTGTGCTCATATCCACTTAAATTTATTGGAGGTTTAATGTAACAACCCCAAATAAACAGGAAAAAAAATAATAAAATATATTTTAAAAAATCGCATTTCACTGTTCCTCGCCGCCTCTCCATGTCG
Source organism: Asparagus officinalis (assembly GCF_001876935.1). Classification (NCBI taxonomy): domain Eukaryota; kingdom Viridiplantae; phylum Streptophyta; class Magnoliopsida; order Asparagales; family Asparagaceae; genus Asparagus; species Asparagus officinalis. Next base: position 46,822,227 of record NC_033794.1, on the reverse strand, counting down.
GTGTTCCTCACCGCCTCACAGTAGGATCAAAGGGAGGAAAGAGGGGAGAAATTTGGGTAAAAAAGAGAGAAGAAGAAGAGAGAGAAGAATGAGACAGTGAAAGAAAAGGGGAAGTCAAATATTACCATAAATTCAAATCAATCTAAAGTATAAACTCTTCTCCTCCTTGTTTTTCTTTGATTTAAGAAATTGATCTTTGATGTCTTGAGAATTGAGGAAGAAAAAAAAAAGAAAATACATACCTAAC
>NC_033794.1:46816472-46821860 GCF_001876935.1 Asparagus officinalis | reverse complement strand
TCTCTCTCTCTCTCTCTCTCTCTCTCTCTCTATATATATATATATATATATATATATATATATATAGAGAGAGAGAGAGAGAGAGAGAGAGAAACTTATGTCAACTTAAGTGGACGTCCGCTAAGTTTCTTAGTCATTGATGATCACTTGATTGAGCTACATTGTGGATGATCCGCTTCGTTGAACTTGATTTATATATTCTAAAACCCCAACACACCACCAAATTTGGGGTGAACCCGTCATGGTTTGACTCTTCATCAACTCGTATCAATTTTTAACGATTTCGAATGAATAGAACTTTTTACATGGCTCGACGGAGGGTCAAACCATGACGGGTTCACCCTAAATTTGGTGTGTTGTGGTTTTAGAATATGTAGATCAAGTTCAACGGAGCGGATCATCCACATATATATATATATATATATATATAGAGAGAGAGAGAGAGAAAGAGAGAGAGAGAGAGAGAGAGAGAGAGAAACGAACAAAAAAATAAGAAGAGGAATGGGGAAGAAAGAGATAGAGGAGAGAGAAAAAAGGGAATTAAAGTAAAATAGCAAAATTTCTTTAGGACTCTTGAAAGTTTATTAGTTTGTATATAGGTCCACAAGATAAAAAGTAATGAAAATATTCTTGTAGACCCCTGTTGCTTTGTTGATTCCTACCAGATCCAAAAGACCCAAGCTAAGTTAGGAATTAAGCTCAAATAATTAATTGGAATCCCCTGAGCTACGCCATATATTAATAATAAGTTCGAAATTATTAGAATAATATCATAGAAAATTATAGTAAATTGCTAAAATTAACAAGAAAGCCTATGTGTACCTTATTTATAGATAATTATTATTTGAGTATACTTAGAACATGATTGATTTTAAGCTTTGCAGTGATTATCCTATAATATGTACTTGTCCTGAATTAATTTTAGTCTTATATTTTATGTTATAGGTTTAGGTTGATATTTGGAAAGTAGTGTTTTAAGGAAGTACTCATTGGAGGTGAGTTCATTTCTCACTAGTATTTTTTTTATAATATGAAATTTTCATGAGTGTTATATTTGATTTGATTTTGTGCTCGAAAAATAAATAATCTATTATTTTTCTTGTACATAAAGTTAAATGTGATCCGATCTATTTTACTATGGCATAACATATAATATGATTTGATTTCATACAAGATATTTAAAAGTAAATTAGATTTGACATAAATGTGATTAGCGGTTTTGGTTTCATTGCAAACTCAATTAATTGTGAATAATGCTTATTTGAAAGCTTTTGAAGAAAAAAAAATAATTTGAAGGTGTCGTAATAGTTTGTGAATTCAAAAATTTCATGTGACTTAGTGTATGATAAAAATTGAGAAAAGTAAAGTCTATAAACTGTTTTAACTAAGATGATGAGATTTACACTCGTCTACTCGATTTAAAGTATTTGTAATTTTGGTAAGTGAACATACCAATAATATTTTTGGCTCAAATGACGCGTTTTGAAATAAAATGATTTGACGAGTGATGTGGTTTTGGAAACAAGCACATTGATAAGTGATATGTTTTGAAATCAAATAATTTGACAAAGGATGTGTTTCTAAAATCAAGCTATTTAAAAAAGCAATTCTTGATGTTTTCAAACCCTCAGAAAGTCCACTATGGAGTGATGTGTTTGTGTCTGCCATGTGGTTTGAATGCACCTTTATGTGATCCGTTATGGGCATTTGTGATGTGGTATTTTGGCATTTGTGATGTGGCCCTTTTTGGGCGTTTGTGGTGTGGCCAACAGCCTATGACAAAGTTAGGTTCATTCTGTTCCCGGGAATTATGTGTTATGTGATGCCTTTTGCATTCCCATGCTACTGGGCTATAATTTGTAGCCTTAGTGTGACCTATGAGGTGAATCTTGCATTTCATGAATGTTCTCATCGAGATTTGAGATTTGAGTGTGTGGATCTGAAAAAATAATAATATTTTGGTTTTACACAAATTTAATAGTTCATTTTCTTTCTTAGTAATTACTTGTTTTCAAAGAGAGTTTGATTTTGGAATACGTTACGATGATTCTGGAGTATGCTACGATATATTTAACTTGCACTTTCTTTCTTGACTGTAGCAATAGTATGTTATTCATGGACCATATTTTGCTATTTTTTTTGAAATATCCTACTAAACTTTTTCCGAGATATCCTGTGCTAAGCTTATAATTCACTATTTCTAGAAATTATTAGAATTTTGTTAGATATCTAGGACCTCTCGTGGGAAAAATGTTCTCATAGAGCTTTAGCTCACTATGTTGTTTTTATAATTTTTTTTCCAGATCCGACATAGAAATGTGATAATCCAAATTCTTAGTTGTGGGCATGGTTAAGAAGTGCTTATTTGAAAATACTACATTGGTGTTATGTCCAGCAAAAAGAGTGTCTTGCGTTGTAACTAATTGTAACGGTAAGGTTGTGAAATGTAAATAACGATTATAAGTATATATGTATAGTTTGTTTTGAGCTACTACCTTCAGCAGGCTGATGTATATGTTTTGAGTTAAGCTACGTGATATAAAGTATCAGGCTTGACTTGTGCACGGGACTTGTCTTGTGCATGGGTCGTTGTTGTCTCGTAACCCTTATTTATGAATTTCCACTATATTTTTCGGGGTGTTATAGTAAGATGGTATCAGAGCCATATGTTTCGACGTTAGGAGCCTTATAGGATGCATTAGCATAGAATATATGCGCTAGCAAAGTGTTATCGTATGAATCGATTATGTGACCTATATATCTGTATATATATGTATATACATGTATGCATATAAATATTTTATAGTGAAACCTTTTAGGTTTGTTAAGGAGTGTTTAGATGTTTATTTTATTTTACTTTGTCTTTTTAATTCAATGCGCTGATGAATGGTTCCCCTTTTTTGTAGGATGGCGGAACTAATTCATCTTCCAGTTCGTCATATACCCAGTCAAGATCTATGATTTATGTAGATAGCTCCTAGGAACCCAGCTTAAGAGATTGGGAGTAAACTTCTGATGAGACCGACCCAAACTTGATGGTAGCTGACCATGTGACACCGGACTCATCGGAGGTCGAGTCAGTGGAAGTTATTATAGTAGATTCATCAGATTCTGAGGTTGATCATTCTGAGGATGAGGATCCAGCAGTGGAGGTTATTCCATTTAAGTCCTCACCTTAAAAAATTATCGTGATTTCGTCTGATTCCTCTAGCACCGAGTCCCATACGAAATCTCAAGTGATAATGAGGGACTCTCTTTTTGTGAGAGTGAATCGAGTAGCTTTGCTATAGGTATGGACATTGATCTATATAGATGGAGGACTTCTGGTATTGATCATGATCCCATGTTGGAGTCCGACTATATGCAGGACTTGGTGGAGACCGAGCCAACCGAAGAGGAGTCTAGCTCCAATAGCTCTTCTTCTTTGATGTAGAGTTTAAATAGTAGGATAATTTTGTAAGAACATTATATGGGGTTCCTTAGATACTCATTTGGTGTATATATGACTTTTTGGTAGGAAAACATGTATATATGTAAACCCATATACTTCTATATGTGTATGAACTAAAAGGTTAATAATATACTTTTGGCTTGTAATCACTGATTGTGCTATGTTGCTGAATAATGATTGAAATCACAATATCTTGACTTGTGTATATGTGACTATCTTATAACTTGTCTTTTGTACAATAGTTGATTCCAACATTTTATTATTCATAGGGAGATATGGTTGCGAATAATGACCAAACCCCTCTACACAAAGATAACGATCTCAACCAAACAATAAGTGAGCTAATGAGATCTAGAGTGACTCATGCGTCAACCTCTGGGAGCCATGTAGACAACAGCACATTAATAGGATTACTGCAAGCAGTGAAATCTATAGTCACTAGACAGCAAGATCAAATCGACCGCAACTAGATAAATAACCAGAGCAATGAACAATCAAAATTAAGGAGCGGGATGGGTGAATTCAAGAAATTATCCCTGCCCAGTTTTGAGGGAACTACTGATCTGATGGTTGTCGAACATTAGATCACTGAAATAGAAAAAGTCTTCACATATATGAAATGTCCTGAAGAGGAAAAGGTTGATTATGCAGTCTACATGCTAAAAGATCGTGCTTATGAATGGTGGCAAATACAAATCAGGACGTTAGGAGAAAATGCGTATAAGATATCATGGGATGAATTCAAAAAGATCTTTTATGAAAAGTATTTCCCTCAACGGTCCGCAAGCAAAAAGAACAAGAATTTCAAAAATTAGAGCAATGTGATAAGATAATAGCGAAATATGAGGAGGAGTTCACTTATTTGTCAAAATTTGCTACTCACTTGCTGGGGAAGGAAGAGGATAGAGCTCGTCGCTTTGAAGAAGGCCTTCGACTGGACATCAAGAAGACGGTCAGTGCATTTTAACTCCCGGCGTATGGAGAAGTATTAAATAAGGCCTTGTTAATTGAGAAAAAATAGATTGATGCAAAATCAAAGAATGTGGTGAGCAACTCCTATCCAAGAAAGCGAATTTGGCAAGATAATCACAGTGGGAGAATTAAAAATTGGAGGAATAAGAAACATAATGTAGGGCGTAGAGAGGAGCAGCTTCAGAACTAAAAGGTTGTGAAATGTGATATTTGTCATATACTCGGCCATGAAGCGAAGAACTGTTAGAGTACTTGAGCCTGTCTCAAATGCGGGTAAAAAGATCATAAAATTACAAATTGCCTAAGAATACAAAGGAACCAGAATACCTTAAAGACCGACCAGTCCAGCAGTGGGAACATGCAACCTCAAGTCAACGCTCGAGTATATTCCTTGACTGAGAAGGAAGCTGAAGCAGACAAAAATGTGGTAACAGGTATGATAACTTTTGCATCCATTCATGCTCGAGTACTTTTTGATTCCGGTGCGTCACTCTCTTTCATTATTGCACAGTTTGTTTAGAGAAACAAATTACCATGTGCCACCTTACAACAAGAATTATTTGTTAGTACACCTAGGGGTAGTATATTAGTATCAAATCAAGGTTGTAAGGGAAAAATTAATGTTCTCGACAAGGAGCTTCTAGCGGAATTAGTAATGTTGGAAATGCATGATTTTGATATCATACTAGGGATGGATTGGTTATCTTTAAATCATTCTTCTATTTTATGTAGAGAAAAGAAAGAGATATTTAAATTTTCGGGCCAACTCGAATTCTGTTTTGAGGGTTGTAAATCCTAAGAACCCTTAAAAATCATCTTAGCCCTTAAAGCCTATAGGGCGCTAAGAAGTGGGTGTATGGTTATTTAGCTTCGATTGAAATTAACGATGAAGGAAAAACAAGCCTAGAAGAGATACCAGTTGTCTGAGAATTTCTAGAGGTATTTCCAGAAGAACTTCCAGGAAT
>NC_033794.1:46782135-46815454 GCF_001876935.1 Asparagus officinalis | reverse complement strand
TAGATAGGGAAATTAAATTTTCAATTGACTTAATACCGGGTACAAGTCTAATTTCTAAGTCTCCCTATCGTATAGCACTAGCTGAGTTGAGAGAGCTCAAGGTGTAATTGCAAGAACTTTTAGATAAAGGCTTCATTCGGCCTAGTGTGTCACCCTGGGTTGCGCCAATATTATTTGTGAAGAAGAAAGACGGTAGGTAGTATGAGACAATGTATTGACTTCCGTCAATTGAATAAGGTAACCATTTGGAACAAGTATCCATTACCAAGAATTGACGATCTATTTGATCAACTAAAAGGAGCTCAAGTATTTTCGAAGATTGATCTCTGTTTTGGTTATTATCAGCTAAGGATTAAGCCAGAGGATGTGCCAAAATTTGCATTTCGAATCCGCTATGGTCATTATGAATTTCTAGTATTACCATTCAGGCTCACAAATGCACCTGCCGCATTTATGGACCTTATGAATAGGGTGTTTAAACCCTTCTTGGATTGGTTTGTTGTGGTATTTATTAATGATATCCTGATTTACTCAGGAAACAAAGAAGAGCATGAAGAGAGAAATTGCTACTTATGTTGTAGAATGTCTTACTTGCAAACAAGTAAAGGCTAAACACCAAAGACCAGCTGGTTTAGTCCAAAATTTGGATGTACCAATGTGGAAATGGGAAAAGATCACTATGGATTTCATCACCGGCCTTCCTAATACTTTAAAAAAGAATGATACGATATGGGTGATTATTGACCGACTGACTAAGTCAGCGTACTTTTTACCGATCAATATGAAATTTTCATTACAAAAGCTGAATAAACTATACATCAATGAGATAGTGAGGCTGCATGGAGTACCCATATCAATAGTCTTGAATAGAGACCCTAAGTTCACATCAAAATATTGGATAAGTATAGATAGAGCTCTGCAGACTAAACTAAAATTTAGCTCAGCTTACCATCCACAGACAGACGACCAATCAGAAAGAACAATTCAAACACTAGAAGATATGCTGAGATGTTGTATACTGGAAATGAAAGGATTGTGGGAAGATCATCTGCCCTTGATTGAATTTGCATATAATAACAGCTATCAGACTAGTATTCAGATGGCACCATATTAACTTCTTTATAGAAGAAAGTGCAGGTCTCCTATCTATTAGGATGATGCTGGAGAAATAAAACTTCTCGGACCAAAATTGGTACAACAAGCAATTGATAAAATTCAATTAGTTTGGGAACATCTTCACACTACACAAAGTCGTTAGAAGAGTTATGCTGACCAAAGAAGAAGAGAATTAGAATTCCAGGTGGGCGATCATGTTTTCTTAAAGGTTTCACCTACCCGAGGAGTAAAAAGATTTGTAATCCAAGGGAAGTTAAGCCCGAGATTCGTTAGTCCTTTTGAGATTCTAGAAAGGGTTGGTCTAGTGGCGTATAAATTAGCTTTACCGCCATCTCTATCTAGAGTACATGACGTATTTCACGTATCGATGCTGCGAAAGTTCATTCGAGATCCAAATAAGATAATTGAATTATCTCCAGTGGAGCTCAAACTTGACTTGACTTATGAGGAGTAACCTGAGCGCATTGTGGATTTTAAGGAACAAGTACTTAAGCGTCGAACCATCAAATATGTGAAAGTACAATGTAAAAACCGTTCAGAAAGAGAAGCTACTTGGGAAACTGAAGATTCTATGTGAGAGCTCTTTGGAGATTAAAGTATGTTAAGTTTCAAGGATGAAACTTTTTATTAGGTAGGGAGAGTGTAACATCCCCAAATAAACAGGAAAATATGATAAAATATATTTAAAAAAATTGCATTTCACTGTTTCTCACCGCCTCTGCATGTCGGTGTTCCTCATCGCCTCACAGTAGGATAAAAGGGAAGAAAGGGGGAAAAATTAGGGTGAAAAAGGAGAAAACAAGAAGAGAAAGAAGAAGGAGACGGTGAAAGAAAAGGGGAAGTGGAATATTACCCTAAATTTAAATCAATCCAAGGTATAAATCATTCTCCTCCTTGTTTTTCTTTGATTTAAGGAATTAATCTTTGATGTCTTGAGAAATTGAGGAAGAAAAAAAAAAGAGAATACATAGCTAACCGACGGCGAGAACCTCGTCGTCGACCCCAATCGCAGGGGGAGCCTCGCCCTCGAAGGTCGCTCCGACGGTGGAACATAAAGCAGCTGCACCGAGTAGCCGTGGAGGAGGAAAAAGAAGAGAGAGAGAGAGAGAGAGAGAGAGAGAGAGAGAGAGAGAGAGAGAGAGAGTGAAACGAACGGGGAAAAATATAAGAAGAGGAACGGTGAAGAAAGAGATAAAGGAGAGAAAAGGGGGAATTAAGAAAAAAACAAAATTTCTTTGGGACCACGGAAAGTTTATTAGTTTGTATATAGGTCCACAAGATAAAAAGAAATGAAAATATTCTTGTAGACCCGTGTTGCTTTGTAGATTTCTACCATATCCAAAAGACCCTAGCTCAGTTAGGAATTAAGCTCGAATAATTAATTGGATTGCCCTGAGCTGCACCATATATTAATAGTAAGTTTGAAATTATTAGAATAGTATCATAGAAAATTATAGTAAATTGCTAAAATTAGCAAGAAAGCCTATGTGTACCTTATTTATAGATAATTATTGCTTGAGTATACTTGAACATGATTGATTTTAATATTTACAGTGATTATTCTATAATATGTACTTGTCCTGAATTAATATTAGTCTTATATTTTATATTATAGGTTCAGGTTGATATTTGGAAAGTAGTGTTTTGAGGAAGCTGTACTCTTTGGAGGTGAGTTCATTTCTCAGTAGTATTTTTTATAATATGAAATTTGCATGAGTGTTATATTTGATTTGATTTTGTGCTCCAAAAATAAATAATCTATTTTTTTCTTGTATATAAAGTTAAATGTGATGCGGTCTATTTTACTATGGCATAACATATAATATGATTTGATTTCATACAATATATTTATAAAAGTAAATTAGATTTCACATAAAATGTGATTAGTGGTTTTAGTTTCATTGCAAACTCAATTAATAGTGAATAATGCTTATTTGAAAAGCTTTTGAAGAAAAAATAACAATTTGAAGGTGTCGTAACAGTTTGTGAATTCAAAGATTTCCTGTGACTTAGCATTTGATAAAAATAGAGATAAGTAAAATCTGTAAACTATTTTAACTAAGATGATGAGATTTACGCTCATCCACTCAATTTAAAGTATTTGTAGTTTTGGTAACTGAACATACCAATAATATTTTTGGCTCAAATGTATCGTTTTAAAATAAAATGATTTGACGAGTGATGTGGTTTTGGAAACAAGCAAATTGATAAGTGATGTGTTTTGAAATCAAATAATTTGACAAAGGATGTGTTTTCGAAATCAAGCTATTTAACAAGCAATTCTTGATGTTTTCAAACCCTCAGAAAGTCCAGTATGAAGTGATGTGTTTGTGCCTATCATATGGTTTGAATGCACCTTTATGTGGACTATTATGGGTATTTATGATGTGGCCTTTTGGCATTTGTGATGTGGCTCTTTTTGGGCGTTTGTGATGTGGCTGACAGCCTATGGCAAAGTTAGGAGCATTCTGTTCCCAGGAACTATGTGTTATGTGATGCCTTTTGGTATTTCCATGCTACTGGACTATAATTTGTAGCCTTAGGTTGACCTATGAGGTGAATCTTGCATGTCATGAATGTTCTCATCGAGATTTGAGATTTTGATATTTGAGTGTGTGAATCCGAGAAAATAATAATATTTTGATTTTACACAAATTTAATAGTTTGTTTTCTTTCTTAGTAATTACTTGTTTTCAAAGAGAGTTTGATTTTGGAATACGTTACGATGATTCTGGAGTATGTTACAATATATTTAACTTGCACTTTCTTTCTTGAATATAGCAATAGTATGTTATTCATGGACCATATTTTGCTATTTTTTCTAAAATATCCTGCTAACTTTTTATGAGATATCCTGTGCCAAGCTTATAATTCACTATATCTAGAAATTATTAGAATTTTGTTAGATATCTAGGATCTCTAGTGGGAAATGTTCTCACAGAGCTTTAGCTCGCGCTGTTGTTTTTTACTTTTTTTCCAGATCTGAGATAGAAATGTGATAATCCAAATTCTTAGTTATGGGCATGGTTAAGAAGTGCTTTTTTGGAAACTTGACTTAGTGGTGTTATGTTCAGCAAAAAGAGTGTCTTATATTGTAAATAATTATAACGGTAAGGTTAGATAACAATTATAAGTATATATGTATAGTTTGTTTTGAGCTATACTATCTTCAGCAGGCTTATGTATATATTTTAAGTTAAGCTACGTGATATAAAATATCAGACTTGACTCGTGCATGAGACTTGTCTTGTGCGTGGGTTGCTGCTATCTCGTAACATGTATTTATGAATTTTTGTTGTAGTTTTCGGGTCATACGTAGCTTAAGATAGAGAGAAGGCGATAAACGTCATCACCCGAGTTGCAGAGGATCATCCAAAGCTAAAGATCAACTAAAGAATGCATAAGAAACGCATCACGCAAGTTTCGAGGCCCAAAAAAAACATATCTAAGAAGCATAAGAGGAACTCACAGTTTCCGAGACAGTTACAACTGTCTCGGACACTACGAGGAAGATTGCAGCTTCCGAGACACATACAACTGTCTCAGAAGCTATGAGGAAGACTATAGCTTCCAAGACACTTTCAACTATCTTGGAAGCTAAGGTGATATAGATGACAATTTTCTCAAGATTCGCACATGCCACATGGCTCCATAACTATCAGAGATCGTGTGTGAATGTGGGGAGGACGTTACAAGCGGAAATTACGCTAAGAACTATCAAAATAATGACATTAAAATGTATTTTAAAGCAGTTACAAAAGGACTAAAATGAAGCATGCTTCCGAGACAGTTATAACTGTCTCGGAAATGGGAAGCTGACCACGCTTCCGAGACAGTTGCAACTGTCTCAGAAATAGAAGTTCCCCGACGCGACTTCTTTTTAACTTTTATGTTCAGTTATAGTTCTTAGGGGCTATATAAATACCCCCTATGACCTTTACTGATGAGCATAGAGTATTTTGGAGCAAATTAAGCAAAAAGACTTGGGCAATTTGGTGAATTCCAAGCAAGAAAGAGAGAGTCTTCATCACGTACAACCCTTTTTCAGAGTTCTTGTGATTCATTGAGATCTAAGCTTTGACTTAATCTTAAGAAGAGTGTTAATCTTACATCGATAAGATATTCACTTCCTTTTCTTACTTCTAAACGAAACAATAACTCCCAAATAGCCTTCACGGTTCAATCTGAATCTGTGATTCGGTGGTCCACGGGCTAACGCACCCACGATACAGGCAAAGATCCCACACAAACGGCGATCCAAAACGATCATGCGTGTGTTTCGAAGGAGCATTTGTACTTTGATTTTGTTGTAATGAGTAGTTTTACAAAGCACGAAGCTCATTCTTTTGTATTCATTATAATCGATAAACAGTTATAATGAATTCTGCAACAAAACTTGTTCCTGACGCAAACATATATATTATATATAGGGGTGTATGTGTGTGTGAGATACTCCCTTTAAAAGTACGCGTTTGAGTTATTGTATAAAGGAGATACATTTGATATAATTCAAATCCTTTACTATTTCAATTCGTAGTGAAATCTAAAAAGCTTTTGCTACCCAGCACCTAAAGTTTTTGGACTTTATAAAAAATCCTTAAAGTTTTTTAAATTACAAAAACACCCCTATAAATTTAAAATTTTATTAAAACATCTTAAAATTAGAAATTTTACTTATTTTAATTTAATGAGAAATCTAAAAAATATATGTTAGCTAGAAATTAAAATTTTTTGACTTTAGATAAAATATCTTGAAAGTTTTAAAAATTATAAAAACACCCCTAAAATGTAGAATTTACAAAAAAATACCTTTAAAATTTCAAACCTATAAACACACTAAAATCCTACAAATAATACAAAGAAAGTTTATAGAACCTGCAATAAACACTTTGAACTTTTACGAATTGTAAAATAAAACCCTCAAAATTGTAAAATTTACAAAAATCCTGATAATTTCCAACCTAATAGTACACCAAAAATATTGAAATTACAAGTATCCCCTACATAGTATATAATTTATAGAAAAACACCTTTAAAGTTTCAAAAACTATAAATAAACCCTCAAAATTCAAAATTTACAAAAACACCTTGAGAATTTCAAACTCATTAGTAAATTGAAAGCATAAGCATTATAAATAGTCTTTAAACAATTTACAATCTGTAGAAAAGGCCTATATAAGTTTAAAAAAATTATAAAAAGCCCCTAAAATTCATAATTTATAAAGAAAACACCATGAGAATTTCTAACCTATAGACACTAAAATGAATATACAACATTACTAACAACCCCAAGCAAATTAAAGTTTCGTAAAAAAATATCATACTCTCTTTAAAAGTATAGGTTTAGGAAAAAAATTTCATGGTCAACGTTACCCATAATATTTTTGAAAAGAACATAACTAATTGAAAAGCTATTAAATTTGAAATTAATAACAAACACCCTTAAAGTTTAGTACATTGCAAATTACCCATCCAAAGTTTAAATTTTTTTAATGATTTTTGTAATTCCTTGATTTCAATGTAATGTTTAATAATTTTGTGTATTTATAAATTATAAAATTTTAGGGCATTTTTTACTATTTTTTAAACTTTTTAGGGCGTTTCTTTTATAATTTTCTAAATTTTCGTTGGTTTTCAATGTAATGCATAGATACGTCAATTAATGATGTTATTGAAGAGTTAGTCGTTCTTAAGATTATTAGACCATAGTTAAGTGTGCCCATCACTATTCCTAAACAGTATAGTTTGTATATGCAAAAAATTTCAGACAATCTATATAGTGGTTAAAAGGATTTTGACTTTAATGTACTATTTTTTATAAATTATATTTAATATGAACCCATCATATAATTTTGATTATGGCCATTATAATTTTAATACATTTGATTGATTGACTATATAGATATATAGATAATAGATTACTTTATCTCACATGAACTAATATTTGATACTTAATAATTTAAATTGTTGCTTTTAAATTTAATATAAAGATGAGCTCTAATAGAAGAAAATTTTAAAATAGCCCCAAAATAATTTTTTTTTTAAAATCGACCCACTCCAATTTTAATTCCAAAAATCGACCCAGTTTCTAGCCACGTCAGCATCGTGGCTAGAAACTGGGTTGATTTAAAAAAATTGACTTTCTAATTAGTCTGAGTTAGCAACACCGACTAATTAGGATATCCCCAACGCGAGATGCGTGGTTAGGGGACTAAACAAGTTGGGGTTGCGAACCCCGACTAATTTTGTCGCCGCACAAAATGGTCGGGGTTGGGAACCTTGACCATTTTCGAAGCCCAATTCGAAATGGTTGGGGTTCCCAACCCTAAACATTTTGTAGAGGAAGGCACCCCGCAAGGCACGCCAATTCGAAATGGTCGAGGGTTCCCAACCGTGACCATTTTGTGAGGGGGGAAATCCCACCTGAGTGGGTTCTGCCAAACGGTCATGGTTGGGAACCACGACTAATTTTGTCGGGGTTCGCAACCCGACTTGTTTAGTCCACTAATCACGCATCTCGTGCTTGGGACGTCCTAATTAGTCGGAGTTGACTAATTAAGAATCCGTTTTTTTAAATCAATCCAGTTTCTAGCCACAATGTTAACGTGGCTAGAAACTGGATCGATTTTTGGAATTAAAATTGGAGTTGATTTTAAAAAAATTATTTTGGGCTATTTTTAAAAAAAATGTTCAGCTCTAATAACATTCAAGATAATACAATCTCAATTCCTATTTTTTTGCTTAAGATTTATTCCATAGTTACCCTATCAAATTAGTAACTAAAATAAAAATTATTTATGCTTAAATTAGGATGATTGTAGTTGGTCACTCACTATGAAATTTTTATGAAGATATATACCTTACTTTCTATAGCTATCTGCATTGTCTATGTATATTTTATGAATTAGCTGTTAATTTGAGTTATATAAATTACTTTTCCTTTGTAGAAATTTCTTCTTTGATTTTTGGGTTGTGTAATCACTATATCACCATTCTAGCATAGAAAGTACCTTACTCTAAATGGCTTTAAGCTAATGTTTGAGTTGAACTAAAGTATATACTATTACTACTATGTGTATATATTTTTTTAAGAAAATCATATCAACACTTTTTAAGCAGAAGATAAATTCAAAGCTCTGATATTATAAAAACTAAATATAGCCAATTGAGTGATTAGCAAAAGAGAACCTACACCAGAAAAGCGTGAATAATAAGATAAAGAGGAAAAGTAATGACATTACCAATAATACTATAAATAGCAAACTACAATGTAGAGTTAACCTATTTTGTGGAGCCCAACTACTGACTATAAGCATCGAGGTTTCCATATAAATACTTTATAATTTATTAAAAATGGTCATATAATCTTATATAATAAAATTTATTTAATACTAAATTGTAATATCGTTATTAGGGAAAATTCTTCATGAACCAATATGTTCTTTACGATATATAAGCTATGCACTCCAAATTCTTGTGTCTTTTATAGAATAAAAAGTTTGAATACGAGCCTCTAACAAGTTGTTCTCACAAAAGCAAAATCTACTTAGTAAATGTAGATATTCCAGATGAGTTATATGTCCTATATACAATACAATTACATTAGGCAAGTGAGTTATAATAGCATTTTTCATTTACATTGTTTTGGGTAAGATGTGATTGTGAACTTTCATCAAAGAAAAAAAATTTATATTTAGAGCACATGGCGAAATATATCGTAATCTCTCTATTCTAATTTCGCAAGAAAATAATTCTTCATTCTTTCAAATTTACTTCTATGATACAGAGAATGAGCTATAAAATTGAATGAGAATATTCGATAATGTAAACATGAGTGAAACCATAACTAAAAGTTAATGTGAAAATGAGTCAAATCATAACTAAAGTTTAATGGACATACTGCAAGTACATTCATATGTAAAATTCCTTTTCGAATTTGAATAATCACCCATCTTTTAAAGACTTCAAGATACTAATAAATAGAGATGTTGTACTTAATTAATATGTTTATAACTGACAAATAATAGATTACGTGGCCACAGTCTGAGTTAAAGGAAACAATGATAATATTTTATTTGAGAGAAGATTGTTGAGTTGATCAATCCCAAAAAAAAATTATAATGCGTGGGGCGCACACACACGCGCACACGCGTATAGAGATATGCTCATGTTTATAATGCGTGGGGCGTACTCGTGGTTTATGGAATCTCATTGTGATTCATGTATTTATCAAAGTGGATAGCTGAGGGTTATGAGGAATAGTACTGCTCTCTTTCTCTTCATTCTATGACATTTCTCTCGTGTTATTAGTCTACTGTTCTTTATAAAAAATAAAAATAAAATAATAATTACAAGCGTTATGCTCGTTCCCACATGGTTTGATTTGATCTTTTTGAAATAGAATTATACTGAAATAGTTTTCTTTGAACTACTTGTACTTTTTCAAAAATAGATAATTTGAGCCAAATTTTTTTTTCTCATAAGGGATTGTTTGTTAGTTTACCAAAAACACTTGAAACTTATTTCACGAGTTGAAAACCATTTCGGAGGTTTTAGGGCCAAAATGAATTTTGTGCAAAAATTGATGCTACAGAGCTATTGAAGACTTCTTTTATATAAATTATAAAACCAATTTAGACATAGGAAATGCAAATTTCTTTTGTCTTGTTTCCAAAGGTGATGCGACAAGCATGGAAACCAATCTTATCTTTTTATTATGTGAACCAAACAACCCATAAAGGAAATACAAATAAAGAGGAAGATAATTTTATATCAAAAATTAAAATTTAAAATAGTTGTCTTAAGCATCAAACCCCTTATTGTAATATCCATTTTTTAAATAATATTTTAAAATAAAACAAAAGAAAACACTATCTCACTTGATATGTATGTGGATACTTTTTGTTTTAAATTTTTAAATTCAAATTAGGACGGGATATGCGATATTTTTTTGAGATCTAAGACTAGTAATAAATTATCTTTTTATATATAAAGGACGATTAGACCATTTATTTTTCTATATCTAGTCTTTTATGTAGTTCAATTTATTTTTTCACTCATAGAATAGCATATTCAATAAAACCTCCTTAACTTTTGATCAAATTACAATTTGCCACATTTATTAAAATTTTTAATGTAAATTACCTTAATTTGCTTATGTGTTCTCAACATCACATCTCTATCACTATTCAACCCATTTTTTATTACTTACTCTAGCCCTCTCTTTTCTCCATCGTCTTCCTTCTTTCGTCTCTCCCCCTTTCTTCCTTCCCTCACCTCTCCATCTCCTCTTCTTCCTCCATCTCGTCCACCATCTTGTCCACCTCTAGGGGTTATCTCCAAACCCTAATTTCTTTTCTCCTCTCCTCCCTCTCCACAAATGGGCCCCTCCACCTCTTCCTTTACCTCTCCTCTTCCTCTCCCCGTCCTCCTCCAGCTCCTCCATCATCTTCTTTATTTTTTGGATTTCTTCAAACCCAAATCTCTTTCCTCCTATTCTCACATTCCACTTCACTTCCCCTCTCCACTCCTCCATTCTCATCTTCATCATCTCCTTCCTCTCCTCCTTTTGCTCCTCCTCCTCCTCTCTTTGCATTCTTGCTATCGACCTCCTTCCTCCTCTCCCTCCACCAATCCCTACAAACTTTTCTTGCCCTCTCCTCATCCTATCATTCTCTTCTTTTTCCCCTCTCGGGTTAGACTTAGGGGCACTATAGGACTTTACCTTTTTTTTTAAAAAAAATACTCAAAATTGTGACATTGAGAATATGTAAGCAAACTAAGGTGTTTTACATCAAAACTAAATAAATAAAAGTGGTAAGTTGCAATTTGAGCATATGTTAAGCTGGTTTTCATGTAGAAACCCTTTATTTTTGATATCTCACTTGAATCTTCTATCCATTTAGAATTTTAATTCTTATCATAATTTGATAATCAAGGTATGTTATAACAATAGTAACCACTAATATATTCTTCAATAAATATAAGATATTCATGTGTAACCACTAATATCTATCCTCGCTATAAAAAAATAAAATATGAGTAAATTTGACTGAACCCCTATTAAGTTTGGCTGTTTGACATTAAATCCCTAATACCTTTAAAACTCTCACTAAAAACCCCAAAAGCTTTTCGTGGAAAGCTTCTAAATTAGCATTATTAGTTAATATATGTTCAAATCACCAAAATATCCCAATACGTCTTGGATAAAAACACGTAGTAAAGTTTAGTTTTTTTACTTAACTTACAATAACTTTTCAAAGAAAATCCCTAATAATGATTGTTTATTATTTTTAGGATTTTGTATAATTTTTGGACTTTTAGGATGTTGTTTCCAATTTTTAGATTTTGAAAGGAGTTCTTTGTATTGTTTTGGATTTTTAAACTTTTTAGAATCCTTTTTATAATTTTAGATTGTTCTAGTGATTATTTATAATTTTTATATTTTAATAAGTCTATTTGTAGTATTTATAGTTTTCAAGGAGTTGTCCATAATTTTTTAATTTAAAGGTGTTGGTTAGTAAATTTTAAATTTTTTCAAAGGGTTTCTATAATTTTTAGAATTTAATATGGCCTTTTTGTAATTTTTAGTGTTTTCAGAGGGTCATTTGTAGTTTCATATTTTTAGAGGGATATTTCTAGTTTTTTATTTTTTATGTGTTGTTTATTTTATGGATTAATCTGCAAATAAAAATGATTCAAGAGATATATATTGACCTTGTGAAAAATGTTCATTAGTGTATAATTATATGCAATGTTTTATTAGGTTAAGTGTAAAAATCAAGATGTTTTGGTTGTTTTCTGAAATATTGAAAACTTATCGAGAGTTTTGAAATATTTTTGATCTTAATGGCAAAGGGCTTACCTTATTTGAGGTTTATTTCGGGTCTTTTATATTGTAATTAGCTCAAACTACAATAAAAAGAATACAATCAGAGCTAAGAAGAATTTATATTTCCTTAGGGTACTTTTCTTTGTATCGATAAAGTGTTGATCTCATACATCATTGACAGTCCAACTAAGGTGGCGTTTGGTTGTTTGCAACTGGAGTTGCAATGCAAGTGTCACTTGCATGCAACTGAGACGTTGCAACTCTTCTTACATGCAACTACAGTCCACATCAGTTTTGCACATTGTTCTGCAGCCTCCTTAAACTTTAACATTTTTGCTGACTCCCTCTCTCCTCTTTTTACCTATTTAGCTCCTCATGCCTGCCCTCTCGTTTCGATTCAGATTTACTCCCCTTATTTTCCCTCCCGCTCATCTACTATTTTCCTGCCTCTATAAGCTTAAATATGCATCTCATTAAAATATCCTCTTTCCCCTACCGAATTTTTCTTCTAAAACCTTTTTTTTCTTTAACAAAAAAAAAAAATTCAATTTTAAAAAAAATTAATTACTTTTCTCACTCACACAAATTTAAATATATTCTTTAAAAAAAAAAGCAAAAAATTTAAAAATATTTTTTTAAAAAATAATAATTGTTTTTAAAAGTATATAATATTAAATATAATACTCAATATTATTTAAATATATATATTTAGAATTATAAATATTTTAAAAATACTATTATTCAAAAAACATTTGTATTTTAAAAATATATTGTTCAAAAATATATTATTAAATAATATATTTTTTAGGGAGAATTATATTTTTTAATATATTATTTAAAAAAAAAATTTATATTATTTTTAAATATATATTATTAAAAAAAAAAAAAATAGTATTACAATATATTATTTTAAAATATATATATTATTAAATATTATATATATCATTATTTTAAAAAAATATTTTATTTTAGAAAATTATATATTTTTTAAAAATTATTATTTTTAGGAAAAAAATTATATTAAGTTTAAAAATATATTATTTAAAAAATATATTATTTAAAAAAATATGTTATTTAAAAAAATATATATATTATTTTAAAAAATATATTATTTTAGAAAATTATATTATTTTAAATATATATTATTCAAAAAATATATTATTCAAAAAATATATTATTTTAGAAAAATAATAGTATTCCTGGAAAATTTTATTTTTCATAAAATATATTATTTTAGAAAAAATATATTATTCAAAAAATATATTTATTTTAAAAAATATATTATTTTTAAAAATATATTATTTTAAAAAATAATATATTATTTTAAAGATAATATATTACTTTAAAAACTAACATATTATTTTGAAGAAATTATTATAATAATAATTATATTAAAAAATTAATGTTGTTTTTTTTAAAAAAACGTTTTTGAAGAAATTATTATAATAAGAATTATTTAAAAGATTATTTTAAACCTTTAATGAATTTATTTTTGAAATATTAAATAATGATTTTGATTTTAATAAATTTAGGTCAGTTGCAACTAAGTTGCAACTATGACTTGCGGTCATTTTTGACGTAAGTCATATGTTGCAACTAATGGTTGTTTTGCAACTGTGGTTGCAACTGCAACTGTGAGTTGCAGCAAAACAAACACATGTAACTGGTCAAATTGGACCTAGTTGCATGCAACTGGAGTTGCAACCACTCCAGTTGCAGCCTACCAAACAGCCAAGATGATGGATCTTTCACTATTCATCTTTGATTTGGTCACTTAGAAGATGGCTCTTTCTTCTCTTGGAACTAAATATCAAAGAGGGAATAAAGGAGATGAAATGCAAACTCCGTGTGTGTATGGGATGTTAGATCTCTAAAAATGGGTGATCCGTTTAAATGAATGATCACCTTCTCCTGTTATATTTAATTATGGACTAAGTAGCCATTAATTGAAGAGATGATGGATGGCGGTTACTCTTTAAAAATAGCTCTCAAACATTCCATTAACAAAGTTCACCGAATAGTTGACAAAGCTTACTAAAAGTGTTCGGGCGAGGTTCACTTGGACATGGGTGGGTCATCACTTTCGAATTGTGGGTGATGTGGCCCACGTGGGTAGCTGCGGGCGAAGATCGCTGACATCAAATGGCGAACATCGTCTAACTCGACTTGTGGCCAATTTTTGATCTGTTTTGATTGAGCCAAAGTAGACTGTATGGCAATGTTTGCATGCTTATTTGAGCGAGATTCGCCATAACCTATTGTGGGCTTGACTTTGATTCCATTTGAAGTGTTTAGCCTATCGGCGTTCACTTCTTGGATCCAAGATGAACATTGGCTTGGATGAAATATATTTTAACCATCTACAAGGCCACCACCCCGCCTCCGCCCCTAAAAGTTTTCAAGGTCCTACATTTGACTCGTAGTAAGGATTGAAATACTTTGGGTAACAGCTAGAGACTGTTAAACATAGCTTGGGTGGAAAATTATCTTTAAACTACTTGGTTTCCAAAGGTGTATTGTTGAGTGTAGTTTTCATTGCTATAGACTTGTGTTGAAGGCTCAATGATGATTATATTTGTCCAATTCTGTGCTTAGAATGAAGTTCGTTCGCCTTGCTATCGGGGCAAAGTCAAGAAATCAGTGAAGTTCAATTGATTTTGAATGTTGATGAAGTTCACTCCACTTCGAATTGTGTGGGTGAGGTTCGTCGATTAGCGAGGCTCACTAACTAGTGGTGGTCGTTGAGATTACGCCTTTGGATTCACACTGTGATCTACAATTGAGATCTCTTGGTCAAATATTTACAAGATCCGCTATAGATTTGATCGAGTTTGAGGCGTAGATATTAGCCTCTTTGTTCAGTCCAATCACATCTCAAAAGATGTGAACATTTTGGAAGTTAGGATTTGGGAAGGCAAATAGCCTCGATCCCTTGCATTTCTCTTCATCTTCATCCTCTCCATGTCTAAGACTCCATCACTTAGATTGGAGATTGTCCTCAACAGAGGAGCTAAAATAAAATAGTGTTAGGACTCATGTTTATGAGCCTACACTCTAATCTTGTTTTGATGATTTAACAAACAATTTATAACGAGTTTTCTATTGTTTGGTTTGATATTTAACCCAGGTTGAATGATCCAAGAGCTATATATTGAAAATGGAGCAAATATAAGTCAAGTCAAGATCCAAGATTAAGCTTCATGTGCATATCAACTTGGTACACTAGTTTAGGATTTTTATATTGTGTGTAAATAATCTCAATATCACACACACACACACAATTCTTGATTTTGAGTAACTTTGACAAAATATTGAGTTATTAGTTTATAGACTTTAAATTCTCTTTATACATATTTTATTAAGTCTATAAAACCATTTGAAAAGGTTTCAAAATGTTGTTTAACTTAAAAGTCAAAAATCAAGAAGTTTATATATACACATGTATTAACAAGGTTTGCAAAACAAAGAGATTTCACAAACGGGGAATGGTATTTGGAAAATTTCTTTTGTAATATGTTCATTATCATGTTTATAAATATTTTCCAAAGTTTAAAAATTTTGAAATTTGTGTGCTATTTTTAAGAGCAGCTCCAACGGGGCTGCAAAACTCCATTTTACAACCCCGAAGCCCTCCAATGGGGCTGCACCTCCAGCTGCATTTCATTTTGCAGTTTGTTGCAAATGAACTGTGCATTTTTCTTAAATGCCAAGTTTGCCCTTTTTTGATTTATAAACCAATACTTATTACTTCCATATCCTTTTTAATTAGTAACTACTAATTTAAAATCAACATAAGTTTATTTCTACTAATTATTTTTAAATAAAAATTTTACAGTTGGAAATGTTTTGTTGATACCTTCAAAACAAGACTAATATTGAATAATATTAATTGAAATATAAAATTTCAAGAACCAAGTAATTAAAAATGAAAAGTCATTATTTCATTATTAAAAAAAGTTACATCGCTTCATTTCCATGTCTTTCCCACAAATGTTCAACCAATGCATTTCGAAGTAAAAAATGAGCTTTTTTGTTTTTTAACCTCTTATGTCGAGCAAGGAACCGTTCAGTTTTCGTTATCTCCATATTTTCAGCATTCAGAATTGATTGTGGAGTTGAAATGACAACATCTTCTTGCTCGTCGTATTCATCTTCAACAATCATATTGTGCATTATAATACAAGCAGTCATGATATCATACAAAGTTCATTTATCCCAAAAACGGGCTGGCCCCTTGATGATAGCAAATCATGATTGGAGAACACCGAATGCTCGCTTCATATCTTTTCGACATGCTTCTTGCATCATTGCAAAATATTGTTTCTTTTTATCATCGGAATTAGAAATGGTTTGAACAAGTGTTGGCCATTTCGGATATATGCCATCGGCCAAATAATAACCGATATTATAATTTTTTCCTTGAATTGTGTAATGAGCAGGAGGAGCAATACCTTGTGATAGATTGACGAACAAATTAGACGACTGCAATACATTAATATCGTTATTGGATCTTGGTAAGCCAAAGTATGCATGCTATATCCATAGATCATATGATGCTACTGCCTCAAGAATAATTGTTGGACCTCCATCACGGCCTGAGTATTGTCTTGCCCATGTTGTTGGACAACTTTTCCATTTCCAATGCATACAGTCTAGACATCCTAACATTCCTGGAAAACCTCTTTCTTCGCCCTTTTGCAATAACCTTGCAACATCGTTAACATTGGGGGTCCTCAGATATTCATCTCCATATACTTCTACAATTGCTCTGCAAAATCTCTTTAAACATACAATTGCAGTTGACTCACCGATCCTAACATATTCATCGTACTATCTGCTGATGTTGCATACGCCAACATACGAAATGCCGATGTAACTTTTTGTAAAGTTGATAGCCCAAGTTTGCCGACACCATCCATCTTCTGTATGAAGAAGTTGTCATGCTCACGTACCGCCTCGACTATATGAAGGAATAAACTCCTGTGCATCCGTAACCTTCTACGCAATAGGTTTGCACCATATATAGGGTTATCAGAAAAATAGTCATGGTAAAGTCGAGAATTACCTTCTTCCCTCCCGCGGTTGATCACCAAATGACCAGGAACTGAGCCAATACGCTTTGGCCACTCTGCCTCTTGAGAGAGATAAGTCATTATTTTATTATTAGAGGCATATACGCGAGCTAAGAGTTCATCTACCTTCTCCCATTGTGTCATGTCTTCCTCCCAATCTTTAATGTACTGAGAAAATATTTCGTCGTTAGAAGAAGAAGAAGAAGAAGAAGGTAGATGTGACGGTCCGACTCCATAGTTCATTGATGAAGAAGTTATTTATAGAAATAAAAATATAAGTTGTGAGTTGTTTAGAGATGGATGTAATGTCATTATATAATATTCCTCCCTACATAGGATTCTTTTCAGCATTGGATTCTCTCCAGCATTGGATTATCTTTGTGTTGGATTCTCCCCCATATTGGATTCCTTCCGTGTTGGAGACTCCCTATATTAGATTCTATTCATGTTGGAGATTCCCCACATTGGATTCCTTTCGTGTTGGAGACTCCCCACATTGGATTCTCCTGGTGTTGGAGACTCCCCACATTGGATTCTCGATGTTGGAGACTCCTCATATTAGATTCTCCTAGTGTTGGAGACTCCCTACATTGGATTCTCCTAGTGTTGGAGACTCTCCATATTGGATTCCCGGTGTTAGAGACTCCCCACATTGGATTCTCATGGTGTTGGAGACTCCCCACATCTGATCCTTATATAATACTTGCATAATTTTCATATCTCCACCACAACTCTTCTTAAGTCATTATATTCATAACTCTTACATTCTTCCATCATAATAGCATCATCCTCCACAACGTTATCTCCTTAGATTATGGTATTGTGACGCCCCTGGGTTCACACAAGGCTGCAGCCCAAGGTGAAACCAAGAATGTCAAACCTACCATGCACCACACCGTGCAATAACATGTTTTACCATCACAATTACTATCTCTCTAGTAGAGTCAAATAACAGGTGTAGGTACAAAAGCAAGTAAAATATAATACAAGAGTCAACTGATGAAATAATAAAGATCAAATTAATACTTTATCATCTAACATACTAAAGTACAAGTCAATGTTTGAAGTGAATAGACTGGAATTTCTCAACAAGTCTCAAATACAAATGTCTGAATAAAAGGAAATAAGGCACACAACCTTTACAAGTTCTAGAATAAACTCTAAAAATGTTTAAACAAATCCTACAGTGGAGCTAAAAAGTAAAATAAAACTATAATAGAATAGCTGAAGCTAAAGTGCCTCGCCATCAACCTGCGACTCTCCGGGCTCCGGGCTCGTTACCTGAAAGGGGGAGGGGCAATGAGCGTCAAAGCGCTAGCGAGCAATATCACAACTAACCCCAAGAAAAAAGGCTCGTTGTATACAGAAAATACAGTTATAATATATATATAAAATCACAAATCCTATTTAGGTAATTACAACGTGAGCATAAGTACGTCGAACAAAATAATCCAAACAAGAAAACCCTCATGTATATACCATGTAACTCAGATTGTAAGTACCTAGGTATAAGAGGATTTTAGTATTTAGGAAGTTACAACACGAGCATAGGTACGTCGAGCGAAATAATCCAAACAAGGAAACCCTCATGTATATACCATGTAGCTCAGATTGTAAATCCCTAAATACCAAACCCAAAATCTAATGCAAGAACAAATAACTTAAAAGAATACAAAAGCCATCTCTACTTCCAAACATAGTGTCATGTCGAACTCACATGAGTGTCATATGAGAAAACGATTAAGTGTCCAACACATAGACTATATAGATTAAATGTCCAACACATGGACTGCATGAAGTAAACGTCCAACACATGGACTGAAAGTAACGAGTGTCCAACGCATGGACTAAATATAACCAATGTCCAACGCATGGACTGAATATAACCGATGTCCAACGCATAGACTGAATATAACCAATGTCCAACGCATGGACTAAATGTAACCAATGTCCAACACAAGGACTAAATATAATCGATGTCCAACGCATGGACTGAATATAACCAATGTCAAACGCATGGACTAAATGTAAATTATGCAAAGTGTAAGTGTTGATGATGCATATATACACAAAAGATACACATAGACTCATGTCACACGTGCCTCGGTGTGCGGATCGGTACTTGTGTCAAAAGTCAACTCACATGTACAGATAAATCACTAACATTATAAACTAGTGTCAGATAATCGAGGCGACCCTGAAAAGCAACTAAAATAGATCAAAAATCTGTAAAACACCCCATCAGTCGACTCATGTGTCAACTAGGATTGGTCGACTCATTGGTCGACCATACAAAATACAAAACTGAACACTTTCCGGTCAGTCGACTCATTGGTCGACTCATGAGTCGACTCATTGGTCGACTGAGCAGAAAATCCCCAGTTTTCTGCTTATGATGATTATCTGCGAAAATTGATAAAAACTAAGGTTCTCTTTGTTCAGGTCCAGCAATATATATTCAATTCTAACACATGTATATCAACAGAAAAGAAAGATTTGCATGTATTATTTTACATTTAAAACCCTAAACATATTTCTTCATGTTTAAAAAAACGTGTTGAAAACATTAAATCACATGAAACCCATATTTAAGACTAATTCCAGATCTGGATCTATATTACAAAAACGTTGGTGAGATTTTTACTAACTGAAAAAATAGATCTTGCAGCTTAGAATGTAAAGTATCTTTTTTTATACACAAAATATGTTTTAGGCTCAAAAATCCGAAATAAAAACTCATAGAAATTATACAAACAGTGGGTGAGGGCTGGGCGAGATGTTACTCGCCTCTGATATGATGCACAAACTCCTGGATCTGCCAAAGCACGATCTCCTCCGCTGCACTGCACGAAATCCCATGCAAACTCCTTCGAGAACTCCTCCAAAACGTCAAAAATCCTAGCTAGGGTTTGAGAGGGAGAGATGGGGGCTAGGGTTTTGAGTTCTGAAGGTGTTCTCGGGTAGGAGATATCATATATGAGCGGTCAGACCCGATACAAAACCGAATAGACCCGTAAACTAAAAGAAAACCCGAAATCAGCCCGTCAGTCGACTCATAGGTCGACACATCAATCGACTCATTGGTCGACTGATAAGTCGACTGAGCAGACAAAGAATCTAGTTTCGTGCATCTCTTGATTATCTGCAATCACCCATGCACAAAACTCTACACATATACACTCATACATCTCTAATAGCTTGTTATCAAGAATATCCATGACTTCAAGCTATTTATCACAATAAATTTTTTTATCACCAATAAATTCACATATCTTTATAACCAAAAAATACGGGGTTTTACAGGTATTTAGTTGCGGGAAATCTTTTTTACAAGAAGAAGATCAAATTTTATGCGCCACATGGCTCAAAATTTCTCAAGACCCAGTCATGGGTTCTAATCAAAAGAATGACAAGCTACGTGAACAAATTTCTGCTTTATTTCATGAAAGGATTTTCAATATTTGTAATTCTCAAAGGACTCCGAAGTCTCTCTCATGCCGAATGCAATTAATTATGAAGGCCATCAGTAAACTTTGAGGATGCATTCGACAAGTCGAGCGCCTAAATCCAAGCGGTGCTTTTGAGCTTGACATTGTAAGTATTTTGAATAACATAAATCTTGATTATCATCTATTATCATGTTATTAATAAATGTTTCTTCCTCTCTTTGGTAGATTAAACGTGCTAGGATAATATTTGCAGAAGATCCAGAAGAGAGAAAAGGGTTTCTATTTGATCATGTTTGGTCAATTTTAAAAGATGTAGAGAAATGGGCAAATATAAGTGTCAGATCGCCTGCAACGTCCAAAACTTCAAAGTCCCGCTCATCTCAGGGATCAGATTCAAGTTCTCCTGTTGTCGACTTAAATGATGATAATGAGAGATATACTCATAATGATGATGATATGATAACAAGTCGACTGATAGGAAAGAAGAAAGAGAAGATGAGTAGGCGACAAGCAACTGAAAAGAACCTCGACTTTGAAACTCTTAATAAAAGCAATCAAGAAATTGTCGATCTTTTAAAAAAAGTCATGGACAATGAGAAAATGATAAAATGGCAACACACCAGATTATGATGTTAAGGGCCGAAAACGATAAGAAAAAATTAGATCTTCAAAGGGAACGACAGGAAGCACCAGATTATGATGTTAAGGGCCGAAAACGATAAGAAAAAATTAGATCTTCAAAGGGAACGACAGGAAAGTAAAATTATGTTAATTAATCTTGATACTCGATAAGAAAAAATTAGATCTTCAAAGGGAACGACAGGAAAGTAAAATTATGTTAATTAATCTTGATACTATTATTGATCCTTCTGAACGCGAGTATTTTCGAATTAGAAAACAAGAGATTTGAAATAGAAACACAATTGGAGGTTCTTCATCTGATATTCCTAATCTTGAATATAGTTATGTAGGAAGTTAACACGGAATACCTGACTACAGAAGCAGTTGATATGGAGGAAATGGCCTATCCGATTTTTAGTTTTTTTTCATGTATTTTATTTTTCTATGTAATGCCACTGAATGTAATATATAAAATTTTATCCTTCAGAGTAGTTATGAAGGTTGTTCCAAATATTATGCTATATTTTCTGGTTTTTAAAATTTAAAGGCTCTTATCTATGTCTTATTATCAATTTATTAAAGATAATTAATTTTATTTAAATAATGACTATTATATATTATAATTTTAGTATTAATTTATAATATATTTTATATTTTAAATTAATTCATATAATTTTTTAAACGTTTATATTTTTTATATTTTCAAATCCATTTAAAGTATTATAAAAGTAATCAATTGAAAATATAAATAGAGCTTTATATAGAGGGGGTGGTTGGAGTGCCCCCCTCTAAAAAAGAATATTCAGAGAATATTCTTTGGGGAGGCTGTATTTTGCAGCCTCCCCATTGGAGTTGTTCTAAAAGGGGTTTGAAAATTAGATGTTCTGTTCAAATCAGTCTCTGTGCATGTTTTGAGTCGACTCGCTACAGTGTTGAGTCGACTCATGAAGTGTTGTACAGATGGTGTTTTTCATCTACCGAGTCGACTGATAATTCAATAAGTCGACCCATGCATACATCAGTCGACTCACTATAGTGGCAAGTTGACTGATGAAGTGTTTTTACAGTTAGTGTTTTTCGTCTGCTGAGTCTACTGATAATTCTATGAGTCGACCCATGCAAACATCAGTCGACTCATATCTGTCATAAGTCGACTGACAATAGAACTATTGCACAGTAACGGCTAGTTTCAAGATTTTGTATTTTTTAATATTTTTATTAGTTTTTGTTGGTTTCATGGCTGGTTTCTTCTACCCTATATATACCCCATTACATTTAACACTTCCCACCACTAAGAAAGTTTTAATAAAGTTTTACAAGGGTTTAAAATTTGTTTAAGTGTTGTTTTACAAGTTTTTGTGAAGAAACTTTCACAAGAGAAAGAGGAAATTAATTCTATCGGTTTGAGCTTCATTTTCATCCATCTCTCTTTCTTGAATTTCAGAGAAGATTCTTCTAAACTCAATTTCTAGCCTTATACAATTATTTGTTATTTATTCACTTTATTAAGCTAGAATTTACATTGAGTTTACCTTTGATTATTGCTCTTTGTTCACACACATCCCTATTGAGCTTTTAGTATCTTCATACACTATATTATTGGGTTGTAGTGAGTGATACATTGAGTGTGAGCTTCATTGAGTTCTCATCTTATTAGAGAACAAAATCTTTGTATTTGAGAATATTTGTGAGGATCACTTTGTAATACACAATTACACAGAGAGGAGTGCGTGGTGAGAGACGGGGTCGATTCCAAGAGGAGTGGCGTCGGTAGTAAATCCTAGAGAGAGGTTGTAATCCGAGCACTTGAGGAAGGTGTTACGGGCTAGGCTAATACTTAGAGGGTGTAGTGTGTGTTTTTATTTTGAGTGATTGTTAAAGTTTTTGGTGAGCTAGAAAACCGAGTGTGTTGTATCTTTATCGAGGTGAGGAGTGGAGATGTTGGTCAAGGGTTGACCGAACTCCGTGATCATATCGTTTGTTTGAGTTTGTCATTAGCATTATTTTATATTTGTGCTTATTGTTTATCTCGCCTATTGCATCTTATTTCACCCTTGATTATTTATACTTGCTTATATCTTATTGAATATCTATCTTACAAGAATAATAATTTGATAAAAATGTAAATTGGCATTAAAATCAGATTAAATTAGCTCATTACCCTATTCACCCCCTCTAGGGTAATTTCAAACAACTTCAACAGGAGCTCACCCAACGACCATCAAGCGAATAAAGTTCGCATTCTTCGCCAACTGGTAGATTTGCTTTTAGTTAAGAAGGCTAAGCTTGAGTAGATTGTTAAGAGTTAGTTAAAATCCTGAGGGCGAGTTGAATCGTGATAGAGATACTTGGAGCTTTGAGTGTCATGCTCTGTGTATGACCATTCAACAGCTAAGATGGTGGCTGAAGAAAGATCATTGGAGGTCCACAAGTGAGGACTTCGACAGTGATTAGGTTTCACAGGTGTGAACCTAAAATGTAATTAGATGTCATTTGGCTATCCTAGGCCTGACATCAAATATTATTTACAAGAAGTGCTTCTTCCTGTTAATATATTCCAATTCAGAGTAACAGGGATACTGCTTATTAAATTGCTTTTTCTCATGTCTTAGAATTGGGCCTAGGGAGGAGCAACTAAGAGCTATTCTTTCTGCATAGGGAGAAATTCAGTTCCCTAAATTCTATGAGATCGGAGGAACAATGGCTTAGTGTCTCTCCTATTCTCTTCCTTTCTCATTATCCTTAGTTAGGGGTATAGGGTAGCCTCTTGATTTTGGTTTCTCCTAGCTTATGTGGTTGCTGTTGAGGTTGGAGTAGCAAATAGTAGCAAATACCCCATAATTGGATAGTTTGAATGTCGCCTTTATGTAGTAGAGTATTCGACCAATAAAAATAAACTTTTTTCTAAAATTGTCAATCTTTGTGTGCTTGATCTGTTTGAACTTTGATTTCAAGGCAAACGCTAGAACACTACATGAAGTTGTAGTGTTGAGAGCGAAGCTCAGGCTTTCTTATCTTGGCGAGAGTTGTTGAATTGAAGTTCACTACGTAGAATCTCAAACAGACTGAGTTAGAATTTTCTCAATTTGGAGACTAAGCGAAGTTTCTTACGTTATTTAGCGAAGTTCACTCTAATACCCAGCTGATTAAGGTGGAGTTCATTCACTTCTGTGAACTTCAATGAAAGTCGGTTGAGCGAAGCTCAGCAAATCAGATAGGCGGAGCTTACTATCGGATTTTTGATTAACATCTTGGATTTCTGCACCTGAAAGTGTAGCAATAGTTATTCAAAGTGAGATTCTTGGCAAAGTTTGAGGCGAGAATCTTTCGTGAAGTTCGGGGCGAGATTCACAGTGAAGCTTAGGGTGAAATTTTTTGGTGAAATTTGGGATCAACCAATAAATAGAACTATTTACCTCCTTTCTTCTTCACTTTAATTTTTAAAATCCTAGCTTTCTCAAAACCCTATTTTTCTCAATACCCACCAAAAATCTTAAGACCAATCTCTAATAGCTTCTCGTCGTGCAATCTCAAGAGGAGAGGGTGTTGCTAGGGGGCCCCCTAGCCAGGTTTCAAATAGCACCCTTGGGTGCTCGAAGCTTATTCGTTGCTCAAGGCATGATTTTTATAACAGTTCATGATCTCATTGATGAGATTTTGTCAGTGGTGGCAAAGCTTTGACTGTGGCATCAATGGCGCTTGATGCGGCGATCTTTGCCTGAATGAGGTTTCCCAGTCTAATCTGAGTGACCTTCACCTGAGCGAGGTTTACCGGTTTGGTCCACTTAGTTTCTTGAGTGGATTTACTTGTAGTGCTGAAGTTCACTATCATCGTTGTGAACTTTGCCTGTACTATCAACACTTGATTGAATTTTTGATGCTATTGTCCAGATGACTTTCGCTTATGGGCGAGCTTCACCTAGGATTGCCCTAGCGATCTTCACATCTACGTGTAATGACTTAGTTGATTTTTTACAGTCTTTGTCTTCTAACTTGTTTTTGTATGTTTTGTGGAGTTGTCTTGTTGAAAGTGCCTATCAAACATCACAACTACTTTGAGCATGATACTCGCGACTCTGAAGTAAGGCATTTTTTCGATGGGCACATTCCCCTGTACCTCGAGGATAGCAGCCCAGAACAGATTGATGCGATCTGATTAGGGGACTATCGAACTCTGATGGAGCTCATCATGGATGCAAAGTTCTCGATTTCTAAAGAAGACAAATCAAGGAAGCCCCACTTTTTGTTTGGGGATAATAATCCTGATGGCACCTCCGTTTTTAACTGGGTGAAGGAGCACTTGTATTATTCCCAAGGAACCGTCGCTACTACCTGCTAGTGATTAACATCAAGTATCCTTCATGTACTTGTAGCATCTTGTCATACCTCGCTTAATGCGCTTCGCCCTAATTATCAAAGAAGATAGTGAAAAGATGGGCTCTTTGAAGCACGACGGTGGTTTCCGTCAAGAAGGAGTCTTCGGGTTAGCATTATAGGTCTACGTCCCAACTTTGCTCAAGAGGATGCCCCTATTAATGAAGTTCCTATAGTCCCAAACGTACTCAGAAGTGAACTTGCAAATAGTGATGCACAATATCCGGAGGGAGATACCGGATTCCCTAGCTAGGTTAGATCAACGGACACCCAGTGGTGGAACCGTTTGGTAGATTATACTCTCATTACTTTTGAGGAGAGCTTGAGGAGACTGAGGCTCTATTCTGTAGTGAGAGACTCAAAGTGTGGTGTGGAAATTTGTGCACTAATATAAGACATCATTTTTGAGCTGTATAATGGTGACAACAATACTTTCTTCACTCTGGCCGGTGAAATCAGGATTGCTCGACACAAAATGTTCAAAGTGTCACAACTGCCAATGGGAGACCATCCGTAGGAAGAGTTTTTCCCTACTAATGCAGAGTTGGACATCTTTAAATAGAACACTCATCTTAGAGAGGTGTTTAGGGAGCTGGTCTGCCACTTCCTTATCTGCCAGAGGACCGTTGCAAACGTATGGGAGACCGTTGCAAACACATATCTTAGATAGGTGTTTAGGGAGTTGGTATGCATACTTTTGGCATTGGTCAGTTGCATACATTATGGGCTACATGAAATAGCCATTTCGTATATGAGCCGGGAGGATAATAGTCTGAGAGATCGGGTCCTGAGCCCTAGAGTGAAGTTACCATACACATATCTGGTGATATGGTATACATCGCACTGTTCATCATTGATGTCAGCTGCTACTCTGAGTGGAGAGGGCATCTCATTACTTCAGAGGTGTCAACGCTCCAAATGGACCATCAAGCACCTTGCCGGGATTTGTCGAATTCTTCAAAACAAAGATCATTACTGCCTCTATTTTTTCCTGAGATTAATGGTACCAACCCTAGGGATGAATCTAAAGATGTCCTAGGTCCTGAAGGATTCACCTGCTTAACAAATAGATGTTTTAACTAGTTGGTCAACATCAGGCTGAGTCACATCATTGCTCAGCTAAATGGAACTGAGAGCTATATTGAGCCATACTTGCCTTGCTCATATGCTTGGTAGTTTGGATATGACCAACTTGATGTCAAGAATCCATATACAAGATTGTTGCGCACAGGAATGTAGGCGTTAAAAATTGCCTATAGGTCCTTAAACACAGTTCAAGACAAGGAAAAGACGATAAACGTTATTATCCAAGTCAAGGGAATTTACCCAAACATCAGCAAATGTATGAATTGGATCAATAGACTGCATAAGTCAGTGAAGCAACAAAGCGTACGCAAAACAAGGGAACTGGAAGAGTCACAAATCGCCAAAGTATCAAAAAAGTGAACGAAACACCACTTGGAGGCCCGTGTAGGGGCAAGTCACCAATTGGTGGCTCGCACCTATGCGAGCCACCAAATGGTGG
Source organism: Asparagus officinalis (assembly GCF_001876935.1). NCBI lineage: Eukaryota > Viridiplantae > Streptophyta > Magnoliopsida > Asparagales > Asparagaceae > Asparagus > Asparagus officinalis. The sequence continues at coordinate 46,788,466 of NC_033794.1, read as the reverse complement.
CTCGCACTCATGCGAGCCACCAAATGGTGACTCGCATAGTTCCGACGAGCCACCAAATGGTGACTCGCACAGTTCCGAGCCACCAGGACTCTTATTGAGTACCAAACCTCACCAAACACGGGTTTCGATGATTTTAAGGATTCTTTCGTCCCAGAACTCCTCCAACTATTTTAAGGTTAACCCTAGACGCGTTTAAGTGGTTATTAACTACAGATAACTTTTAAACATCAATTCCTATCCAAAGACACATCTCCAAAAGCCTATAAATAGAAGCCTAGGGTCTTCTTTAAAGGGGATCTGAGATTGAGAAGGCGAGGTGCTGTCAAATTGTCCAGTTAACCACGAATTTCAGAGGAGAATCATCAGAGCTTGGCGAACACTTTCATAAAGAAAGCCCCTTCGAAAGGTTTGTGATTCTTTTCCCTTCTTTCCTCCGGATTAAACTTGGTTTTAATCTCGAGAAGAGCCACAATCTCGCTTGGTCGTGATTGTCACTTCCGCAATTGTTTCCTTCGTGAAACAAGAGCGTAGTAATACTGTCAATCGGGTTTGATCTGTGGTGGTCCACGGACTAATGCGTCCCCGGCACAGGCAAAGACACCCACGCAAGCAGAACACCGATAAACGATCTCCCTGCGTTTGTTTGATAAAGTTGTAAACTTGTTTTATTTTCATTGTGTAAGGAGATCTTATAAAAAGATCAACTTTTTATTTTATTCGAGTTTATTGTAATGACTAAAGTTGTAATAGTCTCGATAGTAATGAATACAGCAATTTTCGATGCAAACCAACTGGCGACCACAGTGGGAGGCAACAACTTCGCTGCCGAAGTTGTCGTGTGTAGGCGTATAAAACTGCCTATGGGTCCCTTAGCACAGCTCAGCACGGTGATTCAACGAACCAACGAACCATCGGGCGACATATCCAAACACGATCGTTAGTCCATAATACCAAAGCCAAAAGACACGCGACGAAGTGGATCAACAAGGCGACGAGGCTAACGAACCGTACACAAACAATGGAATACATCCACTCGCATGCGGAATCAAGCTAACGGTTCGGTGAGTTAACGAGTCATCCAACCATAGAACGGATTCGAACTCAAACACCAAAGCGGGTTTACTGCCAAATCAAGATTCAGATCAACAAATCAGAGTCCAAATCAACAGCGAAACCGAAAAAACGTCGAAAACCAACATTTGGAGGACTCGACCAAAACCGAGCCACCAAAAGGTGGCTCGGTGGCCGAGCCACCAAGGTGGCCGGCCGAGCCACGCTCAGATCTGGGCCCAGATCTGGGCCCAGATCCGATCTGTTTTGCCTATAAATAGAGGGGCATGGCTCATTTGTGCACTATACCGTATAGATCTGACCAGATCTAGATCGCGCGGTAGTCCACGGATTAACCCCGGCGCAGGCAAAGAACCCACAAAAGCGAGTGACCACAAAACAGGAGCTCGTGATTCGTTCGACAAACAAGGAAGATTGTAACTTTTTCTTTTTCTTTTGATCTCGTTGTAACCGGATCTTATAAAAAGACCGGATCTCTCTGTAACCGATAAACTGTTACCAAAGAGTGCAATGACTTCAATGAAAGCAACAATTTTTCCCGTGAACAATCTGGCGACCACAGTAGGAGCCACCGATCTCGCTACCGAGATCGTTGCGTCGCAGCCGCGGATCTCAATCCCGGTCGAGGAGGAGGTCGAGTATGAATTCGACCAACAAAAGTTCGAGGAATATCTGTCATCCTCGTCCGGATCTACCTCCCCCCGCAAGTCCAAGAAGTTCTCCTCCAGGAGAAAAGTTCGTTGGTATAAAGAAGTACAGAATGCCAACGAAGCTCTCACCCCAATTGACGCCAAAGTTGCATCGGGTGAAGTTCCGCCGACCTCCAACCAGGTCAACCCTGTTCTCGCTGATGCCTCCACCATTGAGGGCATTGTGACTCTCTCGAAGAGAGCCCGCCAGAGGCGACGTCAACGCCTGGCGCGGCAACTCGCAAAGGCGATGGAGTCCACCGACGGAGTCCGCTATCACGCGGATCTGAAGAACAGGAGAGGCAACCAGCCTCAACCACCGATGAATGGCAGCTCTTCTAAGCCGCCAACGAACGAATTGATCCGTGTCAAACGGAATCGTTCAATGCTTGATGAGCGTATTCGCAAGCGCCGCGCACTATCAGCGCAAGCACGGGCTCAAGTTTAGGAAGCCCGTAGAAGACTGCAGAAGGAAGTGGCCAAAAAGCCGCCACCGACCCGCCAAGTCTGGAGGCCAAAGTCTGAAGCGGCGATTCAGGCTAAAGAGCAACCTTTGCAGCCTTCAGCAAAAATTTAACCTCCGACGAACCACTCCAAATCGCCGATAATTCCCATGGCTACTCCGGGAGATCACGCGGAATCATCCCGAAGAAGAAGATCAGTTTTGGAGTGCCTCGGTCCAATTCCCGATGAAAGAAGCAAAGCTCCAGTTCAAGAACGTTTGGGCCCGATGAAGAAGCCCCGAACGACTCAACATGCTGGGGGTCACCGACATCTCCAACATGACAAAGAGATCAGGGCAGCTAGGCGCACCAATTTGCGCATTGAAGTCCAGGAGCCCGCTGAGAACTCACGCCCGCAAAGGCATGTTTCAAGGCGCGTGACTTTTGAAAGCCCAAAGAAGGCAGTTCGTCCTCAGAAGGAAACATTATTGTCTGATGACGATAGCGTTATACCTGAGAAGTCGCGCCAACACACGATAGGTTACTCCAATCTTCAAGCAGACGAGTCGTACTATCGTGCTGGGGGTACGAGTAAAACCAGGAAAAGGAGTCCTCGAGAATAAGAAACTCAATGCCCCTGTTCCAAACTCATTCGGGCAGTATTGTCTGAGTGTAACTGCATCAAGACAGTTCCTGAAAGAGTTTTGGTTTTCGAAAGACTCAGTACCGAAACGCCAAAACCAAGGCCTAGGCGTTTCCGACGAAGGAGAACGGTGGTTGAAGATGGAGAATTTCCAAGGGTCACCACCAATATGACCAGCAAAGGGACATCGACACGGGATAATCTCGAGTTGATTCTGAAAGCACCCCGACGTATAACCCGTCTGCAGTCCGGAACCATCAAACGAGCAACTTATGGTAGGGTTCGGACAAGACTACCTTCAGAAGATGAAGAATCTGATGCTGGCTCTGCGGTTGCATCAGATAATACGGTATCCAGCGAGGGACAACCCCGCGAGGCACTTATGATAAGTGCGGAACAAGTGGCCAAGATGCTCGAAGAAGCCATGGCTAAACAACAGGAGAGCTTCAGGTTCGAAATGCAGATGGCCAATCCTCCCGTCAATGCAGGGGGTGGTAATGAGAATGCTGGTGAAAACACAGATGAAAGTCTGAAAATTAGAAATCTCGAGAGCAAAATCAATACGTTGATTTCCGCTCAAGAGATGAAGAAGACGGGCATTCCTTGTCCATACCCAAGAGAATGGGAATCAATCCCGTATCCGGCGAAGTTTAATCTAATTAACTTCACGCCGTTTAATGGGATGGGTTCACCCACTCAGCATTTGATTTACTTCAAATCGCACCTGGGGGTTATCTCTGGTAATGAGCCTCTGATGGTACGGTCCTTTGTTGGCACTCTTCGTAGAGCCGCCTTCGATTGGTATCGTCACCTCAAGCCAGGAAGCGTGAATAGCTGGGACGACATGGAGACTAGATTCCTCGCTAACTTCTTTGACGACGACATCGAGATATCCATCGGGTCGTTACTTGACGAGAAACAGAAAGATGGGGAATTGGTTGACACCTTTGTCAAAAGGTTCCGGAACAAGGCGATGAACTATCGGGACCCGATCACTGAGGAGTTTATTCTCCAGACTTGCCACAACAACCTCGCATTGGACGTGTTGGAAGCAATGGGGACAGCACCGTCCAAAACTTGGAAGGATTTGAAGGTCCGAGGAGAGCAAGCCGAGCGATTCCTAAGAAGGAAGAAGGCGGAGAGAGGCCAACAGGCGACGAATGCTCCACAGCAGAGTTTCGTCCCACGAGGGAAAGGTAAGGCACATGCTAATGCAGTTAATGCTAATCAAACTTTCCAATTGCAACCTCAGCAACAACAGCAGCAACAAGCGCCACAACAATCTCGGTCGTAATGGCAACAACGACCTCAAAAGCAGAAATCTTCAGAGCCAAGATTTCCTAAAGTGTACTCCTTCAAAGATGATGAAGTTCCCGGCATCTTTAAGTACCTGTTGGAGAATAACAAAATCCAGCTGCCGTCGATTGTGGATCAAGAAGGGGCGAGCAAAGTGACGGATCCGAAGTATTGCGCATACCATAAGGATAAGATCCAGGCGTTGATTGATGTAGGTGTCATAACCCCGAAGCCGTCCAAGAATGTTGGAGCAAATGCGGTTTCAATCAGCTTTGGATCGGTGCCCACAGCATGGTTTAAACCAGAACGCATCACCAAAGTAGGAATGAAGATGATAAACGATGACCCACATGGACAGCGCCAAAAAGGACTTGTGCCACACACAGCCCCAAACGGCGAAATCCTCTGGGTTCATCCCGATCTAATTGAAGACGATCAGTGGACGACTTCCTCGACCAAGAAGGGTAAAGGCAAGTCTTGCAATGCTACCTCCGCGATCTTTGAAGAATATGGTAATGAAGCTCCTACTTTCCCGCTCTCCGAAGAAGAACAGGAAGTCTTCGCCACTAGAAGCGGAAATGAGTATCACTTCAACTATCCATTACCTAGTGATCAGTTAGCGGAGCAGGGGGTGACTAAACGGGGACCAGCCAAAACTCTCACAGAGCTGGGTGTGATTACAACTCCTAAACCGGTTGAAGAAGCTCGACGACAGCCGGTTGATAAACAGAAAGAAAAGAGGCCCCAGGAGGTTCAGAATCCGAAGCAGTCTCGTTTCAATCGCCCGATTGGAAGAGATAAACCGGCGACTAAGAACCTTCCCTGCATTACTTTCACCAAAGAGGATATGTAGACGAAGAATTCGAACCACGATCGACTGCTATATTTCATCGGGTACATCGGCTCCAGCAAAGTCAACCGAATCCAAGTTGATCCAGGTTCTGCTGTGAGTATCATGCCGCTTCGCTTGATGCATAACCTCGGCATTACGGTTAGTAAGTTGGCGTCCACAGGCACTGTTATCTATGGATTCAACACTAGCGGGTCAAGACCCTTGGGTAAGATCCGGGTAAAGTGTCAAATGGGAGATCCGGGTAAAGTGTCAAATGGGAGATTTGAAGACAGAAGTCACATGTTATGTGATCGATGCCGAAACTTCATATAACTTACTACTGGGTCAGCCTTGGATCCATAATAACGTTATAATCCCCTCCACTCTCCATCTGTTGATGCTCGATATCAAACAACCAATTAATCCAAAAGAGGATGGTTATAGAGTGATGAATAATGATGGAGATCCTGCTCCCTTCTTCAAATTTATGCCTGGTTCTTGAACGAAGGATTGATGTCCACAGTGTACAAATAAGAAGAACTCATGAGAGGGTGGGGACCAGTTCGCCCGTGGTTCCTCCGACGGTCAAGTTAGTTAAATTCAAGTGGGGAAGGGGAAGGTCAAGAACCGATGTGGTTCTTAAGGTGGACATGTGCATTAGAGATGATGATCTCCTCTATTTAACCCTGGAGGAGGAAATTTTTACCTCTTTCTTTCTTTTTCTTATCGCCTGTTCGCGGGAAAAATTATTGCTTTCATTGAAGTCATTGCACTCTTTGGTAATAGTTTATCGGTTACAGAGAGATCCGGTCTTTTTATAAGATCCGGTTACAACGAGATCAAAAGAAAAAGAAAAAGTTATAATCTTCCTTGTTTGTCGAACGAATCACGAGCTCCTGTTTTGTGGTCACTCGCTTTTGTGGGTTTTTTGCCTACGTCGGGGTTAATCCGTAGACTACCGCGCGATCTAGATCCGGTCGGATCTACACAATATAGCGGGTGTTATCTCGTGAAGGAAATAACAGCCGAGGGTACTATTTCACCAAGGAAATAATAGCCTTCTCGGGATCAAAAACCAATCAAAGATGATGAAGTTCCCGGCATCTTTAAGTACCTGTTGGAGAATAACAAAATCCAGCTGCCGTCGATTGTGGATCAAGAAGGGGCGAGCAAAGTGACGGATCCGAAGTATTGTGCATACCATAGAGCGGTCCATCACCCTACCAAGTCATGCTACCATCTCAAGGATAAGATCCAGGCGTTAATTGATGTAGGCGTCATAACCCCGAAGCCGTCCAAGAATGTTGGAGCAAATGCGGTTTCAATCAGCTTTGGATCGGTGCCCACAACATGGTTT
>NC_033794.1:46711806-46781484 GCF_001876935.1 Asparagus officinalis | reverse complement strand
AGGAATGCCTCCTCCTCCAGAAAGATCTCCTGGTCTTCAGATCTGAAGACCCAAGAAGACGATCTCTCCGCTGCTGTTGCGGTTGCACCTTGCAATAATCCACCGACGTTCAATGAAGCCAAATTTGTAGATCTGAACTCCTTCGTGATCAAGGAGCCGACTGCTGAAGGTGCGCCAACCCTATCAAAGAGAGCACGTCAAAGGAAACGCCAACGCCTCTTGCGCCAATTCGCCAAGGCTTTGGATCAGGTGGATGGATTCCATTACCAAGCAGATCTGGAGTTCAGAAAGCGCCAAGTGGCTAATCTATCGCCACGACCAGCATCAGAATCCTCCTCTCGATTTCCAATTAATGAATGGGTTCGTGTCAAAAGAACCCGCTCTACTCTCGAGGAGCGAATCCAGAAGTGCCGCGCCTTGCTTGCGCGTGCCCGGACCCTTGTGCAAAAAGCACAGGAAATGCAAAAGGAAGAGGCAGTTAAGAGATCGCCGAGATCAAAGCAAGTTTGGGTGCCAAAAGCCAAATCAGCGCCTAAGGCGAAAGCAGGTGACGTTGCTCTCCGGCCTTCGTCAACTCCAGATCTTGCTCCCGTACTTCCGGTGAAGCCCTATGACAGCGTGTGTCTCTCCAAATCTAGAATCCTATTGAAGGATCACATTGGCCTGCTACCCGAGGATCGAGGCAAAACATCTATTAAGAAACACTTGGGACAATTGAAGGAACCCCGAGCAAACATCCAGACTAGGGGTAGTACGCGACCTCCTAACGAGTTAATTTCTACAACGGCCCGCTTGGCGGTGCGTGCAGAAAACCAGGAGCCCGTTATCAAATGGGAGATTTGAAGACAGAAGTCACATGTTATGTGATCGATGCCGAAACTTCATATAACTTACTACTGGGTCAGCCTTGGATCCATAATAACGTTATAATCCCCTCCACTCTCCATCAGTGTTTGAAATATGTCGACGCTGATAATAAGGTTAGGACAGTGGTCGCGGATAAGCAACCATTCAAAGGGTATGAGAATTATTTCACTGATTCTCTCCTTTATGGTAACAAATCCGATACTGAATCATCGGCCCATGGCACGGACAGCGGAGAAGAAGCTGATACCGAAGCCGGATTTGATTACAATGGAGGTTATGTTTTAAACGACATTGTACCCTTTGTAATCAACCTTGACGATGAACAATCGTCAGAGGGCAGTTGTAACTGGCAACTTGCCAATAATAAAATAAATAACGATTTAGAGTACTCCCACTGTGGTCGCCAGATTGTTCGCCGGAAAAATTATTGCTTTCATTGAAGTCATTGCACTCTTTGGTAATAGTTTATCGGTTACAGAGAGATCCGGTCTTTTTATAAGATCCGGTTACAACGAGATCAAAAGAAAAAGAAAAAGTTATAATCTTCCTTGTTTGTCGAACGAATCACGAGCTCCTGTTTTGTGGTCACTCGCTTTTGTGGGTTTTAAGGTTTCACCCTCACAAAGGTGTGATTCTAAGCGTGTGACTCCTGTAGACGCCAACAAGGCGATGTTTACTCAGAGGAAAATGCGTCAGACAGAAGAATGCGTTATACCTGAGAATTTATGTAAACAGCCGATAGGTTGCTCTGACCGTAACGTCGATGAGTTGTACTATCGGGTTAGGGGTACGAATAAATCTCGAAAGAGAAATACCCGGGAAGCAGACTCTCACTGTCTGTGTACCAAAATTATCAGGGTAGTATTATCAGCGTGTAGCTGCCCCAAGACTGCTTCACAGAGGGTCTCGATATTTGAGAGGATCTCCACTGAAGCATCAAAGCCCAAATCGAGGCGTTTCCACCAAAGAGGATCAGTTGTTCGAGATGATGAATTCCCAGAAGTTACCATCAACATGGTCAATAAGGGAAAATCTCCGATTGTTTCAAGTGGTTCCAACCCTAATTTCTCTCTAGGAAGAAGAGTCAATTCGGGAATAACCCAACGAATATCTCAGCTTCAGCTAGAAGCCGTCGGATATAACGATTACCCGGGGATCCATGAAGGAATCCATTCCGATGACGAACTCTCGGATTCTTATTCCGCACTCGCCTTCGACGATACAACGTCTAGCATAGGACAAGCTCGGGAAGTATTTATGATCAACACCGAGCAAATAGCCAAAATCATTAAGGATGCTCTAGCCAAGCAGAAAGAAGCATTCAAAATCGAAATGGAAATGGCTATGCTGGAGATGAGACAAATGCACGACCAACAAATTCGAGCTTTGTCGAATCAGCTAGGTAAGTCCAGCCATCGCAGTGCTGCTAACCAAGCAGGTAGGGATTCAGATGTGGATGAACACAACGTTGGGGGTAGCCTCACTAAAAATAACGACGCTGGGGGTGGACCTGCCAATGATGATAACACTGGGGGTGGCCGCATTATTCCTCTCGAAAATTATCCAAAACATGATATAGATGAGGACGAAAAGATGAAGGACCTCGAGAGCAAAATTAATGCTTTAATGTCTGCTCAAGAGGTAAAGAAGACCGGCATTCCGTGTCCTTACCCGAAAGAGTGGGATTCGATCCCGTATCCGGCGAAGTTCAACCTGATCAACTTCACACCGTTCGACGGGAAGTGTTCGCCCACTCAGTATCTAATCTACTTTAAGTCCCACTTGGGCACGATCTCTGGCAGTGAGCCTTTGATGGTCCGGTCATTTGTTAGCACCCTTCGCGGGCCCGCCTTCGATTGGTACCGTCGTCTCAAGCCCGGAAGCATCAACAGCTGGGAGGACCTGGAGAGCATGTTCCTCACTCATTTCTTCGATGATGACACCGAAGTATCGATCAGGACACTCTTCGATGAGAAACAAAAAGATGGAGAGTCGGTGGATACCTTCATCAAACGCTTTCGTAATCAGGCAATGAATTGTAAGGATCCTGTCACGGAGGAATTCATCTTGCAAACCTGTCATAACAACTTGTCCATTAACATCTTGGACGTTATGGGAGTAAAGCCGCTCAATACCTGGAAAGAGTTGAAGGTGCGCGGAGAGCAGGCCGAACGCTTTCTCAGAAGGAGGAAGGTCGAAAGAAGCCAACCGATGGCTAACCCTCTGAATCCGAGTCTCATTTCCCATGATGAAGGGAAGACACCTACAACAGTTGTTGACATTAATCAGACATCATAACAACAACCCCGAAGGCAGCAAAAGACTTCGGATCCGAGACTCCAAAAAGAGTACTCCTTCAAGGACGAAGATGTTCCGGCTATTTTTGAGTCCCTCCTTGAAAATAACAAGATCAAGCTACCACCTATCCCAGATCAGGAGGAAGCTGATAATACTGCGGATCCGAAGTACTGTGCGTATCATAGGAGGATCCTTCATCCTACCAAGGCTTGCTTCGCTCTTAAGAATAGCATCCAAACCTTGGTTGAAGCCGGCGTTATATCGCTCAATTGAGCCGAATGAACACTCCGACAAGTATAAGAGCATAAACTGCTTCTTAATCCTCCGACCGGTATAAGAGGTTAAACTGCTCCCTGATACTCCAATTGGTATATGAGTCTAAACTGTTTCCCACCCTCGACGGGAAGTTTCTGTAGAATATCGTGTAGAATATTCTTAAGGATAACCCGACGACCTCCGAGGGGTATATGAGGCTAAACTAATTCCCAAAACTCCTAAGAGTATACGAGTATAAACTGGTTCTCTCCGCTTCAACGCATAACTTTTGGTTAATGTCTGTCAAGACGTCGTCAAGTATGAATTCCCAACAAAGATAGTCAGCTCAACGTCAAATCAATGACACCATTTAGTTTCAATTCAAGACTTCGACAGCGGTCAGACGATAAACGTAGAACCGTAAAAACTTCATCTATTCGACAGAACGCCGAATAGATTGAAGGATGAAGGAGTCAAAAGATGAAGCCCATTACAGGTCCTTCTGGTGGATCGCACCCATGCGAGTCACCAAATGGTGACTCGCACAGTTCCGAGCCACCAAATGGTGACTAGAACAGTTCCGAGCCACCAAATGGTGACTCACACAGTTCCGAGCCACCAAATGGTGACTCGCACAGTTCCGAGCCACCAGGACTCTTATTGAGTACCAAACCTCACCAAACACGGGTTTCGATGATTTTAAGGATTCTTTCGTCCCAGAACTCCTCCAACTATTTTAAGGTTATCCCTAGACGCGTTTAAGTGGTTATTAACTACAGATAATGTTTAAACATCAATTCCTATCCAAAGACACATCTCCAAAAGCCAATAAATAGAAGCCTAGGGTCTTCTTTAAAGGGGATCTGAGATTGAGAAGGCGAGGTGCTGTCAAATTGTCCAGTTAACCACGAATTTCAGAGGAGAATCATCAGAGCTTGGCGAACACTTTCATAAAGAAAGCCCCTTCGAAAGGTTTGTGATTCTTTTCCCTTCTTTCCTTCGGATTAAACTTGGTTTTAATCTCGAGAAGAGCCACAATCTCGCTTGGTCGTGATTGTCGCTTCCGCAATTGTTTCCTTCGTGAAACAAGAGCGTAGTAATACTGTCAATCGGGTTTGATCTGCGGTGATCCACGGACTAACGCGTCCCTGGCACAGGCAAAAGCACCCACGCAAGCAGAAGACCGATAAACGATCTCCCTGCGTTTGTTTGATAAAGTTGTAAACTTGTTTTATTTTCATTGTGTAAGGAGGTCTTATAAAAAGATCAACTTTTTATTTTATTCGAGTTTATTGTAATAACTAAAGTTGTAATAGATTCGATAGCAATGAATACAGTAATTTTTGACGCAAACAAGGAAGTCAGGTGGACAATGCTCGTGCTTGGTATCATTTTGCTACCAAAGCTAATGGACCAAGTTCATACTTTCCCACCACACACCTAATTATTACATGACATTAGGGTTCTACAAGTCGTACATTATGGTTATCGTCCCTAATTCTAATTTCCAAGTGAACAAAACCAGTCTATGGTGGATCCATCGAAAGTATAAGGAATTGTCTAGGAAGGGTTCAAAGACCAGAGCTCCTGGACTCTAAGATTTTCTAGTATAAGGTGTGCTAGAAGATGAGGACTTAGAGGCACCGAGTGAGCATCCTTCTCCTCAGAGGCTAGTTGTTGTTAGTATCCACAAATTGTTAGAATCTATAGTTCGTCGAGGAGCACTTGGCAGAGTTAGGGGAACTCGGGAAAGAGGCCATTACAAGCTCGTCTTCTGTCTAGAGGTGCTTCTGGGATCGGGGAAGATTCTTCTACAATTCCAATGCAGGAACCTAAAACCGAGCCTCTTGTATCCTTAGGTATGCTTTACTTATATCCTTGCATTGGTTTGTTTGAAGTGCACTTGATTGACTTGTGTTTCTTTATATGCAGGCAAAGAACACATCTCTCTTGAGCACAAAGATTCTGATGACAAAGAGAAGCTAGATTATGAGGCTAATACTGACACCTATTTTACCGAGCCTGATGGCACTGGCTTCAAGGGCGATGTAGTTGATTCCTCGTATATGCCAAGTATGATTTTCCTTTTGTATAGTTCTTTGTTTCAATAACTAATGCTTTGTCCATTTGTTTGGCAGATGATGAACCTAAATTGGCCAGCGAGCAAGCAGCTCCCCATATCCATTCCTCGTCTTGTGACGAATTACTATTGATTTTGATGGTGCCTTTGGTGCTCTTAAGCCTGAGCCAACTACTGACGTAGTGGCAAGTCCTACACCTACACCTGTTTGTGCACGACACAGGTTGATTGCTCACGAGTCATCTGAAGAAGATAATGACATACTAGTTTCTCCAATTCCAGTAGTGTTTGTGGAAAATTTTGTAGTAAGAAAATGATGAAAGAATTGCACTTGATTTTATTCTCTCTAAATGCTTAGAAAAAGAATGTTTACAAATCTCTCAACTCTCGATTACAATTGGATTTCCTGATTATAAAAGAGAAAAGAATGAATTTGATTCTCCCCTTTGTTTAATTCTGGGTTCTTCACGGTGGTGATAGAGTGCTTCCTTCGAATGCTTACGTCGAACTTGCTCTCCGTTGACGATCCGAAAATTTCAATTCACTGGAACAACTGATTTGCCTGGTTATTAACTCTCGACGAGTTCTATGATTCAGAATAAGCAACAAACTCTAATAATAATAGAGTTGTTTGAACCGAAAATAATTCGGTTAATAAGCCAAATATCGAATGTCTGGACTCTTCAGTTGATGATGATTCCCCAGACTGTGTAAAGAGCTTTAATAAGCCAAATATCGAATGTCTGGACTCTTCAGTTGATGATGATTCCCCAGACTGTGTAAAGAGCTGATCCAGCTATCTTTGATATTTTTCTCTCTGTATTCGATCTCCAAAATCCGATCCAATCCCCCGATCTCTATTTTTTTCGAACCCCGAACTCTGTTGAGTTTGTTGATATTTATAGGGAGATTAGGGGTGTAACTGCCCCCATAATCCGCTCCTAGATGGGGGTTTAGTTGCCCCATTACTCGGGTGTAACAACCCACTAAAACCACTCCCCAGATCGTGGGTGATCAGCGATCTTCTCGTAACCGCATGGGTTGTGTTTGAATGAGTCAGAAGCTTGACTTGCGTTCTGGCATGGATTCTGTGTTTGAACGCAGCATCTGGAAGCGCGTCCTGCAGCGATATGAAGCTGCGTTTGTAGCATTGTGAAGCTGTGTTCTGCAGCGATGTAGAGCTGCGTTCTTCGATGTTTGAAGGTGCGTTTCGCAGCGTTGTGGAGCTGCGTCTGGCGGCAATTTGAGCTGCGTTTGGCAGCGGTTCGAGCTGCGTTTGGCAGCGGTGGAGCTGCGTCTGGCGGCAATTTGAGCTGCGTTTGGCAGCGGTTCGAGCTGCGTTTGGCAGCGATTAGAGCTGCGTTTGGCAACGGATTGGAGCTGCGTTCAGCAGTGATTTGGATCTACGTATTGCAGTGATTTGGAGTTGCGTTCTGCGGCTTGGAGCTGCGTTCTGCGGCTTGGAGCTGCGTTCTGCGGCTGATGGAGCTGCGTTCTGCAGCGGTTTGGAGCTGCGTTCTGCCCTCTCTGTCTTTATATATGGATGACACTAATGCCAAGTAGAGAAGGCTATTTTTGATACTTGAGGCACCCCAATAACGCTCTATCAACTGCGGGTCACGATCTCCACTAAGACCTCTTTGCATGGCTTTTAACCATGCACTTCTCAGTATGTCGAATATTTGCCCACCTGCTTTTCTAAAATCATTACACTGCTCATCAGCATCTCTAATAGTTGCTAATATAATATTAGTCGTGTTGTTATCGCAGCCATCAAGATCAATCATCTCGAGTATAAGGATGTGTTGGTAGCTGATGATGTCGTGGTTGCGGTGCTTCGACTTTTGGAACGTAACCACTTGTGTTTTGACTGTAGGGGTGGATGCTTCCTCTCGATTTGAAGAAACCATTGACTTGTAATTTCTTCATGGTCTATAGGGGTGTCCCTCGATTATAGCTTTCTGTTGGTAACAAGAAAATCGTCGGATTGTAACTTCCATTGTTAGAGCTTTGTTGGGGATCAGCTATCCATGGTGATTTTTAGACAGCCTACAGAACCCCCTCTAAAGTTTTTGAAAGTTCGCGGTTGACTGGGACAAATTTTCGGAATACTTTGGATCCCAAAATTTTACTGATTGAATGCACCTCATCGCAGACTGAGTGGAGCATCTCTGGGTTTTAGACAAATTTGTTGACATCCTCTTTCTTGTTTAGTTCGTCAATAATAACTTGGACTTCAGCCTGTTTGACCAAATTCGTCACATTCGGGGAGGTTGAGCACTTCCTGGCTTAAGAGCAATCTATTTGTCGTAGACAGAGAGAACCACATGCCTGTATGAAAAGGACTTCATCCCCAGCTTAGTCAGGGAGACAACCTCGGAGGAATCCATCATATCATCATAACTTGGACTATTAACCTCTTTGAAAGGGTTAGTTGTGTGATCGGCCGAGGTCGTCGCTCAAACGCCTGGTTAAATCATGCGTTCAACCGAGTGTGGTGATGCGTTTGGAAACTAAGGCCCCATATTTTAAAAATGCGAAAATCGCGTTTCAGGTGGGATTTTCACCTAAAATACCGCACTGATTTGACGACTACAGCTGTATATAAATAGCCCACTGGGGTCAAATCAAAAAGTCATTCGACTTTTCTCTTCCTTGCTTTTCAGTCGGCCGCTTAACAAAGTTATCTTAACAGATTCCATCCCTTCAATTTTTGATTAGGGATGCTGCCTTCCCCTATTAGAACCTAGAGACTATACCTAACGTTTCTCGGTCTTAAAAACTCATGGTTAGCTCCATCGTTCATGATATTTCAATGCAGGTTCAGACCTAGCATTTCGAATTTTGAATGCAGGCTGAGACCCTGCGTTTTGGGACCTGGACGCGGGTCTAGGCCTTGCGTTTAAAATCATGAATGCAGGCTGAGATCCTGTGTTTTGTAATTTTAAATGAGGGTCAAAACCCTGCGTTTTGGGACCTGGACGCGGGTCTGGACCTTGCGTTTAAAATCTTGTATTGGTCGTAAATCCAGAATTTTCCTTCTTGAGTTAGACTCCTGAGTTTAATTGTCTGACTTTTTTATTTGTAGTGTGCTACTCCAAAGAGCCTCTTTTCTTCAACCACTACTTCGGTCATGCGGGAGGTGTGGAGAAAAATACGATCTTCAGCTTTGCCTTCGAATATCCGATATTCCAGGATACCAACAAAGAGCGGGCGAAGCTCATCACTCAACCTTTCCCCGAGACTCTTAGATCCTTGGTCACGGATGCTAAATTTGAGACCGCCGAACGTGAGATTTTACAGAAACCATCCTTCCTTTTCGGGGATTCTGTTAAGATGGACCCCAAGCGGGTGTCGGAGGGGAACTACAAATGGCTGAGGACTGTCAACAATCATCGCCTTTTCCTTCCCAACCTGGAGCGAATGTGGCCGATTTCTTATTATCAGTGTGCTTTCATTCCTCGGTCAATGAATTGGGAGCTTGTTCAGGACCAGGGAGGTGTTGCTACTGGGCATATTACTCCTCGGGGCACTCATCTGGCTGGTTTCAATCAATTTGGGGCCTTGAAGCCAGGCTTATTCAAGAAGGAACACCCTGTCGGCGAACCCGCTAAGCTGGCGGAGGTCTTCATTAGAAAGTTTATCTCTGTCAAAGGAGAGTTCCCTGCTCAAGACTTTAGGGCTCCAACATGGGCTCATTCGAGTGAGACAGACTGGTGGGCCCGAATGATAAATTTTGTCTTGGAGGAGTTGGAAGAACCTTTGAGGGTTTCAGAGCTGAGGACTCCAATAACGGCTACTCGATATGGGATTTCTCTAAATTACAGCGGACTCTTTGCTATGCTGGAGTTTTATAATCCTCATACCGGTACATTCTTCACTCCTGTTGGTGAACTAGGTTTCGCCCTTCATGAGATGTTTGAAATTTCTGGCTTGTCTTTTGGAGAGCTGCCTTACGAGGAGTTTGTCCCCGGTAATAGGGAATTGGAGATTCTGAAGAATGGTGCCCCTGACCTCTATGGCACTTATTGGGAGCTGATGTGCCATTTTCAGATCTGTGCACAAATCACTGGGAAAAGGGCCAGTGGTGTGAAACAAGGACAATGGGCAGAATATCCTTTTCAAAATTTGTGGGACAAGGAAGCTGAGGTGACTCGCTTAGCTGCTAGTACTCTCGAGGAGATCACGGAGCGCATCAATGACACAACCTCTCATTATACTTGCGAGGTAGAGGAGGATATCTTCCCAGCGTTCACCACCTTCGAAAGTTTCCATTATCAGGCAGAAGTCCCCATCTCTGACATGGCTTTGTTCGCTGGTTTTATGACTCTTTGGTTGAAGCGTTGTGTGGTACCCACAAGACCGGTGGATGCTATCACAGTAGAGGTCTTATACCTCGCTGTTCTTTTGGCTTATGGACGACCCTTGAATCTTCTTTCAGCCATGGTGTGCTGCTTACAAAGTGGCTTGCGGGAACTATCTTCCGAGTTTATTGCTGTCAAGAAATTGGACTCCGACGGGAAGACTATCGTTCAGACCCCAACCCCTCGGGTGCCGATGCCGTATATTTATTTGGTATCTTGGTTTGTGTTGCACTGCCCTTCGATAATGTCGACTCCTGAATCAAGTGGCACCTCAGCTCATCTTGTTCAGCAATTAGAAACCTCCCAATGGGTTGGTTGGTATCAAGTTAAATTCCGTGAAATATTTAGGCGGGATTATAATTACAAAATTGCTTGCAAGTTTCCCGCTTTCGAGGGCGGTGCGTATGAAGAACTTCATCAAGACACTCCAGGACAGAATTCTTTCACCATGCTCAGTAGAGCTGCCTTTTGGTGGCTCATAAACATTCGCCGAGGCTATCTTATTTTTTGGCAAGGGAGGAAGTGCTTTATTGAACCATATCAGCCTTATCGCTTTTCTCGGCAATTTGGCTATGATCAGATTTACGTCGGGAATCCAAACCCTACTCTTGCGTACACAGGTAATGTGTATGAAGGAGCAAGGGCTTGGTATTACTCGGTAGCAGGATGTCCAAGAGCAAAATTCCGACTGCCATATAAGATGCCCAACGTTCGTACTTCTTTAAGCTTTTGCACGTGGTACCAAGCTGCCTCTCAAATTTTAGCCTACAACATGAATACTTCTTGTTTGAGAGCCATCCGTAGATGGTATGCTTCAAAGAAGAGTGCTAAACGGTTTCATGCACGGGGTGCTAATGAATATTTATCATATGAAAAGGCGATGACAGAGGACGAACGGCGACAATCACCAGAGCAAATTCCGGAAGAGGTCAGGATGCTGGATACTCATAAGGTGGAACCTTCGAGAGTTCAGACTCGGAGTAAGAGTGCCACTGGAAAAAGAGCACTAGACCCGGTTGAAGAAGCCAGGTATGACAAACGAGCTCGTCGAAAGTTAGCGCTCGAGTCTCCTGCTTCCAAACTTATGTCAGATGCTCAGAAAGCGTGGCATGCCGAAGAGGAAGAACGAGAGTCAACTGCTATGGGACTCTCGCCTCAGCCTGGTCTCCCCAGTGTTGGTCCTGCTTTAAGAGGCCCTGCTTCTTATGCACATTCATTGAATGAAGAAGAACATGGAGACGAATCATTTGCAGGGGGTATGGAGTTTGCCCCTGAGGACACACTTCGTCATACTGCCTCCACTGTCCCGCATGTTGAAGAAGATATACCTCCTGTCCAAGAACCTACTATGACTGCCCAGCAAGATTCAGTAACGGACAAGTCTCCTTCTGCTTCTGTGTTGCTACCCCCTGTAGGAGGCACGCAGCTAAGCCCTATGACTGGGGTCATATCAAAACCTACTATCGCCGAGGATCCACCAGCATTTCTTTCCGTAGACGAAGATGAGCCTATGGACCATAGCGATGGCGAGGGTGATATGGATGATGATGGTGACCAAAGTGGGAGTAATGAAAATGATGACAACTTGGGTGATGATAGTGATGACCCCGGTGAGTGGGATATTCCACCGCCACAGTCTTCAGACAAGGCGTCAGCCTACATTCCCCTACCTCTCACTGGTAAGCGTCGTTTGTTTTGACTCACGACTAATCTTTGTTCTATAATTAAACCATTTTCCCATACAGATCCTATGGTCCATGAGGCAAGCGCTATCATCCCTGCTTCAACGCAATAACTTATGCTACCCCCAGCTCAGATGTCAGAATCACCTTGCTTGGAACTCTCAACAACAACTCTCCCACCGACGACCTTATTGACCATTTCTTTAGCCTCTACAGAAGCTGTAGACGTGCCAAGATCATCAGGAGTGGGGGAACTTATGGTTCTTCAATCGAGTCCATCTCAATTGGATGTCGACGTTCCCTCTCAAGCCACTACGCGGAAATCACCCGCTGGTCTCTTGCTTGGTTCTGTATCTTCGGAAGTTTCTGTACCATCTCCCATTGCTGCTTCGAGTCCCACAGATGTGCCAGATTTCCTTAAGATTTCTCTTAATTATCTAGAGAGTCTGACCAAGAAGGTAATTGAGGTGGTATTGGCTGGCAGAGATACTTTTGATACCTTCAAGCCTATGCTCACAAATAGTTTAAATAACCTCAAGTTCGTGGGTGATGTCGACGTCGTTCGTCGTTGCTCAGAAGCTATCTCATGCCTGGAGGCACAATTAAGGTTCTTGGAGGCCTTAGGTCGTGCTGATATCCAAGCGCAGATTGCGTCGACTTTTGAAGACATCCGGGCTGAAGAATTTAACAAGTATGAAGCTGCTGAGCATCATATAGCCAAGGAAGAAGTCCGGGTGGAACATTTGCAGAAGCTGCATGCTCAAAAGCAAGCTGAGCTAGCGCTCTCCAACACTTCTCTAGAGAATTTACGAGAGAAGATCATCGCTACTGAAGTAGAGTTGACTAGGTTGAGAGCCCAATTCAAGCGAGAAGAAGCTATTGTCACTGAACTTAACGTCAAGAGTGCAACCTCTCTAGTAGATTATCGCTCAGGAGCTAATGCTCTTGCAGAGGCTAAACAGAAGATCGCTGCCATGTTGCCTGACGAGGACGAGCTTCGGAAGCGAGCTGAAATGATAGTGCGAACTGATCATGAAGAGAAACTTTCTGACCTTAGATCTCAGCTTGTCTCCTTTAGTTTGATAAATTGATGTGTCGGCTTTTGTATTGCTCTTTTGGTAGTGGCAACACTTGTCTTCTTGTTGCTTTGCTTTCCTTTGAATAAATGTAGCGTTGTTTTTGGTATTTCATCGTTTCTTTTGCATATCATATTTTTTTTTGACATGGAACAATAAAATTCTGCTTCGATATCAAAGGATAAATTGCTTATATGTTTTTTTTAAACACTAGAGGAAATTTGTAGACCTCAGAGGTGCCATGTTTAACATGGTGCATGTTACGATCGGAGCAACTTTGAAGACCTGTCGCTCTATTGGTGAGAGTCGATAAGTTAGAAGTGTTGCGATCGGAGCAACTTTGAGGACCTATCGCTCTACTGGTGAAAGTGTTGTGATCGGAGTAACTTTGAGGACCTATCGCTCTATTGGCGAGAGTCGATAAGTTAGACGTGTTGCGATCGGAGCAACTTTGAGGACCTATCACTCTATTGGTGAGAGTCGATAAGTTAGAAGTGTTGCGATCGGAGTAACTTTGAGGACCTATCGCTCTATTGACGAGAGTCGATAAGTTAGAAGTGTTGCGATCAGAGCAACTTTGAGGACCTATCGCTCTATTGACGAGAGTCGATAAGTTAGAAGTGTTACGATCGGAGCAACTTTGAGGACCTATCGCTCTATTAGTGAGAGTCGATAAGTTAGAAGTGTTGCGATCGGAGTAACTTTGAGGACCTATCACTCTATTGGTGAGAGTCGATAAGTTAGAAGTGTTGCGATCGGAGCAACTTTGAGGACCTATCGCTCTATTGACGAGAGTCAATAAGTTAGAAGTGTTGCGATCGGAGTAACTTTGAGGACCTATCGCTCTATTGGTGAGAGTCGATAAGTTAGAAGTGTTACGATCGGAGCAACTTTGAGGACTTATCGCTCTATTGGTGAGAGTCGATAAGTTAGAAATGTTGCGATCGGAGCAACTTTGAGGACCCATCGCTCTATTGACGAGAGTCGATAAGTTAGAAGTATTGCGATCGGAGTAACTTTGAGGACCTATCGCTCTATTGGTGAGAGTCGATAAGTTAGAAGTGTTGTGATCGGAGAAACTTTGAGGACCTATCGTTCTATTGACGAGAGTCGATAAGTTAGAAGTGTTGCGATCAGAGCAACTTTGACGAGGGTGGAGTTCAAACATTGAGAAGACTTCGTTAGATTTTTTGTTTTAAATTGTGCAAAAGTTTTAAACTCAAGCAGCATATTTTCCAAAAATCCGATTCTAGAAATAGGGGTACCCACTGCGTTCATGCCCTTGAGTTGGGCTGCGTATTTTTGGAAGAACGCATCTCTAGATTATTGCGTTTAGTCTGGCTTTATGGACGCAGGGTTTTGTCACGCATCTAATCGGAAGCCCAAGCGGTCATAATGATGACAAAGAGGCCCCTCTCAGCGGGAGTCTTGGAACTCTACATCATTATTAATTATTTATAAATAGGGCTGATTAGTCATGTCAAAAAGCCTCAACGTTTAAACTTCTCTCTTGAACTCCCAAACGAGTTTCTTCTCATTAGTTCTTCTACTATTTCGCCTCGTCTTCTGGCCATGGCTTCCAAGAAGTCTTGCTCGAGCAGAGACGAAAAGATGGCGCACCCCACACCGCCGTCGAAGGATGCATTTGGGTCCACCTCCGGATCATCGTTGATGCCTCCGACGCCTGGTCCTCGAGGTAAGTCTCGCTGTCTTCTTCGCTTAAGCATTTTTCTTTGATTAATTTTCTTGAAATCCTTTAGATGGATTCCGGTTGACGATGACGAATATGATTCGTCTCTTCAATCTTGAATATGAAAAGAATTTTGATGTCTCTTGATGAATGACTATTCGTCTCCTTGATTTTGGATGATAAAAGAATTTCCTGTGTCCATTGTCGTAACGAAGGGTCAAACCCTTAATGTTGAACACACGGAGAAGTTTCTGTGTTCATTAACGAAAACTATTCGTCTTAGATATGAACAACATTCCTGCGTTCTTTGATCTTGAATGCGGGAGAAAACTTCCGTGTTTATTGATAAGATGAAGGGTTGATCCCTTAATCTTGGACGCAGGAAGAAGTCTTGCGTTCATAACGATTCAATGCGGGTCTAGCTCCCTTGCGTTTAGGCTGATCTTGACGCATGCTTAGACCACTGCGTTTGCATTCACCTATTTTATTGACTTTGCTTTGGTTTGTCTACCAGGGGGGGTTCCTGCTGCTGTTGCTCCCCTTATTATTTCTGAAGATGCTCCTCTCATTCCACCCATCTCCGTGATCTTCCCGCACAAGGACTTCGAGCGGGTGACTGATGAGACTGTTCGTCTGTCGCCCTATTGTACCTTTTTTCTCTCCAGACGTTTAGAAAATCTGGTGAGGCACGTTTTCTTCATTGTGATGCACAGGTGGGGCTCCTTCCTTGAGTTTCGAGCGCCTATCATAGAAGGGTTGAAGGCTCTCGCGGAAGTCAACCCCCTCTATGCTCAACATTTTGATGAGACGATCTACCGATACTCGGGGCTGCTCGTTATCTAGAGGAGTTGCAGCACACAGATTTAGAGCCTAAAATCCAATGGGTTATCAGCAACGCTAGGCCGAGGGAGAAAATTGCCGCTAGGGCCCGAGCTTTGGATATTTCAGAGAGGAAGGCTCGTATCTGGAGCTTGCAGAAGCAACGTTGCCAAGCCAGGGCTAGACTAAATGCAGGGGAGCTAACCCAAGAGGAGTTCAGCCTTGGGGATGCCACCTTTGAAGCAGAAGTTCAGGCTGAAAAGGAAGCCATACAGGTGCTGCAACGAGAGGCTTGTGCTGCTGCTGCAGTTCCTAATGTCGAGCTTTGTAAGAGAGTCAAAGAATAAGTGCTGGCGAAGCACGAGAAAGCTATATCGAATACAGAAGCTCATCTTCTGAACTTCTCTTTACTCTAAGCCCCAACAACTCCTACTTTTGTTTTGATTTTGTAATAACTCTATGTTATTTCTTCAAACACTTATTATCTGCATGAAATGAACTGCTGCTGTTTTTCTTGCATTCTCTGTGTTTGTCTAGAATGTTGCAGTCTTGTTGTGATGTTTAGATTTCTAAAAATTATCTCACTGCGTTTGAATGATTTGAACGCAGGCTTGTTGAGGACGTATGGTTTCGTCTTTGCGTCCAGATAAGTTTGAACGCAACTCCAAGACTTGGGTTGTGGTTATAATACTTGCGTTCAGATAGATCTGATGCATTCCAATTTGCTGAGGATCCCTTTTGCTGTCGTTAGGGTAATCCCTGGAAGTTTCTTTGTTGTAGTTGAGATCCTGTGTTTGAATGCACTCAACGTGGGTCTGCCTCCTTATAAGAATCAAGAACGTAGGGTTGAAACTTGCGTTCGGGAGATTTGAAACGCAGTTATAGAACTTGCATTCGGGGAAGCTAGACGCTCTTTCTTCCAACCTTAGGGACGCATCTTAGGTTGCTAAGACTTTTCCACTGAACCAAATCAATCCAACAACTTAGGAAATTTTCTTTATTATAATATCTCTCGACAACTTAAATCGTCAGAGGTGTAATGTTAACTTGACGACATACAAAGTAGGAGAACTTATTTATTCATACAAACATTTGATGAGCAACCCCTAGCTAAGCTCAAGAGACTTGCAGCTTACGGGTAATATTTCTTGAGAAATTTTCCGTTAATTGGCACATAAGTCTGTCGCCTTTTTTATTAATGAGACGGTAAGCTCCGTTAGAATAGACTGTCTCTACCACAAAAGGTCCTTCCCATTTAGGATTAAACTTCCCTTTGGTTTTATAGGTCATCACCATAGGTCGTCGGTAAGCGGCCTTTCGTTTGATAGTGGCCGCTTCCTTAGGGTCATCAGGCAATATTCCGTATACAGCATAGTCGATATACGGGAATCGCCAATCTCTATCTTCAAATTCCATCGAGGTTGCACAGACTTCTCCTGTCGGTGTCTCATTGGAGTTTTCCTCCATGGGAATCTTGAAACAGCATAACTCGCGTCCTGTAACCGAGATTGTAGTTTCAGTCCCTGGAGGCAACGCTAATGAAGTTGCCAGCGAGGCTAAAGCATCTGCATAAGCATTCTGAGCTCGTGGAATGTATTCAATAAAGAAACCTTTGAACTTCTCAGCTTGCTTTAGCACTGCGAAGTGATACGTGATAAGATCCTCATGACGTACTTCGTATTCCCCTCGGACTTGATTAACGATGAGCTGAGAGTCACCGTAAGCTTCGAGGTGCTGAACATTAAGTTCTTCAGTAAATTACATTCCTAATAACAGGGCATTATACTCGGCTACATTGTTAGTGCACGGTTTGATTAGGGAAAATCCTCTTGGGATTACGTGACCGTTCAGGGAAACGAGTACAACCCCCACCCCTACAGTAATTGCTCCATGAGGATTTGCTCTAGATGCACCGTCGAAGAATAATTTCCACACTTGCGTAGTTTCTTTCGTCAGGCAACTCTTCATACAACTTAGATGTCCCTAGTACCGGGTGATCAGCTAAGAAATCTGCCAATGCTTGACCCTTGACCGCCTTTTGGGGCATAAATTGCATCTCATATTGTGACAAGAGAATGGCCCATTTTGCGAGTCGGCAATTTAGGGATGATGGCTTTGTCATCAGAATTCTCAAGGGATTCACCTTGGAGATGATGTGAATTGTTTGTTCAACGAGGTAATGTCGCATCTTTTGAACTGCGAATACCAAAGCGAGACATTCTTTTTCAACTGGATTGTATCGATGTTCGGCTCCCATCATAGTCCTGCTAGGTAATAGATGGCTTGCTCTTGACCCTGATCATTATTCTGGGCCAACAAAGCTCCAAGAGAATGTTCCATGGCTCTCACATACAACAGGAATGACTTTCCTGATTTTGGGGCTACAAGAACCGGCGGTTGAGTAAGATACTCCTTAATCTCTTCAAATGCTTTTTTGCAATCTTTATCCCAAACAAAGGATACTCCTTTCTTCATGAGCTTAGAAAAAGGTTGACAGCGTCCTAAGAGATTTGATATAAATCTACGAATATAGGCCAATCTCCCTTGCAAACCCCTGAGCTCTTTGAGATTCTTTGGAGGTGGCATGTCTTGGATGGCGCGGATTTTCTCTGGGTCCAGAGAAATCCTCTTAGATGTAACAATAAATCCCAAGAAGTTGCCGCTTGATACTCCGAGGAATGATTTTGTCGGGTTCATCTTCAGTTGATGTGTTCGCATGATATCGAACATTGTCTTCAAGTCTGTAAGATGGTCACCCTTATGTCGGCTTTTTATTGCTACATCGTCAATGTAGCACTCGATCTTCTTACGTAAGTGTTAGTGAAAGATGGCATTCATTGCACGTTGATAAGTTGCACCTGTGTTTTTCAGGCCGAATGGCATTACTGTATAACAATACACTCCCAGTGGCGTTCTAAAAGCGGTATGTTTTTCGTCTTCTGGGTGCATCTTGATCTGATTGTACCCGGAAAACCCATCCATGAAAGACATCCTTTTATATCCACAGGTGTTATCGATCATAACGTCGGTGATAGGAAGCAAAAACTCATCTTTTGGACAAGCTGCGTTAAGATCGCGAAAGTCGATGCATATCCGGACCTTACCGTTTTTCTTGGGTACTGGGACAATGTTGGCCACCCAGTCGGGGTGTTGCTCTTCCCTAACAAAACCTGAGTCTATGAGCTTTTTAACTTCTGACTCAATTGATTCCATGATCTCTGGACGAAACCGGCGTTGCTGTTGTTTAACGGGTTTGGCATCCGGATCGATGTTGAGACGATGCATGGCCACTTTTGGGTCAAGACCAGGCATATCTTCATAATTCCAAGCAAAGACATCTATATATTCTCGGATGAGAGATATAAGATCTTCTTTTTTGGATGGTGATAAGTCTTCGGCTATAAAGATAGGCTTGGGGTTAGATTCATCTCCCATGTTGACCTGGATTATAAAGATAGGCTTGGGGTTAGATTCATCTCCCATGTTGACCTGGATCACTTTATCTTTAGTGGGTGGCTCGTGTTGTTCGAAGCACATGTCCCACAAGATGTTGAGACGTTTGATCCAAGGATCATCAGTGGATTCAATTAATCCTTCATCACCTCCTGCGTCTTCATCTGGATGACTGGTCGAAACTATGTTCACAATTAGACTTTTAAAGAAAGGCCCAACACTGACATCGGATTCCCAAGAAGATGTCCCGGATGAATGGTCCTGACGCAGATAATTACTGATTTCATTTTTTGAGGCTGATGGGGTTGTGACGTATCCCACGCCTCTTCCGGTTTTTTGATAGTAGTCCGGAGGTTTTCCTTCGGGGGTGAGAGACATTCGAATCGGTGTTCGCCTTCCTTTCCCGAAGTTTAAACCATGTTTTTCATTAAAGTTATACCCCATTCGTTTCATTAAGTGTATAGAATTGGGTTCATGATAATGAAATTGAGGAACTCCATCATCTTCTTCTGAGCTTCCCCGTCGGAGTGGTGTGGATTTAACTTTACCGAGACGAATTGGCTTTTGCCCTTTCTTTTTGGACGGGACTTCGAAGAAAGCCTTTTGTGCATCTTTTACTTCTTCATCGGAAGCGAAGGATGACTTAATTGGCAGTGTAAGGCATGCCTCTGCACACAATGCGTGCCACGAGTTGGTACCTGCATTATGATCATTCTCTATTTGTCCAACTTTAAAAGATTCACCAGACAAGTACGCCAAAATAAAATCTTCATTAATGCACCACTCGCCCTCACTCGGTATATTGTTATTGTTCTCGACTGGACCAATTACATTAAAGTTCAACTCCCATGGACAATTCCCTTCCGGGTCTGGTTCGACGTCTGCTTCGTTGCCGCTGTCCACATCTTCTTTCTCCTGGGATTCCAGGTAGAAGACTGAATCTGTATGGAAGTTTTCCACTCCTCTGAAGGGGTATTTCTCCGCAATCAGGGTTCGAACTTCGTCTTCATCATTGACATACTTCATAACTTGATGTAGGGTGGATGGGACAATGCGATTTGCATGAATCCATGGTCGTCCTAATAACAGATTGTAGGACGTGTCCGCATCTATGATGTAACAAGTTACTTCTGACCTGAGATCTCCGATTTGACATCTGAGTTTGATCTTTCCCAGGGGCCGAGTGCTGTTAGCATTGAATCCGAAGATGGTAGTTTGGGTAGCATGCAACCGATGCATGGGAATCCCTAAAACTTGCATAACTTTGTATGGCATGATGCTGAGTGCCGAGCCTGGATCAACCAGAACACGGCTGATTTCTGATGACCCGATGTATCCTGTGTAGTACAAGGGTCTGTCATGTTTATGTTTCACTTGCATATCTTCCTGAGTGAATGATATGCATGGTAGGCTTCTGGCTGCTTGTAAACACTACAGACAAGACTGATCTTCAGACGCTTCAGGAATTGGAGTAACTTGAGTGATGAAGCTCTCCGTGTTCGTCAAAGCTTCAATCAGAGCTTCTCTGGTGGTTTTGGACAACTTCAAGAGCTCATAGAGGGTGATCCTAGCAGGTATGTTGGCTAGCTGCGCCATCACATTAAATTGGTAAGGGGCGCTTGTTTCGCCAAGATCTTGGTGAAGATTTTTGTTGAACCGGAGCTCTTTTTGTTTTCCTTTTTCTATCGGCTTCTTTGGTACAGAACCCCTAGTGTCTTGGGGCTGCTCTTCGGCTTCTTGAGCATTCTGGTCGTAATTTCTCAAATAAGTTTTCCCCGACCGAGTACCGGGGTTGCCTTCTGGGTACGCCGCTAGGACGATTCTCTCTTCTTCTGAGTCAGTGAGAGGTTTGAGATGGTCATTGTTCTCACTAACAGAAGGGCTAATCATGTTGGAAGACTTAGCCTTGCCTCCTTTCTGCTTGGGCGAAGTGCTCGTCCACTGTCGATCTTCAATTAGGTCCGGATGGACCCACATGATCTCTCCTTTTGAGATAGTGAGGGGTACCAACCCCCTGCCCTTCTGATTGTGTAAGTCGGTGTTTTTCAAGTGCATTTCCCCTTTATGGACGGGAATGACACCATCTGCAGCAGCTACAGGGGGGAAGTCACCGAACTGGACCGCAATCAAGTTAGTGGATACAGTCTTCTGCTCTGGCTTTAGGGTGAGTACATTAGCATTCACCAAATTTTGCAAGATGTCTTTGAACACATAACATTTTCTGGTAGGATGTCCCAAGAACCTATGATAGCGACAGTAATTGGGGTCATCTACCTTTCCTGCTTCATCTGGTTTTCTGATTTCGGGGAGCTGCAATTTATTATTCTTCCGAAGTAGTTGGAACAGAGTATCCACATGCTCTTCTTTGAACGAGTACTGCTTGGGCGCTCTTTGCTGGTTCAAGGCCTTACCTTGCTTAGCAGGTGGTGGTACCTGTGTGTAATTTTCAGCTGCTAAAATCTCTTTTCCCTTAGACCACTGGGCGTTGTTCTGATTGCGTTGTTGTTACGGTTTGGATGGAGTAACTTCTTCAGCCTTGATCCGAGTGACAATCTCTTCAGCTTGCTCCCCTTACGAAACTAACTGTCTCCAGGAGCGACATTCTGCTACTCCCATCTGGGCGAGGAGCTGAGTCTGCAGGTTGTGCCTGCAAGTTTCAACTAAGGTTGATTGAGTCATACCTGATGGGCATCACAATGCCATACTGCAGAATCTTTCGACATAAGTTTTAATAGACTCTCCCTTCTTTTGCTTGGTGGCGAGAAGGGTAGGGACCGAGACTTCTGTGTCATCTTCGAAGAATCTGGCTAAGAAAAGCCTTTCCAGATCTACCCATTTCTGAATAGATCCAGCAGGCAGTTTCATAAACCATTCAAAGGCAACTCCCTTAAGAGTACCGATAAACAAACGGGTTAGGATGGCGTCATTGGCTACCACATCTCCGGTTCGTGACTTGAAGTAGTAGATGTGTTGGTTCGACGACCCTGTACCATCAAAAGGTTGTAGAGTTGGGGCCTTAAACTTTGGCGGATAGGGAGCTATATCCCATTCTGCGGGGTAAGATCGTATCACTCCTTCCTCGCGAAGCTCGCTTCTGTTGGCTATCGCGTTAAGGCGGGCTTCTAACTCATCCACTTTGGTTGATTGAGAATTCTGTTCTCTTTCCATCTCCTTCTCGTTTTCGGAGGAAGACTCCAAGTTCTCCTATTCCAAATTTTCAAGTACGTTCTGCTTTCCTTTGGAGGTCATCCTCCGGGAAGATTCAGGTTTTTGGCCTTTTTCCGCTAGGAGTTGGGCCAACATATCTTTCATTTGGAGAAGGGTCTCTTGTTGTGCATGGAGCATAACATGGTGTTCGTTGACTGTTTTAGCTAAATCCTCAGGGTTTCCAGTCATGAAAACGGAGACTTCCTGTGCCACGACGGAGCTTGAAGATTGGGATCCGATGATTGCCGAGTGGTCATCGTCAGAAGTAATGCCTTTGGCTAGCTTTCTATAGTCAACTAAACGGATAGCTCCTGTCCGCGTCCGAGTATGTCGATATACTCCTTCGAACTCGTCACAAATTTCTCGAACAGTCGGGGAATGGCTTCTTTCTGATTCATCAGAATTGGGAGTAGCAGCTTTCCCTCTGCCAATCACATTAATAGTGACTTGAGGATATTCAGCTTTAGAATTCTTCTTCTTCCGATGACGTTGTCGCTTGGTAGGTCTTGCCATGTCAGACAATCTATCGAATACAGACCTGCGAGGCTCAGGCGTACAACAGTGGCATTCAGAAAGGACTGTCGAAATAATCCGCTATCAATGACATGAATGAGCTGCTCGTTGCGTTGGTTTTTCCCTAGAGAGTAATTCTCACAGATCAGGGATTTGAGAGTAATTATCCGTCGGAGATAAAACCTTCTGTCTTTGAGGAGGCGAGACTTGTTCTTGTCGGACATGAATCTTAAGCCCGTGTTGACTCCTTTGTACTTGGCGGACCACATTGCGTTCTGAAACGCAAGGGTCGCATTGTGATTTGTAAACGCCAGGCTTTGGCCTATGTTTAATTGATGAAACAGACCCCTTGGGGTCGTGTTTGGTTTGAACACACTCATGGGGTGCGTTTTTATCCTTAACAATACTGTGCTTTGGAGGGACAACGCACCACTGAGGGTCGCGTTTAAGTTGTATCACCTGAGGTTCATAGTTGGACTCATTACCTCGAAGTGTACGTTCTGGAGTATGAACGCTATGTTTGGCCAGAGCCTCAAAAACACAATCCTTGCGTTGGGCCAGGGATTGATTTTCTCGGAGATGCGCTCGTCGGATGGATCTTCTCCGTCTTCGAGCGGCGTTCTTCTTGGCTTGTTTTAGAGCCTTAGCCGCGTCATTGGCGTCATAGGCCTCTTACAACCCAGTACACGCCGTGTTGAGATGGGTGTGGGATCTTCGACTTACAGAGCGAGTTTAAGGCTTTGGCCAAAGGAGAGGGCTTTCTTTGGCATCTCAGCAGCAGTTAAGACTTCCTTAGAGATCTTACAGGCATCTCGCCTAGCTTTAGGGCTAAGTGATCCAGAGGAGAGGGCCTCCTCGTACTTGGCTTGGTCGAACTCTACAACAAGAGTTTCTACCATGGTTCCAGTGAGGTGAACGTCGGATTGCGCCACCACTTCTTCGTCAGAGAAGCTAGTCTCCAGCGAAGTCGCCATCTTTTATTTGTGGAAAATTTTGTAGTAAGAAAATGATGAAAGAATTGCACTTGATTTTATTCTCTCTAAATGCTTAGAAAAAGAATATTTACAAATCTCTCAACTCTCGATTACAATTGGATTTCCTGATTACAAAAGAGAAGAGAATGAATTTGATTCTCCCCTTTGTTTAATTCTGGGTTCTTCACGGTGGTGATGGAGTGCTTCCTTCGAATGCTTACGTCGAACTTGCTCTCCGTTGACGATCCGAAAATTTTAATTCACTGGAACCACTGATTTGCCTGGTTATTAACTCTCGACGAGTTCTGTGATTCAAAATAAGTAACAAACTCTAATAATAATAGAGTTGTTTGAACCGAAAATAATTCGGTTAATAAGCCAAATATCGAATGTCTGGACTCTTCAGTTGATGATGATTCCCCAGACTGTGTAAAGAGCTAATCCAGCTATCTTCGATATTTTTCTCTCTGTATCCGATCTCCAAAATCCGATCCAATCCCCCGATCTCTATTTTTTTCGAACCCCGAACTCTGTTGAGTTTGTTGATATTTATAGGGAGATTAGGGGTGTAACTGTCCCCATAATCCGATCCTAGATGGGGGTTTAGTTGCCCCATTACTCGGGTGTAACAACCCACCAAAACCACTCCCCAGATCGTGGGTGATCAGCGATCTTCTCGTAACCGCATGAGTTGTGTTTGAATGAGTCAGAAGCTTGACTTGCGTTCTGGCATGGATTCTGTGTTTGAACGCAGCATCTGGAAGCGCGTCCTGCAGCGATATGAAGCTGCGTTTGCAGTGTTGTGAAGCTGCGTTCTGCAGTGATGTAGAGCTGCGTTCTTCGATGTTTGAAGGTGCGTTTCGCAGTGTCGTGGAGTTGCGTCTGGCGGCGATTTGAGCTGCGTTTGGCAGCGGTTCGAGCTGCGTTTGGCAGCGATTAGAACTGCGTTTGGCAACGGATTGGAGCTGCGTTCAGCAGTGATTTGGATCTGCATTCTGCAGTGATTTGGAGCTGCGTTCTGCGGCTTGGAGCTGCGTTCTGCGGCTGATGGAGCTGCGTTCTACAGCGGTTAGGAGCTGCATTCTGTCCTCTCTGTCTTTCTATATGGATGACACCAATGCCAAGTAGAGAAGGCTATTTGAGACACTTGAGGCACCCCAATAATGCTCTATCAACTGCGGGTCACGATCTCCACTAAGACCTCTTTGCATGGCTTTTAACCATGCACTTCTCAGTACGTCGAATATTTGCCCACCTGCTTTTCTAAAATCATTACACTGCTCATCAGCGTCTCTAATAGTTGCTAATATAATATTAGTCGTGTTGTTATCGCAGCCATCAAGATCAATCATCTCGAGTATAAGGATGTGTTGGTAGCTGATGATGCCGTGGTTGCGGTGCTTCGACTTTTGGAACGTAACCACTTGTGTTTTGACTATAGGGGTGGATGCTTCCTCTCGATTTGAAGAAACCGTTGACTTGTAATTTCTTCATGGTCTATAGGGGTGTCCCTCGATTATAGCTTTCTGTTGGTAACAAGAAAGTCGTCGTATTGTAACTTCTATTGTTAGAGCTTTGTTGGGGATCAGCTATCCATGGTGATTTTTAGACAGCCTACAAGTAGAAGTTGGGAAGATAGTTACATCGAGTTCTGAACCTTTGCTTGAAGATGATCTTACCAAAATAGTAGATGAGTTTGTCAAGCCAAAGATTGCAGCTACTAATATTGAAGTTGTATTGATGCACGTGCCAATGAGGCTAAATACCCATATTGGTATTTTAATTCAACCCCATTTCCCAACAAGGTATTTTAATTAGGAAATTCGGCGATAAGACATTTTAATTGAATAAAATTACCATTTAGGTCCTTTTTCTCGTCGGCGGCCACTTTTCCGGTGAGAACTCACCACGTGCGTTGCACGTGGGGGATTAATATGTGTTTAAGATGCTGATGTGGCTCTGTTTTCTGATGTGGCTTTCTTTCTGATGTGGCTCAGGCTTAGGGTTACGGCGAAGAAGAGGGGGAGGGATCCGAGCAGATCCGGCGGCGGCTCCGCCCGAAAGATCCAGAGGGAGTGCGTGAATTCGGTGAAGAAGCTGCAGAGGCGGGAGATCGGAGGGTTTCCGAGGATGGCACGCGGGGCTTCCTCAAATGCCCCTGAGAAGTTTCGGAATATCCAGCTCCAGGTCAGTTCTTTTCATCTGTTTGATCTTGGGTTTTGTGTTGATTGGGAGAATAAGGGTTTGAATTTCTTCTGCTCCTCGAAGGAGACGGTGCCGAGAGCCATGGATTCAAGGAGATTGAGGTCGGCACTGGAGGAGGATATGCGGCGATCGAGGGACTGCAGGAAGGTGGAAGCAGCGGAATCTGAGGGGAACGGGCCTCCTTTGGATGGAATCGGAGAGAGCTTCAGTGGAGGAGTCGAGGTGGTTGCAGAACGTGGCCAGGGATCCGCAGAAGGTGGAGATGGCGCTCTCCATTTTTGTTTTGAGTTTTGGAGCTCGAGGGGCGAAGAGCTCAGGACCGCCGGATGGTACTTCAACGAGGAGTTTCTTTTTTATTGGCTAAACACAGATTAATCCCCCACATCAGCATCTTAAACACATATTAATCACCCACGTGCAACGCACGTGATGAGTTCTCGCCGGAAAAGTGGCCGCCGACGAGAAAAAGGACCTAAATGGTAATTTTATTCAATTAAAATGTCTTATCGCCGAATTTCCTAATTAAAATACCTTGTTGGGAAATGGGGTTGAATTAAAATACCAATATGGGTATTTAGCCGTGCCAATGATAACAACGTTGGTTGTAAGATCTGCTACCCCATTGGTTAAGGCAACGCCTATGGCTTTTACCACAGTGGATGTTTCTAGTTTGTTTGCTTCACTCCCACTGTATCTCCTATCGGGTGATGATCAAGTGAAAATCCTACAAACCATTTCTTCAACAACAATTGAGGCATTAGTGGTTTCAACTAGAGCAGGTCCTCTAAGTCTTACAGAAATTTCACAATCTCGACCCAGATGATTTGATCGAGTTAGAGATTTAAATTCTATTTGAGAGCTTGATGAAGCTATTCAACTGAAGCATCGAATTTGCTTTGGATAATTAGAAAGGCTTATCTACTTATACTCTTGCTTTGTTAAGAAATCAACTTGGCCTTCTAATGTTAATTGCGGGAACCGAACGTACTGAGTCATTCAAGGTGATCATTGATGGGGTTGAGCTTCAATTTCAAGAGTTGCAACAACTTCGTGTAGCTGATGTTGATGGCATTGTTGAACTTGAATTTTGTCAACCCTTAGTGAAGTGCAATGAAGTTGAATAATCCGCTCGCAAGGAGATAGAGCAGATCAATAAGAGACTCCAAGAACTGACTACTAGCCTTGCACTTGTTGATGATAATCAGACTGAGCTTAACAATGCCATCTTGAGCGAGAAGCCACCATCAATGAGGCCAAGGTAGCCATAATTGCAGCTCAAACTAAGTTGGAAGCAGCTCAACAACAGAAGGACGAACTCAAACTTAAATTATCTGAGTTGGTTAATGAGCAGGATCTCAAGGCTCTTAACTTCAAGTTGAGATGGCTAGGTTGGAAGGTGTCAAGGTTCAAGCTGCTCCAATTGATCTCTGGATTTTGAAGGAATAATCTTTGAGAGATGCTCTTTGTAGGCGTATAAAACTACTTATAGGTCCCTTAACACAGCTCGGCACGGTGATTCAACAAACCAACGAACCATCGGGTGACATAGCCAAACACGATCGTTAGTCCACAAACACCGAAGCCAAGTGACACGCGACGAAGCGGATTAACGAGGCGACGAGGTTAACGAATCGTACGCAAACAACGGAATGCATCCATTCTCGTGCGGAATTAAGCTAACGGTTCGGTGAGTTAACGAGTCATCCAACTGTATAACGGATTCGAACTCGAACTCCAAGGCGGATTTACTGCCAAATCGGGGTCCGGATTGCCAAATCAGAGTTCAGATCAACACCGAAGCGGATTTACTGCCATATCGGGATCCGGACTGCCAAATCAGAGCCAGATCAACAATAAACCGCGAAACCAGACAACGACCACAAACGGGAATACGCCGCCAACCAGCCACCCGAGGTGGCTCGTGGCCGAGCCGCCCAAGGGTGGCTCAGTGCCGAGCCACCCCATGGTGGCTCGCGCCGATGCTGAGCCACCAGGGTGGCTCGGTGGCCGAGCCACACTCGATCTTGCCCAGACCCGCCTTCAATGCCTATAAATAGAGGGCTGTAGGCTTATTTTTGGAGGGTTGGAACTTTTGGAGCCGAAACTCTACCGGATTGAGAATTGGACTTGAACTTTCGGAGCTTTGAAGACTCAACTTCCAGATCTGGTTCTTGACGATCATCCACGCCAAATAAGACAGGAGTTCGAGAGAGATCAGATCTGAGATCTACACGGTTTTCCTCCGGATCAAAGCTTGGTCTTTGATCCCGAGAAGAGTCTCGATTTTGCTTGGTCGATTTCGATAACTTAGGCTATTATTTCCTTGGTGAAATAATCCCCTCGGCTGTTATTTCCTTCGTGAGATAACACCCGCTATACCGTGTAGATCCGACCAGATCAAGATCGCGCGGTGGTCCACGGATTATTCCCGGCGCAGGCGAAGAACCCACAAAAGTGAGAGACCGCAAAACAGGATCTCGCGATTCGTTCGACAAATAAGGAAAGTTGTAATTTTCTTTTCTTTTGATTTTGTTGTAACCGGATCTTATAAAAAGACCGAATCTTTGTAACCGATAAACTGTTAACAAAGTAATCAATGGAATCATCAATGAAGAAAACAATTTTTCCCGTGAACACTCTTGAAGGTAGGGACATCAAGATGGCCGAGTGTATTGCTCAAATTCAATTCTTTCATCCATATTCCCTTTAGGAATCTCCCTTTTGTGATAATTTCGATCTTTAATAATAAAGAACTTTTACCACTGTGATATGTGTACGATAGAGGTATAATGTTAACGTATTGTATTGGTATCCTTGTTTGGGAGAAAAAAAATAATAGAATCAAACTGATAGAGGTGTAGTGTTAACGTATCTAGTTTGGTACAGTTTAGAGGTGTAATGTTACTGTCACGCCCCGCTTCCCAAAATACCTGGGAATCGGAACGTGAACAAGCCCGCGACGTATTAAACTGAGAAGAGATAAGTGCTAGACCCCGTCTTCTCAATCTAATACGCTAAGCGTCAAGAAATACAAACGAAGGCACAGGTCCCCGATCACAGTAGCGAGAATATAATAAACAACACAGACAGAAAATATACATATCACAACTGAAATAACATCCGAGACACAAAGTTTGGGTCAAACATGCCCTTATTACAAAACAGTACAACTAAAATAGGAAAATACATAGTCCGACAAAATAAGAAGGAAGTACTGCAAAATAACTAAGTCCATCGAAAGACTAAAGGGTAAGGTACTACATAAGTAATCTAGTGTCCATCAGTGATTACGTAAAAGAAAAGGTTAAGCTTCCGTTTGTTCTCCTGTTCCACCTGGAAGACACTCCGGCTGGGCATACTCCTGCTCTAATGCATCATCATACTGGACCTGTCCGTCCTCTAAATCTGACGTACACCAGAGAAAACAGGTGTACGTCAGCGTACATAACGTACGGCAAGATCCCACAAGGAAAGTAGAAACGGTCGAACAACCAATGCAAGAACAATAATAATAATAATAGTAATAATCTAAATGAAATCCACCACCATAATATAATAATTAGAAGAATCATAAATCGATCGGGT
This sequence comes from Asparagus officinalis, assembly GCF_001876935.1. Taxonomy (NCBI): domain Eukaryota; kingdom Viridiplantae; phylum Streptophyta; class Magnoliopsida; order Asparagales; family Asparagaceae; genus Asparagus; species Asparagus officinalis. The sequence continues at coordinate 46,752,416 of NC_033794.1, read as the reverse complement.
AACGAGGTCCTGCAGCTAGCAATCAAACTAATCATCCAAGTAACGAGGTCATACTACTAGCCATTGTATAACAGGTCATTGGTCACATCTCACACAGAGTCAACGCTCCTATCATCGGATAACTGGCTGTTCACAAATCCCCTACGCGCATCCAATACCGCTACACGAATCGGTCAGAGGACTACACGCAATCCGATTTCGGCCTGGTCCGAACTCAAGCAGAACTCGGGTGACTACACAAATTCACTGACTAAAGTGACTACACGAATTCACTTTAGCCCAACAAACCAACCCCAGTGACTACACGAATTCACTGGTGCGAGCCTGGAAGATACATCAACAGTCTTATCCGATCACATGAACACTAACTTTCCCATCCCAACTCTCTTGTTTTTCTAAGCTAACATAACAGGTTTCTAAGTCTTAAACAGAACACTTCAGGCCACACTAGTCATGAATTTCTAACGGTTCTTAACATAACAAAGAGTAATAAATGCAACTAATCATATACAACAAGATCATAGCATATCACATAATTAAAATTAAGAAACATAAATTATGAAAAATTCATAATAATCCCTTTTCTAAAATAAATCCTTTAAAAATATTTATAAATATCCTAAAAATAATTCCTTTTATAAAACTTTCTTAAATTAGTGAAATTATTCTAAATTGATATTTATTCTAAAATAAATTATTTTAAATTATCTATAATTATTCTAAAATAATTCTTTTGTCAAATAAAATCTATTGTTTTATTATAATTACTCTAAAATAATTTTTCACCAAAATAATTTATTATAATTATTTTTCAATAAATCTTAAAATCATAAACTAATTAAAATAATTTTATCTTATTTTATCTTTACAGTATTCTATTATCAAAAATATTATTTTTAAATAATCCATTCCGTCAATATAAATCACGTCAGTCATCCCAGTATATGTATTTTACAATATGAATTGCGTCATCGTTAAATTGTCCACAGTCATTTCGCTCTCAACAGATTCTATACGTTATAGTTCCTCAGTCCCAACTATGTTCACGGAACAGTTCGTATTATGTAACGAATAATTATTTTGTCAGAGTACGAGTTCGTATGTTTCGTAATAAATCTGTAATCAATCTACAACATTATTACTGAGCAAGAGGGGATCTTGCCCAAGCAACCGATTAATTCCAGAGCGGATCTTAAAGAATTGAATGACGAGTCAAAAGCAGTAATCGGGATCTTGCCTCGGGTTTTTGTCGAACGAATTCGACTTCGACGGCGTGGCACGTACGCGATCACATCGACGTCGGTCTGAGCGGTTGGAGCGCACCGTCAGACGAGAGAGTTCGTCAGGCAACGTCGACGGCGAGCGGGAATAGGAACAGCCGAATGAGCTCGGTAGCGAATCCGGCGGGCGGCACGAGCGGTGATTGAAGGAGTCGGGAGACTCAGGGAGCTGCTGGCGGTTGTGAGCGGCTGCTGAACAGACGGCGCAGCGCACGAGGTACTCGAGCGGCGTCTCAGGCGGTGCGGCTCGAGGGAACTGGCCGGCGAAGGACGGCGTACGGAGGAGGAAAGAGGACTTGCTGGAGGTGGTTCAAGCGGCTGACCGGGGCAGGGAGCGGCCAGGTGGCTGTCGGGGCGCGCGAACAGGCTGGAGGAGAGGGAAGCGGCGGTCGGAGGCGTGGTCGCGGCTGAGGCGGAGGTCGACGGCCGTCAGTGGTTCGCCGGACGCTACGTGGAAGTCGAGCGAAAGAGAGGGGCGGCTTGCTGTAGGAGGGGAGGAGGTCTGAGCTGGGCGGATGTAGGGGCAGGACGGCGGTCGGAGGGGAGGAAGCTGCGCGGTCTGGTCAGTGGCGAACGGCTGGGTGAGGCGGAAACGAGAGAGAGAGAAAGACGTGTACGAAGAGAGAGGGAATGGGTAGAGAGAGAGAGGGGTGAGGTTTTTATAGATAAAAAAATGAATAAAAAATAAAAAAAATAAAATAAAATATTGTAAGATGATTCGGTGCAGCCGTTTTCTTTGAAAAAAATTAGGGAAGAGAAAAAACATGATGAGGGGGTTGTTGGGTAGCTGATAGGGGTTTAACGCGAGAAGAAAAAGCCGGAGTTATTTTCAAATGGGTTCAGGTATTTAAACGAAAAATAATTAAAATAAATAATTTCGGGTACTTAAAAATTAAACTAATTACATAATAATTATTTACAAATAAAAACGTACATTTTGAGCTAATACAACAGTTGATATGAAACTGTCAAAAATATACCCGTATTGTACAATTAAACGGAAATAATTAATAATAAAAATATATTTACTTATATTTAAAATCAAATAATTATGTGACAATTATCTACACGATAAAACGTACCAGTTATGCTAAGACAACAGCTGATACGTAATAATTAAAATAATACAATAATTTACACAAATAATACGTAATTAATAATTCAATATAATGCAAGAATTAATACATGATAATAATAATAATACGACGTATTATTTAAAATAATACATAATAGTATCAGTAACACAACAGATAATTCCCAGAAATTTTCATTGCACTAAATTAATTTATAAATATAAAAACCATTTAAATAAATATAAAACTCAGACTTTAAATCATAGAAAATTCTAGAAAATCGAGAAAAATACAAATACTCTTTTTTAAAAATCATAATTAAATATTTTAAAATACCAAAAATTTATTTTAACTAGTATCAAAATTTTACGGTCATTACAGTTACCAAGACAGTACTAGGGTATTTGACAAAGGTGTAATGTTAACGTGTCAAATAGAGCATCAAACAGAGGTGTAATATTAACTGGTCAGATTCAAAGGGTTCTAAAGGACAACTACCATTTAGAAGTATAATGTTAACTTAGTGATAGGATATCGATGGAAGTGTAATGTTATCTGATTGATTTCTAATAGCAATGGATTGACAGAGGTGTGATGTTAACTAGTTAAATCTGAAGAAACTAGTCGACAGAGATGTAATGTTAACCGGTTGATAGAATGGCCTGACATAAGTGTAATGTTAACTGATCAGATCATAGGGGTGCAAACCGTTCAAAGGTGTAATCTTAACATGACGGTGGCTAGGTATTTGTAGCCAAACAGAGGTGTGGTGTTAACTTAATGACTCATGGGGGATTCAGATTAGAATGATCAATATTTATGATTAGTGGTAGACACTTGAATGTGCCCAGAATCTTTGTGGGGAGATGAAATTGGCCAAGATTAAGGTAAATATTTTTTAAGAAACTTCTCATTGATTGGTGCCATGAGCCTATTGCCATTTGGATCAATTAGGCGATATGCTCCATCTGTGTAAATTGTCTCTACTACAAACGGACCTACCCATTTGTGTCAGAATTTACTCTTAGTCTTGTTTGTTATGACCATGGGTCAACGAATAGCTAAGACCAGGTTGCTTTCTTTGATGGATCGTTCTTTGACTCTCCTATTGAAGGCTCTTGAGATCTTTGACTGGTAGATCTCAATTTGTTGCTGAGCTTGAAGTCTTAATTCATTTAGAGCCTCTAGTTCTTGGAGCCACTTTTGATAATGTTCTTCAGCGGTTATCTTTTCGGCAAGAGTGATTCTTAACGACGACATCTGAATTTATGGGGGGGGATCACGACTTCACATCTGTTGATCAAGGAAAAAGACAGAGCCAGTAGGAGGGCAGTCTGTTGTTTGGTGAGCTAATAAGCACTCTCTGAGTTCAACGTCCCAATCTTATTTGTTGGCGAATATGAAATACTTCAGAAGTTTGATGATGGTTTCATTGAAAGTTTCGGCTAGACCATTAGTGGTTGGGTTATATGGCTTTGAAGTCACACATCTTGAATTCTAAACTTTTTGGATAACCTGAAGAACATTCGACTGATAAACTATGGACCATTGTCTTGGATGACCCTCTGAGGGACCCCAAATCAATATAGATCACATGGTGCTTCAAGAACTTAACCACGTGAGATGTCTTGACTTCTCTAAGTGAAACAGCTTTGGCCTATTTGGAGAAGTAATCAGTGATGGTGGCCTTTAGTGGATGGGGGGACTAATCGGTCCAATGATATCCATACCCCATGCTTCAAATGGCTATGAGGAAACATTTAGATGTAATTCTTCTGTAGGTTAGTGCACAAAGTCGGCATAGATTTGACACTCATGACACCATTTGGCATAAGCCACTACATCTATAATCATCGTTGGCTTGTAATAGCCTAGATGACGAAGTCGATCCTAAAGTTTAGGACACCGATGAGCTCCACAACCGTTGAGGTCTTCCTTGAGTGCTTCTTGAGTTTCACTTGGTGATAAGCATTGGAGCAACACACCGTCGAATGATTGATGGTACAAATTCTGAGTAGCAGAATTTGAGAAAAAGTATGAAGCTCTTCTTTGAATAGAGGTTGCTTGCTTCAGATTATCTGGTAGTCTTCTGTGTAAGACATAATCAATGATAGAGAAATGCCAATCATTAGATTCGAGTGAGTTGGCATGATATGCACTTCACTCTAAGGTTTATTCTAGGGAGCATAATTGATGGCTAGGCACTGTGATGCACCTACTTGACTTGGGAGCCAAGGGAAAGTTGCTGCGAGGGATGCTGAGCATCCACATGAGTGTTTTTGAGGCGGGCTACATAATTGATGTAGAAGCTTTCAAATGAATGATCAAGCTTCATTGTCGTTTCGTGGTAGGGTATAAGATTATTGTGGCAGACCTCTTACTCTCCTTTGATATGGCTGATGATCAAGTTAGAATCGCCGTAGGATTCAAGGTATTTGACACTCATGTCTTGAGCAAGTTGTAGATCAATTATGTAGACATTATACTCAGCCATGTTATTGAAGCATAGCTTGGTTAATGAATAAGCCCAATTGAGGATGTGTCTGTGGGGATCAATAAGCACTGCCCCAATCCTGCAACAAATGTTCCTTTGCGGTTGTGTCGTGACATACTGTCACAGTAGAGTTGCCACACCTAGTGATCCAAAGTGACATTCGACTCGAAGACTACATTTGGGATGTTTACGTAGAGTTTAGAAGATTCAAGGATGGGGTGATCCGCTAAGAAATTGGCTATTGCTTGGCCTTTGACTGCTTTATATGGTTTGAAGATCATGTCGTAGTGTGAAAGTAATATTGACCATTTGGCTAACATGGATTTTGGCGATCTAGGTTTCATCATGAGTATCCATAGAGGGTTGACTCTTGAAATGATGTGGATAGATTGATCAGTCAGCTAGTGTCACTTCTTTTGGACAGCAAAAACCAAAGCTAGACATTCTTTTTCGACCGAATCGTAGTGATGCTTGGCACCAACCATAGTCTAGCTGAGATAATTTATATAGCTTCCTCATGACCATCGTCATTCTTTTGAGCAAGAAGTACTCCTAGAGAGTGATCATAGCCTTAATATATATCAGAAAAGGTTTACCTAAAATCGATGAGGCTAGGACAGGTGGCTTTATGAGATAATTTTTTATCTCATCAAAACCTCTCTAAAGTCAATATTGATCCGAATTTTGCCATTCTTTTTTGTTACTATGATGATGTTGGCTAACCAATCTGTATGTTGTTCTTCATGGGAGAACTCATATTCAATGAGTTTACAAATTTCTCTCTCGATCTGCTCTACCAAGTGATATGAGTTGCCGTGTTAGCACCTTTGATCGCGGAATTATCAAAGGTGGGTTGAGAAGTGGATGACAGAAACACAAGCACAATTCAGTATATAGTGAAGGAAATTACCTTCTCTAGATTATGAGTATTAAAAGATTACAATCCCTCTCTCACAATCTCACTAGAATCGAGAACAAACTCTCAATTCTCACTAAACCCTAATACAATGATTAGAATCTCTCTTAATTACCTCTCTGAATCTATCTCATTGTTTAGAAACCCTAGAACAATCCTTTATATGGGTGTACAAACGTGGATGGTAATTTGGTAAATAACCAGACCCAAAACTAACATGAATTCGTGTGAACAGAAACCCAAACGAACCAGGAAACCATCGATGAGTCGACTCATGACTGAGATGATGTGAACAGAAACCCAAACGAACCAGGAAACCATCGATGAGTCGACTCATGACTGAGATGAGTTGACTCATCAGAAACTGGACAAAACTCAAAAACCAGACCATCGATGAGTCGACTCATGACTGAGATGAGTTGACTCATCAGAAACTGGACAAAACTCAAAAACCAGTGATGAGTCGACTCATGACTGTCATGAGTCGACTCAACCTGATGAGTCGACTCATGACTGTTATGACTCGATTCACGGGCTAAAAACTAAATACTTCGATTCTACTACTCGTCGTCTCGTTCCATGCTTCCACCTGTGTTCCACTGTACTGTTTTACACCCCTATTCTCATGTTATCATGAGAATCATCTATCCTCAAGCTCCCATGAGAATCGTTAAGTTCCGAAGAGAAGATACAACCGTATCATGGGTCCCCTATTTAGGAACTTGAAGTCCCGTTCAAGTTAGAACTTTTGCTGAGGAAACTCTCGAGCTCCTCCATCTTTTCTGCACCACCTAGCCTTGCTAGGAATCCGGTCTCGACGTCCAATCAAAAACAACTCATTCGTCCCGTGTCTCGTCGTAGTCACCGCTCGCTCTAAGTTGCAATCCTTTGTCGATGGCTTTTCTGAAAGTCTAATGCACAGCGAGACAAACTTCTTGCTTGCATTCACTAGTCTCTTCGCTCGCGTCACTGTTCCTAAGCTTGTCTCCCTTGGAAGAGATGCCGAACGAAATATGAACCTTTCACCATCCTTAGTGAAGATGTACTTCTGAGCCCGCCTTTCGTAGATCGCATATCTATCCCATAAGTACGGGTTGCCCAGTATAATCTGACAAATATCCAATGGAACGACGTCGTATGTGACCTCATTAATATACGACTCGTGGAGCGCAAATCTGACAGTGCATTGATCAACTACATACAGTTTCTCCTCCTTCTGAATCCACCCCAATGGATAGGGTTTCAGATGCTTGACCGTCTTCAGACCCAGCTTCTGAACCAATGCCTCGGATATCAAATTCTTCTCGCTGCCCGAATCAACAATGGCATCAACCAAACTGGTCTTCACTTGCAACTTAAGAACAAAGAGCTGCTCCCTCGGGTCTTCATCCTCTTTCGTGGCCTGTTTTCCCGCCATAAGGTTGAGACCGCAGTTAGGCTCTGTCATCCCCGATACTTCTTTCGGACCTTAAGCTATCATGTATGCCTTTTTCTCCTCCTTCTTCTTCAACCCTCTTAGCTTGAGATGAGGATACTTCTCCCAGCACCGATCAGCTATGTGCCTTGTCTTCTCGCAGTGACTACAAATCAGCCATGCCTTCCCTAGATCACCCTTCTTTTTCTCCTCCTTAGATTGAGAACCACTAGACTCGCCTCCCGTCTCTTTGGAGTCTCCCTTAGCCTTGTTGCCCTTCTTTTGCTTGCCCTCGAGGGCAATAGCCTTCACGCTTGCCTCTGCAATTAATTCCATCATGAATAGCTTCATCTCCTTTCGGATGTAATCATTCAATCCCGCCGTATACTTCATAAATACGGAATATTCCTCTGTCACAATGTTGAGGACCATCGTCTGCTGCTGAAACTCCGTGGTGTATTCTTAAACGATTTGATTGACCATTTGGCGCAAGTCGTACCACTTGTACCAACGTTCTTCAAGGAATCCCATCGGGTAGAACTGCTTCCTCAATAGCTCCTTGAATTTGTTCCACGACGCCGCCTTCTTTTCCTGTTTGCAATAGGACTTCCACCACGTCAACGCGTGCCCTGAAAGCTTCAAAGTCGCGAACACAATCTTCTCTTTCGACGAATAGCCATAAAGAATAAAATACGTCTCCATCCGCTCAATCCAGTCATCAAGCCTCTCGACGTCAACACTCCCATCATAAATAGGAATCTCCACCTTGAAGTCACTCTTCAGGTTCTGATAAGAATTCTTACCCCCTTGATGCAAGGCAGTCTTAACGGTCTCCTCCTCCTCGACGGAATCTGAATCTTCTCTCTCCACATCAGACTCAACAATTTTCTTCGAAGAAGATTCACCTTGTTTGCCACCTCCATGGATAAGACTGACGAGTTGTGTGAGAGTCGAACCTATCGTCTCGATCTGCTTCTCCAATGCATCAATCCTCGCTGAATTGTCTCCTTCAGCCATCTTCTTCTTCCTTAAAACCTGGATTCCTTCCAATGAAATAAGGATCTCGCCAAGCTTCTTGTATTGGGATCGAGTAAGGACCATACACAGGATGCCCCTTCACCGGATCTGATGCTCTGATACAACCTTGATACGAGTTGCCGTGCGAGCACCTTTGATCACGGAATTATCAAAAGTGGGTTGAGAAGGGGATGACAGAAACACAAGCACAATTTAGTATATGGCGAAGGAAATTACCTTCTCTAGATTATGAGTATGAAAAAATTACAATCCCTCTCTCACAATCTCACTAGAATCGAGAACAAACTCTCAATTCTCACTAAACCCTAATACAATGATTAGAATCTCTCTTAATTACCTCTCTGAATCTATCTGATTGTTTATAAACCCTAGAACAATCCTTTATATAGGTGTACAAACGTAGATGGCAATTTGGTAAATAACCAGACCCAAAACCAATAGGAATTCGTGTGAACAGAAACCCAAACGAACGGCAATTTGGTAAATAACCAGACCCAAAACCAATAGGAATTCGTGTGAACAGAAACCCAAACGAACCAGCAAACCATCGATGAGTCGACTCATAACTGAGATGAGTCGACTCGTCAGAAACTGGACAAAACTCAAAAACCAGCGATGAGTCGACTCGTCACAGTCATGAGTCGACTCAACCTGATGAGTCGACTCATGACTGTTATGAGTCGACTCACTGGCTGAAAACTGGATACTTCGATTCTGCTGCTCGTCGTCTCGTTCCACACTTCCACCTGCGTTCCACTGTACTGTTTTACATCCATATTCTCATGTTATCATGAGAATCATCTATCCTCAAGCTCTCATGAGGATCGCTAAGTTCTGAAGAGAAGATACACCCGTATCACTAAGTCAGGATGGAAGCGTCGTTATTGTTGCTTGATCGGCTTAATGTTTGGGTTAATATTAAGGTGATGTATGGCCATATTAGGATCCAAACCAAGCATGTCTTCATAACTCCAGGTGAAAATGTCAATGTACTCTTGAACGAGAGTTATGAGTTCTTCTTTCTCAATGATGATAAGCTCTCGCTGATGAAGATGAGTTTAGGATTGACTTCGTCGCCTATGTTGACTTAGACCACCTTATCTTTGGTGAGTGGTTCGTTGATTTCAAAGCCTGACTCCCACTATTTTCTAAGATATTTTGCCTAGGGATCATCTTTAGTATCCTCAAATGCTTTGGATTTATCAAGATCTAAACTATACAAAACCATGCTAAAATAAATTTACTGAATATGGATCTAATGCTAATGTTAGAATACCGAGTATACGTGTTTGAAGAACTACTTAGGAAATTATTAGACGTTGGTTCTATTTGTGAGTCGGCTTCTAGGGAAGTGTACTCAAGTCCACATTTAGTTCAATTATAATAATCGAAGACCTCTCCTTCTGGTATGAAGGGGATTAGAGGAATTCTCGATCCTTGATTGAAGTTTAATCTTGTCACGCCCCGCTTCCCAGAATATAGGAAACCGGGACGTGAGTAAGCTCGCGATGTATTAGATTGAGGAGAAATAAATAATAGACCATTTCTTGTCAATCTAATACGCTAAGCATCAACAAATAAATGCAAAGGCACAGGTCCCGATCATAGATAGCGAGAATATAATAACAACTCAGAACAAAATATCCATATCAAGTGAATATCATCCAAGACATAATATTCGGGTTAACATGCCCTTATACAAAACTGAATAACTGAGTACTGAAGAAATATAAAATACATCATTCAACGGGAAAGAAAAGTACTACAAAAGCAACTAGGACTATCAACTAAGAAAAGATAACTGAGCTTTAGCCTATTCTTCAACTCTGTCTGCAAGGCACTACTGCTAAGAATATCCTGGCTCTGGCACATCTCCAAGCAGGACATGTCCCTCCTCTAAATCTGACGTACACTAAAGAAAATAGATGTACATCAGCGTGCATAGCACACGACAAGATCCCATAAGGAAAAAATAGGAACGATGACCAAGGCAATAATAGATGCAACAACGGTAATGATAATAGAAGTGTGACCAACGCGATAACAGAAATAGGAACATGTAATGATAGTTGTAATGATAGGAGCATAAAAACTGGAATACTAACAAGCTAGATACAATCCGCTACTAGAGTGTAATAGTCATGAGAATCCATAATCATCCAAGTGACGAGGTCATACTACTAGCCATCTTATCACAATTCACTGGTCCACATCTCAACAAAACTAACAAAATCTTCCAGAAGACACACAAACATATTATACATATTTTACATGTTATTTGAATTGGAGAAGAATATTTATATATATATAATCGGGTCCCCGTAAACCTGTCAGGGGGCCGCGCCTTCAAGTCAAGTATTGGCCCTCTAGCCCATATATATAAAAACTCACGATATCAGGAAAGTGCATGTGCCCGTTTATATACATGTTATATGCTCCGTCCAATTCCCCTTTATAAACCCCATGTTTGTCAGATTAATTTAAATGACTGTATATAAAATATTATGCACTAGCCACGGAGTTATCGTGGAACGACTTCTGTAAAACTATGAAAATAATCGTGACCTATAACACGTTCGATCAAGAGCGCATCGTCTAGTCAATGCTATAAGAATAATAGTCAAGGAAACCTTATACCGGAATATCGATATCAAGGGAACTCGGGACTCCTCACACGCTTATAAAGCATACTTTTAACTGGAGTCATCTTCATGTACAGTCTCTCCTATTGGATAACAACAAGGTGATAAAACAACAAGTTTCCATAGTCATTTAGGTCAAATACAGTATCAAACAAGATATACTATGTGTATAAAAGAGTGTCAAAATGTCGGTATCATTGTAATATATGACAAACACAGGTAACATTCACATATTATAATATAATGAAATCTTTTAAAATATATATTATTATAATAACTCAAAATAATCCTTTTAATTCTAAACAAATTTTTTTAAAAATCATTAATTTATTAATTCAAAATAATCTTTTACAAAAATAAAATCCTTAAATTATTTCTCATAATAATTATTCAAAAATAATCTTTTTCCAAATCAATTCTTTTTAAAATTGTTTCTCATTATATCAATAACTAATATTTTAAAATCATAAACTTATTTATTTAACAAAAATCCTTTTACAAAATTATTTCTTTTAAGATATTTATTATCATAATACTTTAAAACCAACCCCTTTTACAAAATACTTCTTTTCTCATCATAATAAATCTAAAATAATCTCCTTTCCCAGAATAAACTCTTTTAAATAATTTTAAAAATATTCTTTAAGTATTCTTTTTATTTTTTGGTCAATGAAAAAAATTTATTCACTAACCAAGTATGAACGTTTTTGTACATCTGATACTCAGCGATAAACTGAGATTACAAAAAAGAAGAAAACTAAATGAATATCTTATAAAACACAAATATTCAAAAAACAGAAAACCTCAAAACAGTATCACTACTTGCAATTGAAGGGGTGTTGAGGATGAAAGTGAGAACATCAAACTTGATATCTCTAACCAGATCATCTGCACTTCTAGACCTCTACTGAAATAACCTCAAATTCCGCTCTCTCCAAATGAAATATATAGAAGTAGTCAAAGCCATTTTCTTAAGTTGTTGCTTTAATCCCCTACCCTTCAACCTGTAAGCATACCAATTGACAATTAGAGACCAATTGCAAGATCTCCAATTAAAACCCAACCAGCTCATGATACAGTTCCAGACATTAGCCGAAAATACACATTCAAAGAACAGGTGGTTCCTTGTTTCACTGGCAGCACTTGAGCAGAGAATACAGGAGTTTGCATTGATGACTCCTCTCCTATGAAGTCTGTCCTGTGTGAGAAGTCTATCTTGAAATGCAAGCCAACTTACAAAAGAAGTTTTAGGGATGTTCAGACCTCCCCAGACTGTCCTGAACCATATCACATCATTTGCTGCAGGATGAACAGCATAATATAGAGCAGATAGCTTTATTTTATCACCCTTCCAACAAGAACTGATCAGACATTTCAGGTTGTCCACTCCACCATACAAAACCAAAGCTTTATCCCTCACCTTTAACAATTGTTTCCACAACCAGGAATCACCTGATCTAACTTTGACTTGCCAGATATCCTCATGCTTTAAATAGACTCCATGAATCCATTTAATCCAAAGAGACTCCTTTTTAACATGAATGTCCCAAATACATTTCAGAGCTGAAGCTGTATTCCAACTAAGGGCTGAAAATATACCCAGACCTCCTTTCTTTCTCCCCATGCATACTCTCTCCCAAGCAACCAGAGGGATTCTGAGATTCTGACCTGATTTTCCCCACAAGAAACTCCTACATAACCCATCCATTTCCTTGTCTTTCTCCCCATGCATACTCTCTCCCAAGCAACCAGGGGAATTCTGAGATTCTGACCTGATTTTCCCCACAAGAAACTCCTACATAACCCATCCATTTCCTTGAGTACACTGACTGGAAGAATATAATTTGATGTCCAAAAAATTTGAACACCAAGAATAACACTCCTTATTATTTGCAATCTACCAGCATAGGACAAATAACCATGATTCAACCATTTCTGAAATTGCCCTGAGATCTTTGAAAGGAGGGAATTGCAGTCCATGTGAGATAATTTCTTTGTTGTGAGAGGAACTCCCAGATACTTGAATGGTAAAACACCTTCAGAGAATCCCAAGTAGTTGTTAATGGAAGACTTGACAGATTCATCAATACCACCAAAGAAAACAGAGCATTTTTCTGGATTTGCCTCCAGTCCAGAAACAGCACTGAACTCTTTTACACATTGAAACAATTTATGAACTGAATATACATCACCCTTTGCAAACAGGAGGAGATCATCAGCGAAAATAAGGTGAGTAATTTTTAGCTGACTGCACTTGGGGTGGAACTTAAATAGCCTGTCATTCTTTAAAACCCCCAACTTCCTTGAAAGATACTCCATTCCTAGAATAAACAGATAAGGAGATAGGGGGTCTCCTTGTCTTAAGCCTCGTTTGCCTTTGAAATAGCCATGAAGAGAACCATTAAGAGATAAAGAATAACTTGGAGAAGTAATACAAGCCAATATCCAACCAATCATGACCTGTGGAAACCCCAGACCATGAAGGAGATCAGATAGAAAAGACCAGCTGATGGTGTCGAAGGCCTTCCTAATGTCAATATTAAGCATGACCCTAGGAGAGAGATGCTTCCTGTTGTAGCTATTCACCAGTTCATGAGCCAATTTGATATTGCTAGAGATCTGTCTACCACTTACAAATGCACTTTGAGCATCATTAACAATAAATCCCATAACAGTCTTTATTCTATTGGTGATAATTTTCGAAATAAACTTGTAAAGACTATTGCAACATGAGATAGGCCTATAATCTGAAGGAGTTTTAGGACAATGAACCTTAGGTATAAGTGTAATAGAGGTGGAATTAACCATACCAAGCAGTTTTCCAGAACTGAAGAATTCCTCAATAGCCTCAGTGACTTCTTCTCCAATAACAGTCCATGCAGACTTGAAAAAAGCAACATTGTACCCATCAGGACCTGGAGCTTTGTTTTCAGCCATAGAGAAAATAGCTGATTTGATTTCATCCCTAGTAACTGGCCTAGATAAATCCCTGGCTTGAGCTGAATTCAGAATAGGCCCAGAGTTTATGATATCCATATCAGGAGGAATAGTATCAACTGCAGACCCCATAAGCTTCTTATAAAAAGAGATAAATTCATTTACAATCCCTTCACCATCAGTGATTCTATCTCCATTGGCATTATGCAGAACCATCACTCTATTGTTGTGCTTGTTGCTTTTTGCAATAGCATGAAAAAACCTGGAACCCCTATCACCCTGTAAACTCCAGGCTATTCTGGCCTTCTGTTGGTAAAATGATATTTCACAGTCTAATAATCTCTTATAAGATGATAGAAAGACCTTTTCCTGAATTATGAGAGAAGAATTGAAAGGATCTGCATGAAGGTTTCTCTGAACTTCTTCAAGTGCTACTCTGGCTCTTTGAACTTGCTCAGAGATATTGTAGAAATGTTTCTTATTTAACTCCTTCAGATTACTCTTAAGCAACTTGAGTTTTGTGCTAACAGAGTACATCTTGTAACCCTCAACAGAAGACTGCCAGGCTTTTGAAACTATAGGAATGAAGTTAGGGTGCTTTGTCCACATTTTAAAAAACTTAAAAGGCTTTTTCCCTTGAACACAATCATCATAGATTGAAACAAAAGCAGGAGAATGATCAGATAACCCTGGCTGCAAAAATTCAACATGGCTGGAATTATATAAATTGATCCATGAGCTATTCACCAGAGCCCTGTCAAGTCTACACCAAATTCTTGAATCTGATTCCTGTTTATTACTCCAAGTATAGAAGCAACCCAGAGTTTTCAGATGACTGAGCTGACAGTCTTCAATGAAGGAGTTAAAATCACATGTATCAGCTGTAGTTAAAGCAACTCCACCTAGCATTTCATCATTGGTAATCATTGTATTAAAATCTCCACACAGTAGCCAAGGAGAATTTCCCAAAATTTGATGAAGATGACAGAGATCAAGCCACAAATCTTGTCTAGCCTCCAAATGATTGAAGCCATATATAGATGAGATGAAACAATCAAATTTACCATCGATAGATTTTACTGAGCAAGATATATGCTGATCAGAAATCTTAACAACTTTGACATCCAAAATGCAGGGATCCCACATAACCAGGATTCTAGCTTTTCCTGAATTACCCACATTAGATACCCACTGCCAGTTATTCTCAATTTTCTTTGCTGTAATAGACAATTTCGTATCCTTGACTTTAGTTTCAAGTAGAGCAAGAAAAGAAAGATGATATTGCAACAAAAGATGCTTAACCAATCGTTGCTTAGAGGATTTGTTTAATCCTCTTATATTCCAAAAGGATAGGTTCATTTGGGAATTCCTCCTCTATCTATTGTAGAGGGATCAAATTCAATGTTGCGCAGAAGAGTGAAAGAATTTGCATGAGGAACTGTCTTTTTAGAACCATTTCCTTGAACAAAGGACCAAGGATTTTTAGCAATGTCAGAACTTACATGATCCACATTAGAACCAGAAACGTGCACAACATGCACAGTCCTGAGCTCTACATTTTCCTTGTTATTTCCAGAATCAATTTCCATCAACCCCAGAAGCTGACCTTAGATCTGCATTGATCTTATTATTCTGGGCAACAACCTTCTGATTCAGATTTACAGGTGCAGCAGCCTTAGGAACCCATCTTTGAGTCCTAGATTTTCTCTTACAGTAGCTGGAATCATGCCCCACTTGGTTGCAAATTTCACACCATCTAGGCTTCAATTCATAAATCACTTTTTGGATAATTTTTTTTACCACTTGGTCCCTGTATAGAGATTTGGTCAGGAAGGGAGGAAGGCAATGTCACTTCAACAAGCACCCTAGCATAAGCTAACCTTTGTTTATTAGCAGTAAGTTTGCCAGTGGTAATAGGCCTACCTACAACACTAACAATTTTGCTAATTGCCTTAGCATTCCACAAATTCAATCTTAAACCTGGCAATTGGATCCACATAGGATATATACAATCCTTTATCTTATCAATATCATCATCAATAGACCAAGGTTTTAATAGAAAAGGCCTAGACCCAAAAAACCATGGTCCATTTTCAAGAATTTCACACATTTCATCTTTGCTCTTGAATTTAAACAAGAAGATACCAGGCTTTAAGAGGCAAACTTCAGGAGCATTTAAGTGAGACCAGGTTTTCTGCACGAAAATCTCCATAGCCTTAAATTTTACAGTAAGTCCCAGAACCTGACCAATAAGAGAGAATTGCCAAGCAGATATACCTTCATTCCACTCATCATTTTCAAACATCACAATGTCTTTTGTCTCAGGGGGAACATAGGACAAATCCAAACCCCTACCAGGCTTCCTATTATCAGCAAATAAGCTGGACCAGCTTCTTGAAACATTTCCAGCAGGAGCAAGATCTTGTTTATCATTTGCATTAATTGAAATTGGTATCTCAGAACTCTCTGTAACAGGAACTGAGGGGGAAGAATTATCTTTAAGATCATTGCAAACCTCTTCTACTGTAAACTCAATAGGTTTCAATGGAACAGTATTTTTATCAGAAATTGAAACCGGAGAATCAGAGCTAGTTTTCTTCATAGAATCAATAGAAAAGGGATGAGACATGGGAGATCTAGTAGATTCCACCTCATCAGCCCAAGAGACCCTAGAACAACTACCAGGACCATTAGGAGAACTTTGAGACTTACAGAGAATTCGAGATCTAACACCAATCTGAGAATTTGCCTGGGGAAGAGGAGGATCAGCTAGGAAATCAGTAGATCTGAGGATTTCCATCATCGATTTCTTCATTTTTTCTCCTTTTGGACCCGTTGACCCCATCACAATTGAATCAAAACCTTCATCATCTTCAACAAATCCAGTATCGATAAGATCCTCAGAAGATTGTAAACTCGAATTTGATGCTCTTAAACCAATATTGAATAATTTTTTACCACTTTTTTTCTTGTTTTTAGCCATGAAAACTAAGCAGGGGTGCAAGTTAGCGGAGAAATTTTCGCCCGCTAACGTGCACCATGGAGACAGCCCGCTCTTTTTTTACAATTATAATAATAAATAATTCCCTTTCCTAAAATAGATTCTTTTTAATATTCCCTTTCCTAAAATAAATTCTTTTCTCATTATAATAATAATTCTAAAATAAACTTTTAAAATATTCTTTTTGACATTTCCTCTTCCAAATTAAATTATAATAATTTAAAATAAGTCTTAAAAATATTCTTTTTATTTCTTTTTTAAAAGCATCTCATAATTAATTATAATCTAATTTTCATCATACCCGATCATCAGATATAGCATCAATTCATAAAATATAACCACAACAATATTTAATATCATTCATCAACAATCCCACATAGATAATAACAATATACACGCTATAGCATAATCTAAAAATTGAATGACGAGTCAAAGAATATCAGGGTCTTGCCTCGGGGATGTCAAAGAGGTCGTAGAGGGGTAGCGAGGATCGTTGGGTATCTCGGTGGGCTCTTTCGGGGGCTCGCCGGTGGCTAGAGGTGGCGACGTCACTGCTGGTCATGCGGGCGTGAGCTCGGGAGCTCGGCTCGGTGGCAATGTGTGTTGGCGGGACAACGACGGGGAGTTGGCGTGGTCGGTGGGAGATGGTTGGCAGTGGAGAGGAGGCGGAGCTCGGGGTGAAGGAGGGGCAGTCGTCGGTGGGCAACGGGGGTGATGGAGAGGGGCAGGGAGGTCGTGGACGGTGACGGGAGGAGGAAACGATGAGAGAGGGTGTTTGGCGGTGGTTGTTGGGTGGATAGGGAGGCGGTGAGGTGGTCGAGGTGGGTCGTCAGAGCTTGGTGGAGCCTCGGTGGAGGGGAGGGGCTCGAGCTGGGTGATTGCAGGTGTCAAGTGGAGGAGGGTGGCTCAACTGGAGGTGGTCGGGCTAGTCATAGGCTGGTGCGGGGTTGATGGAGAGGGTTGGTCGGGGTTTGAGGCGCGTGGAGGCTTGACGCGAGTGTGTGAACGGTGGCTGGTGTGGCTGGAGCGGGCGGAGATCTGGAGGCGCAACTGTGGTGGAGGTGGAGGCGTGGAGCTCTGAGGATGGACGCGGATCATCGGCGCTAGTCGGATCTAAGGTTCAGGAGGGAAACTGATGGTGAAGCTCATAGGAAGGAGGCGAGTCGCGCTTAGGGATGGCGTGCAGATCTGAGGAAGTTCGATGGTGCGGCGGTGGGTCCCAGGAGATTAGGCGAGTGGTGATGGCGACGAGAAGGTGGTGGAGTTACGGGCAGTGTCGGAGGGGAGGAGGGCACGGACTGGTGGAGGGCTGGACGAGGAGAGCTCGGCTCGGCGATGGTCGAGCAAGCTCGGAGGTGGTGTTCGGGTTGTGCAGGTGGAGTTGATGGGTTCCGATGGTTTAGGGGAAGGAAGAAATAAGAGAGAGAGAGAGAGAGAGAGAGAGAGAGCGAGAGAGAGAGAGAGAGAGAGAGTACGAGTAGGGGAGAGAGAAAAAGATGACGTGGGGGGCCGGGTGCTGCGTGAGAAACGAGGTAGGGAGAGGGGATTTATACGTGGGTATTTATAGGGTAGGGTTAGGATTAGGGTTAGGGGTTAAGGAAATACTTAGGGATTAATTAGTAAAAATAATAGGGAAAATATAAGAATAATTTAGGAGATATTTTAGGGAAAATATAAGAATAATTTAGGAGATATTTTAGGGAAAATATTAGGGAAAATATAAGAATAATTTAGGAGATATTTTAGAGAAACGAGGTAGGGAGAGGGGATTTATACGTGGGTATTTATAGGGTAGGGTTAGGATTAGGGTTAGGGGTTAAGGAAATACTTAGGAATTAATTAGTAAAAATAATAGGGAAAATATAAAAATAATTTAGGAGATATAAAAATAAACAATAACAATTATAAAATTAACAATAATACTACAATATTAATTTAAAAGATTTCACCATAACTAATTAATTTATAATTATCAAAATCATTAAATAAATATAAAATCGGGTTTTTAAATCATAAAAAGTTCTAGAAAATCAAGAAAATATAAATACTCTTTTAAAAATAAAAATTAAATATTTTAAAATATCAGAAAATTATTTTAACTAGTATCAAAAATTCACGATCATTACAAATCCTTACTTTAGGGTGATGTTGTCACTTTTTTGTCATTATATGTTGAGATTGTTGGCTGTAGCAAGAGAATTTTGGTACTCCTCTTCATCATCTAAACTTAATAAGTGTGGTCGCGGTTCCACCTTTTCAAAATTGTAGGATTTCGAGCGCCTCCTTTAGCTTGAACCGTAAAGGAAGCATCTTCTGAGTCATCTAGCTGCTGATGAGTCGAATAAGACTCATTTACAAGCATGTATAAAGTTGGTTCTCAAGCTACCTAGACAACAGAGATTTGACTTTTTAAAGACTATTCATAAGCAAAATTGACTTTATTATTGAAGATTCAGTCGCCCTGATTTTTGACTAACTAGTCGGTACATAGTTCTTCAAGGGTAATTACAAGTGGTTCCATTTCCCAAATTAGATCATTGTTGGGATCTGCCTCGTTGTCCACTTTATTACCATAGTTTTCATCATTGAGAAGAACAAATTCAAATGTATAATTGTCATCATACAAAAGAGATCGGTGATGTAATTATCCATCCAAATGAAGGGATACTTTTTAGCATCAACCTTTTGTACAACCCGCTGCTTATCGATATACTTAAAGCATTGATGAAGTGTAGATGAGACAACCATGTTGGAATGGATCCAAGGTCATTGAAGGAGCAGGTTGTAAGGTGTTTCAATGTCGATGACATAAGAAGTCATTTTAGTCTTCAAGTCACCGATCTGACATTTAATTCAGATCTTCCCAAGAGATCGACTACTGTTGGAGTTAAAGTAGAAGGTGGTGGTAGTTGTCTTTGAGAGCTTGTGAAGGGGAATACCCAGAAAGCTCAAGAGTCATTGTGAGATTATGCTCAAAGTAGAGCTTGGGTCGATGTGAATCCTCTCGACCTTTGCTGACCATGCATACTCAGTATAGATACAAGGTGCCCACCATTGGCATTGATGGCACTGCTTGTGTTCTTCATCTTGAGGAGGCTTGACCATGTAGGTGAGAAATGCCTTACTATTTTCCGGAGCTTCTTTTAAAGCCTCCCTCATTTCCTTAGACAAACCTAAAAGTTTGAACAAGGTTATACGAGCTAGGATATTAGCTAACTTGGCCATGATATCATACCAAAATGGGGCTTTACGGTCGACCATGGGACGCTGCAATGCATTATCGATCTGAGTCTCTTTTTTTTCTTTGCTAGTTCGGGTTGCTTAAAAGTCTTGGCTGATCATAGTTCTTTAAATAGTCATGGTAGGACTTGTCCCCATCATGACAAATTTCTCTTCCTCATAATCAGAGAGTGAAGATAGTCATAGAAATTCCACCTCGATGATTACGAAGACAATGTTGCAAGACTTCATCTTGCGTTTGCCCTTTGATTTAGACTTCGAAAGAGCCCAATGTTCATCTCAGAGAAGATCACGATGCACCTACATAATTTCTCCTCTTGCTATATAGTAAGAGGGACCAAGCACCGGCTTTGTTGCTACAGTTGATCATGATTGACCACTTCTATTCTCACTGAATTGAAGAGTCACCAACTTGGCAATGATTTTCTTTTGCTCAGGCTTGAGCTTGAGGATTCCCAATTCAACAAAAGTTTGTATTTTATCATTAAGGATGTAACAGTTCATTGTCAGATGTCCAAACATTCTGTGGTAAAGAAATTAGTTGGGATCGTCTGTCTTTTCGATCTCTTTAAGGCATCGAGCTTCGAGAAGATTTAGCCGATTGCTCTTGTTGAGGATGTGAAAGATAGCCACCGTGTTCTCATCCTTGAAGGAGTAGTGGTGAATGTTCTTCCTTGACTCCATCTTTTGGTTATCGGGTTTCCTAACCTCATCCGCGATAGTCTTTTTAGCCTTCGGCTGGGAGGATTGCTCTTGTTTTTCTTTATTTCCCTTGAAATTGATTCAGGGTTCGAACTTGTTCAAGCATTCTGATGATTTTTTAGCTGTCTAACCTTACTCTATTAAGTCCTTCCATGTATAGGCCATGACAATACCCATATGAGCTTCTACACAACCCACGAAATTATGCCAACAAGTTTGAAGTAGCATCAACAATAGCATATCTCGACACTGTGATGTTGGATTGTAGAATTGCTTGATAAATTCCTTGAACATCTTATTTCCCGCTTTGCTTTTTGAAGAGGAGTTTGGTCATGATAACATCTGATTGTTCCTCGTAGAATTGGTAGAGGAACTTAGATTCTAGATCAACCCAGGATTTAATCAATCCCTCAACTTGATTCTGAAACCAAGTCAAAGGCTAACCTGTGAAGGGTGCCAATGAAAAATTTTTCCTTAATGGCGTCATTACCCACCACATCCCTAGTTTGTTAGTGGAACTTAGCTTAGGAGGCACCGATATTTTTGATCCTAGATGATCAGAATCTACATCTTCTTGATGCATTTGTTCTTCTTCTAAGGAGAATTCAATTGATCATTTCCTCTTACAAAAACTTGAACAAGGCTGAGAGGTTACCATGAGCTAACATAGCATCTTTCCAATCACATAAATCGCTCTTCTGAAGCTTTTCTTTGGGCTTCCATTTGTTGGAGAAGATCATCCTGCTCTGTCATACTGCGACACATTGTTGCTCTTGCTCGAGCTAGGAGTGACATTTGATGCTATGGTAGAGTTAACGTCACTAGCAGTGGGCTAGTCGACTTGATGTGGGGCCCCGTAACACTTGTATTTGGAGGAGGGAATAGTGAAAGGGGATCGCTGCTCTCTGCCTTGATTTGTGTGGCGGTACACACCGTCAGTCTCTGGTAATATGCTTCCATTTCCAAGAGAGTATCTTTGGTTGGATGAGCTATCCACATCTTCCTCCTCATCTCAAGAAATTACACTAGTCGTATTGATGTCAATTCTTGGAGTTTACCCTTACAGGCACCTCATCGTCTTTTGATTCTAGCCTTTGAAGGCTCAAGATTATGACTAAGATGGTTAAAACTGATTCCTTTTCGGGAATAGGTTTGTAGTAGCAATTCTTTTGAACTGCTGTAATAACTTCCTTAAGGGTCATACAATGCTGACATTGGTGAGCTCTCTTCACAGGTAGAAACTCTCTCAAATCAGTAGGACTTTTGTGTTGATTTGAGCCAACTTTGCTACTCTGAGCCTTAACATGTGAACATGGCCTATGACAATGTTGGCCTGACCTTCGCTTATCGGGATCAGATGAATCACCAAGGGTGATGTTATTCCCTTGTAGGAATTTGGATATGGGGCTACCCCCATTCTTTGCTTCTGTCAAGGAAGCACAACAAGCATCGTGAGATGCTTTGAATCGAACCCCCAAGGGAGTTATGAACTATTGTCCAAAATCAGAAGATGTGAGAATGTATTGACCTTTCACTTGAGGCGAGACTCGATATTTCTTTGCTCTGGGCAAAGTTCGTTTGGCTTCTAGCGGAGCTCAAACTGTTTTTGGCGAAGGTTGTCTTTCCACACGCGGGGGTCGATTTAGACTCTAGGTTCGCATTGCAGTGAATCTTATGGCAACTTCTCATAGTGGTCATCAATGATCGGTTTGAGGAACC
Source organism: Asparagus officinalis (assembly GCF_001876935.1). Lineage (NCBI taxonomy): Eukaryota > Viridiplantae > Streptophyta > Magnoliopsida > Asparagales > Asparagaceae > Asparagus > Asparagus officinalis. The sequence continues at coordinate 46,729,960 of NC_033794.1, read as the reverse complement.
GCTGCTTGCAACAACGTCAGAATCAATATGCTATAGTATAAATCAAAAGTGCTCATAGGCTGCTTGGAGAAGTATACCCAAGACTATGACATCCCCAGTACTCTAACACTGCTAGCTCTGTCGTGGGAGCAATCTATTTATTATCATAGGAGTGGTTTGGCACTGATATATTGGTACAACCACGACTATAGCCTTCGTCTACTTTTATCGACTGGGGCCCAACATTCTATTGCAATCTCCCACATTCTCAAGATGAACAAGGTAGTGTTAGACCCTAGAGGGGGGGTGATTAGGGTCTTATGCTAATCTAATCCGATTATATGCCAATTAAAATTAATTAACAAGTTATCCTAGCAAGTATGAAATACAACAATATATGAGCTAGGATAAACAATATGAATAACGAGATATATCCTAACAAAGAGATATAGGCAATGTATGTGCAAGGATAAATAAACAACACAAGGGTAAATAATCTAAACAAGATAGGGGATGATATAATAATGAGCAATGCACAATGGCGCTATAAGATATGAACATAAATATAAATGAACGCCAAAGCACACTCAAACACAATCAAATGATCACGGAGTTCGGACCTTCCGTCCTACGTCTCCGCTCCCCACTCCCGGGTAGAAATCCACTATCACAACCGGGTTTTCTACGTTCACCCGAATAACGTTTACACCTCACAGTGTCGGTTTTCAACGCTCACCGAACAACGTTCACTCCTCACACTCGGTTTTCTAGTTCACCGAAAACTTCACAATACACTTGGTTTTTTTAGCTCACCGAAAACCTTACAATCTCACAATGTAACAAATATAAATTTGTTCTCTACAATAGATGAGAACTCAATTAAGCACAACTCAATGTTATAATCTCTCACAACCCTAATATACTATGTATGCAAATACAATAAGCTCAAGTGGGTGTGTGTAACAATGAGATAAAATCAAAATCAAACTAGACTCAATTAAAATCTAGCATATAGAAATTATAAACAAAATAATAAATAGCTAGAAATGAGTTTAGAGATTCTTCTCTGAATAACAAGATGGAGAGATAGAGATTAAAGCCCAAACAAGAAGATGATCTCCTCCACTTGTGAAAACCAAAACAGCTTTAAACCAAACCCTTAAACAAGCTTAAAACAAGCTTAAACTCTTTTTAAAACTCTTTAAAACATTCTCTTGGGTTTCCCCTTAGAACTTAGATCAAGGGAGTATTTATAGCCTCCCAAACCCTCAGCCAAAAACCCCAAACAAAAGACTAAAAAGCCCCAGCCAACGGTAACAAGAAATAGCCATTGGAACAGAACTGACAGAGCGGCGGGGGGCCGAAAAAATTCGCGGTCGACCGCGATCCAGATCCCAATCTGAGAAAACGAGCAGAGACTTCTTCGGTCGACCGGTGCGGTCGACCGTGGGAAGTTTCGAGCTCTCGGTCGACCGACAAACTCTCTGCTACCCACTGACGAATGAACATAGGTGCGGTCGACCGGTGCGGTCGACCGAGGACTGATACATGAAAATGAATAGCTAAAAACTATTTTTCTGATTTTAAAACACTGTTTAAAAATATCAAACAAATTCTAAAAAAATGTAAAACTTTAGAAAATGATTGTAGACATGATAATAAACATGCTACAATGACTGGTTTCCAAAAAGGACTTCCCAAATGAAAAATATCATTATTTTACAAAATAGGTCAAAACATGAAAATGTAAACATGTGAATTTTGACATTTAGGCTAAACCATGTTTTGAAACTTTGCACAATGATTATATAGACTTAATAAACTATGTATATGATTATTGTTAAGTCCAAAAACTAAGAATACAATATTTTTACAAATACAATAGAAAATGAAACCATTTTGCTTTCACAAATACTCATATGTTTCATATCTAAGTAGTTAAACCAAATCACAATAATAAATATGAAATATGTAATTTCATATTTGTAAACATGAAAACCCAAAACCATGCATGTATATAAATGTATATAACTATATATATGCATAGAAACCAAAACTTATATATATATATATATATATATATATAATAAATATAATAAGTACGAAGAAACCAAAATGCGTGTGTTTGATATTGAGCCTTAGAGTATCTAACACCATAATGATAACATCTAAACTAAAGTTACCCAAGCAATGTGCTCTGATCTGTATTGTCAGCTCAACTTGGTAGCATGTGCGGATGGAAGGTTGAACTTGATCTTTACTTGAAATGTATAATCTTCAACGCCGACATTCCGCGCCAACCTCCTTTGGATATGATTGTTGAATGCTCATTCGATCCATCCTCAGGCAACTACGCTTTTCTCGTCTATAACTAAATAACCAAACAATAGTAGAGCTAAACATTAGTGGAAATTAGTTTGTTAAACATCATAAAACAAGAAGGCCAACAGGTAGGGCCTATCCAAAAAGCCCGTCGCCCGGACCCGGTCGGGACACGGGCCTGGCCTCGGCGGTGAAATGCGGTGCCGATCGGGTTTTGGGGGCGCGCCTGGTAGGGCTGCGTCAGGCGGCTGGCCGGTCCCCACCCTCCCCCCCCGGAACGGCGCGGCCCACTAGACGGCAAAAATGCGGGCCGGCCAGCCCGGCCCGGGGAAGCCCGGCCGGTGGGCAACGTTCACATAGGTGACTGTTTTGCCAACATAGAGGGTCGGGTCAGGCCGGCAGCACGGCCGCGGCCACAATGGTCACTATGGCGGGCGGGCGGGCCAGTCCGGCCTGGCCGCGACACAGAATCAGTCAGTAAAGTGGACGCGGCACGCGGCTAAAACCATAACGGCCAAAAACGGTCTTTTGATCGTTTTGTCCCCAAAAACGGTCAAAAAACAGCTATTTTGTGAGGTTATTTTGATCATTTGTTTATGGGGCTGGCTCTATAAATAGAGGGGGGTTTTTATTTGTTTTTTTCACACCAAAACTCATCTACTTCTCTCTTATACTCTTATACTCTCTTATACTTTCTAATCCTTTCATCAAATGGCTTCCGGATTTGATTATGAAGAGCAAAATCTATCTCCCTATCTTGAAAAGAGTCCTCCTACTGGGTCTACTCCTAACGATGTTAATCTTGAATCCAGTGGTGACGAATCTGCACCAAGAGCTCCTAAAAGGCCAAGATCCGATGAGTGGAATTTTTACGAGAAGATTGACGTCACCAAGGATGAACACAGTAGGATCCTCACCCAGAAGGCTAAGTGTGCGTTGTGCAGGAAGATTTTTCAAGCTCATTATAAGAGCGGCACTAACCACCTCAAACGTCATTTAGATATACACAACAAAAGCCAGACTCCTCAAGGTGATATCCGACAATCTATGATTTCTTAATCCTCCTCTTCTGGTAGTCTCGGTAGTTGGAACTATGACGCTGCCAGAGCCAGGAAATACGTAATCAGGTTTATCATTCTTAAAAACCTTCCTTTTAAATTAGTAGAAGATGATGAATATAAAGATATGTTTAGAGATGGTTTTTATCCTGCATTTAAAAAAATTTCTCGTCAAACCTGTCAACGTGATATTTTAAAATATTATCAGGAGGATCAAGGAAAAATAATTTCTTATTTTAAAAATTTAAACTGTAAATTTTCTTTAACTTCTGATATTTGGACATCTAGAGCATAAACTGGATATTTATGTATCACAACACACTAGATTGATAAAAATTGGCAAATGTTTAAAAGAGTTGTTTCTTTTATTGCAATAGAAGAGTCACATACTGGTATTAATGTTGTAAATTTAATAATTGAAGAACTTATGAAATTAGAAATTTTAGAAAGAATATTTTTTAGAAAGAATATTTTTTCTTTCACTAGATAATGCAAGTAATAACAATGTAGCTGTTGATTTTATCAGATTAACTCTGTCATTGCCATATATGTCATGGTGATCTTTTTCATATTAGGTGTATCTGTCATATTTTAAATTTAATTATTCAAAGTGCATTTACTGAAATTAAACTCATGATAGAAAAGGTTAGAACAGCTGCTTATATGCATAATAATGTTTCTGAACAAAGACTTAAAAGATTGAAACAATTTTATAAAAGAAAAAATATAAAGCCCAGACTAATTCCAAAAGATGTTGACCATAGGTGGAATTCCACCTATGCAATGTTAAGTGTAGCAATAGAATATAAAGACATTATAACTGATTTTATAAACTATTATGCTTCTAGTTCTAGTTCTGGTAGCACTTATGGAATAACTAAAGATGAATGGACAATTATATGTAATTTAAATAAAATGTTACAAGTTTTTTATGATACTACAATGTTATTATCTGGCTGTTATTATCCAACCATTACTTTAGCTGCTTTACAAATTTTAAATATTCAAATTTTTTTTGGGAAATATCGTATGGATGATACTTTTGGATCTATGATTTTTTAAATGGAGAGCAAATTTAATAAGTACTTTAGGCATATTCCTCATATTTTTGGTTTGCGGGTTCTTATTGATCCATGCTTGAAGGATATTGGCCTTCGAAGTTTGTTACAATCCTTGTATGGTAATTAGATTATAGACTTAGATGATGGAACCATCCTTACTGCTACTACTCATTATTTAGCTATTAGAAATTATTTTCAAACCTTATATGATGAGTATGCAGCTAGATATGATGTAGATACACAACAGTCTACAGCTTCGGTTTCTTCGAGCTCATCCCGAGGTAAAAATGTAAGTTTTGATAGGTATGTAATGATAGCTGAGCTAACTGGTGGATCTGGACTTGAATCATCATCATTGGAGGTTTCTGAAATAGATGAATATTTATCTGCTTCTTTAGTTAAATGTCAAGGAAATGCTTTAGATATTTTGTAATGGTGGAAAGTATATGGATCAGTTTCATATCCTATACTTTCCACCATGGTTCGTGACTTACTAACAGTGCAGGTTTCAACGGTAGCTTCGGAATCCGCCTTCAGCACAGCAGGACGTTTGATCGACGACCATAGGACATGTTTAGATCCGTATACTGTACAAGCGGTGATGTGCTTATAATATTGGTGGAGGTACGAGAAGCGAACCCAAGGCATCGATCAGATGGCTGGAATTGAAGATAAATTTGAAGAATTGGGACTAGCAGATAGATATAAAAAATAAATAATATTCATCAAATTATAATTTTTATATCTTAGCTTAAACTTTGTAAAGAATTATTTTAGAAATAGTTACAAATGATAGTGATATAGGTGAGTAGGTGCTAACCTAGTTGGGATGTACTTATCTATTATGATGCGATGAATTCCAAAATAAATTTATACTTATAATTTATAAATGATTTATTAATTATTAATAAAGAATTTATTTTTATAATTTTTTATTTATAATTTATGTCATTTTAAGTGATTAATAAAATTATTGTTTTTATTATTTTTTTTGTTTTTTTTGTATAATTTAAATTTTAAATAGAATTAAAAAAAGAAAATAAACCGAGCCGGCCAGGAACCCGGCCCGGTCGGGCTCGGGCCCAGCCCAGGGTACCCGGGTCCGGGCTTCGTTTTTGCCCGGCCCGGGCCGGGCCGACTCGAATGGACAGGTCTAGAACAAGGGGTGGAGGGAAAAGTTTTTATTTGTCCTTTGCGCCAATCAGATTCTAGCTTGCCACATGTGGCCAAAAATAAAAAAAGGAGGGGCTAAGGGCGGAGAAGTTCTTGATAGTGGAGGCATGAGGCTCGGAGAGCGGAGAGGATCCGGGCGTACAAAGGATCTCAGTGTTTGGAGTACTTGCTTAACAGTGTTATCCTTCAAATTGCTGGCATATCCCATGTTCCCTCCACTAAAGTATATCGGGACCGAGCTACGTTTCTGGTAGTCTACGAGTAGTCTGCCTAGGGTTCTCAACCCGGCTCTCCTCAGGCTAGATCTCCCTTTTTGCCTCAAAAACGTTTGTGTGCTGAGGTAGAGGCAAAGAGCTGATATAGGGCCAAGCTTGGCTTGAGTAAATCTTTCCCTCAGGCAAAGAGGTCTAACAGGATGAAGAAGAAGATGGGTTCCAAGGGTCATTTTCGGGCCAAGAGCAGTGCATGGAGCTCTTCACCGTTGGAGATGAGGTAATTAAGGCTACACCAAGGCAGGTTAAGACCGCACCATAGTAATCCCATGGGTTTTTGACCCCACAAACTTTCCAAACTCCAATCGATATCATTGAGTCGGAGGGTAATTCTCTAGATCTAGTACCTAAGCAGGGGACCTAAGGAGAAGGTATTCCTATTGTGGAGCCTGTTGGGTCCTTTTGTTTTGATGATAATTTACAAACAATTTATATCTAATGTTGTTTGTCTAGTATTTGTGTTTTGTATCTATTCTAGGCAAACAATACATTGGAGGATGGATGGAATTGAGCTTCAATGATCATATCCAATGGAGGTTGAAGGAATATCGGTAGAAGCCTATGCAATTCAAGTTGAAGATCCAAGTTCAAGCTTCATCCAAAAGTGTACCAAGTCAAGCTTATTGAAGACCTGTAGCTTGCGTAATCTAGTTTAGGAGTTTATATTATGTGTGTTAGTACTTTAAGCTCAATATCACATACACACACATACATTTTGTTTTCTATGCATATATACAGTTATATATATACATACATGTTTTGGTTTTCATGTTTATATAAATATGAAAGTACATATCTCATATTTATTGTTTCGTTTTGGTTGAGCTTTGTAGATATGAAACAATATTTATATTCATATGCACTTTCATGTTTCATATTTATCAAATGCATATTGTGCAAAACTTTATTTTTGCATAATATTGAGTTTTTGTCTTATAGACTTAACAACAATAGTTTGTATCTTTTATCAAGTCTATAAAATCAGTTTATAAAGTTTTAAAACATGGTTTAGCTAAAATATCAAAAACATGTGTTTTGTATTTTCATGTTTTGGACTAGTTTTGAAAAATAAATCAAAAACATGTGTTTTGTATTTTCATGTTTTGGACTAGTTTTGAAAAATAATGAGTTTTCACAAATGTAAAGTGCAATTCCAAATTTTTTTTTTGTAATATGTTCATTAACATGTTTATAAACATTTCCCAAAGTTTTATAATTTTTAGAATTTATTTGCTATTTTTAAAGGCACTTTAAAAATAAGATTTTCTGTTTTAATCAGGCTGATACAGTGTTATCAGTCGACTGATGAATGTGTTGAGTCGACTGAAGAAAATATCTGGAATAACAAAAAGTTTTTGTTTTGTTTTAGTCGACTGACCAGTCGACTGATGAGGTCATCAGTCGACCGATCAAGTCATCAGTCGACAGACGAGCTGAATGTTGACTCTAATGGTCAGCTCATTAGTCGACTGATTAGTCGACCGATGGCCCAACGACTAGTTTTTTTAGCTTTTCTGTTTTTGCCTTTTTGCTGGGTTTTGTTGTTTTCTCTTGGATTTGGGATTTCCTATAAATACTCCCATATATCCTTAGTTCATAAAAAAAGAAGAAAAAAGTTTTAAACAAGTTTTAAAGGGTGTTTAAGTTTTGTTTAAGTTTGTTTTAAGAGTTTGTTTGTGAAGCAATTTTCACAAGAACAAAGAGGAGATCACCATTTGAGTTTGAGCTTCCACTCTTCTCTCTCTCTCTCTCTCTCTCTCTCTCTCTCTCTCTCTCTCTCTCTCTCTCTCTCTCTCGTTATCATATAGAGAAGTTTTTCTAAACTCAATCTAGCTATTTTATATGTTTGATTTTCATTTCTATTAAGCTACAATTTTATTTGAGTTTAGTTTGATTTGATTTATCTCTTTGTTCACACACAACCTATTGAGCTTATTATATTTACATTCATAGTATAATTTAGGGTTGGGGGTTTGTGACTTAGAATGTGAGCTTATATTGTGTTCTCACCTTGTTTAGAGAACAAATCATTTATTGCTAGTGAGCTTAATTGTGAGGATTCACTTTGTATTACACTAGTACACCAAGAGGAGTGTGTGGTGAGAGACGAGGTCGTCCCAAGAGTTGTGGGGTAGGTGGTAATGCCTAGAGAGAGGTTATAATTCCTAACACTTGAGAGAGACACGGGCTAGACACCAACACTTGAGGTGGTAGTTAGTGTAGTTATATCGTGAGTGATTATGAACGTTGATCGGTGAGCGTTGAAAACCGATATTATAAGATGTAAACGTTTTTCGGGTAAGCGTAGAAAACCTGGTGTGATAGTGGAGATCTCCTCGAGGTGAGGAGCAGAGACGTAGGTCGTGGGGATCGAACTTCGTAAACATATCGTTTGTTTGTGATTGCACTGGCGCACTTTTACATTCGTGCTTATTATTAATATTGCATTTGTCAATTGCTCATTGTTTATATTGCCCACTATCTAGTTTAGTTTGTTCACCCTTGTGTTAACTTGTATATCCTTGCACATATATTGTTCATATCTCATTTGCTAAGATATATTTATTAATTAAGTTTTAATTTGGTATAAATAGGATTAGATTAGCATAAACCCTATTCACCCCCTCTAGGGTTCTTTCCTAGTGGCATTAGGGTGCTTTCAATTGGTATCAGAGCTTGGTGCTCTTTGATTTAAGGTCTAATTGCCTTGAGTTAAAGATCTAAGTTATCTTTTTGTGCTAATCTAATTTTAAGATTTATTGTTATCTTGCTTGCATACATATAGGTATTATGGATATGCATTATGCACCTTGTTTAGGCTATGATCCTAGTGTTGCTCATAGAATAGATAATTTCCCTTATGACCAATGGTGTTCTAGATTTAATATATTTGTTAGATCTAGACATTTTGATTTATGAGATTTTATAGATGAAACTACGGAGAAATCCAAGTAGAATAAAAATGATCATAAGATGTTTACAATGAATAAGCTATTGTTAGAATTTTTGCGTAACTCTTTTGATTCATTTTTTTCTAACAAGATTCATTCATTTGATAGTGCTTACAAATTATGGAAATTTATAGAAGCACATCAAGGAAACTTGGAGGTAATCTGACAAGCTTTGGCGGCTTCCTCTTCAAGTTCATGTGGAGCCTCATCATGCACACAGCCACTAGACGATAGACCTAGTGAGGTTTGCGAGTTCGAATCCATTAATGATTTATCTAGTGATGAACTTGCTTGTGCTTCTGAAAAATTATTGCATGCCTACAACAAATTGCATCATATCTTTTTAAATTTAAAAGCAAGCATGTCATTTTAAAATCCGATCATGAGTTGTTAGCATCTAAGTTTGATATTATTTCTAATGAGAATGTGACCCTCAAAGAAACAATGAAAAATAAAATTGGATCATATTACTTTAACTTAAAATGTTGATAACTTAACTCATGAAAGAGATAATGTCATATTAGAAGTAGAGAACAAAAAAAGGGTACTGCTTCTTTTATAAATGACTATATATGTTCTACTTCTAATAAAACTGCATATGTGCATAATAATGAAGATTTGAATCTTGTGAATAAACGTATTTCATCTTTATATTCAACTTTGAAAACATGCATTGATAACCATAAGAAACTTATGGACAAGTGTGCTAAATCTAGTGCTACAAAATCACTTACACACTATGCACACTTGTATAACAAAGTTTACAAATGCTCAATTTACGGTCGTAAAGGCCACATTGCTAAATTTTGTTATGATGCACACAAATCTTTTAAGACTAATGCTTCTTGTGCATCTCATAAGGCTTCATCATCACACACACATGTGCATGCACACACTCATAAAGTTCATCATAAGCATGCTTATGTGTTTAAATATGATCTATGTGGTCGATTTGGCCATTTGACAAAGTTTTGCTTTGATTTGAAAAAGATTTCACTTTTGCCAAATAATTTTAAAAGACCACAAAAGTTTAAGTGTGATTATTGTGGTAGATTTGATCATTTGGCCAAATTTTATTTTGATTTGAGGAGAGTTTCTCATTTGCAAAATAATTTCTAAGATAAACTTATTTTTGCAAATGAGTCCCGTACACAACTGTTTGGTCAACATAAGCAAATGCTTCATTTTCATTGTACTTATTACAATCAGAAAGGTCATTTGAGTAATTTTTGTTATGACCGTGTCCGTGCACCACATGCGCCCAAGAGGGTTCATAACCCTAGGGCTTTGAGCTTGAATGATAGGGGTCATGTCCCTAACCAATCTGGCACCAAGAATGCTTGGGTGCCAAAATCTTTTTAAAACCAAGAATTTTTTTTTTCATGTCTTGGTTTTGAAAAATGTTTTTGAATATGAAAACAATTTTTCTTTGATTAATTCTTTTGTTTTCATGATTATTAGTTTCAATTTTTTTGTTTTTCAAATCCATAGTTCATGATTCTTGTATGTTTTGAAATCTTAATTTGAACTATGAAGAGTTTGTTTTGGTATGCACTTTTGAATTCATTATAAAACACTTCTATGATGACATTTATGTGTTTGTGCTTATGGATCATCTACTTGTGCTTTATAATGTATTCTATATGTGGCTTGATCAAAAATTTTCAAAGAAAATTTCCCTTACTAATCAAACATTATTTTTTGATATATATATATATATATATATATATATATATATATATATATAGAGAGAGAGAGTTCAAACATTATTTTTTTATATATATATATATATATATATATATATATATATATACTTTGTTTTGAGTTTTCATATGAGAGGTTTGTGTTTATATAACCCCTGGGTCTATTGGGTGTTTATTCTCAAATCTTGTTTACCGGGTGCTAAAAATGTTTATATGGGTTGGAACACGCTCAAGAGCTTGATATTGTCGCCTCTCTTGCCATTTTTATATTGGTTTATTTTTTATGTGATTTACTTGTGATTTATGATCTCATTTGAGTGATTTGTTTTCATTCGAATTTTTTTTGCATGGTTCTCATGTTCTTTTTTTTCTTTTGATTTCATAAATCTATTTTGTTTTTGGCTTGTGCCTTGATACACACTATTTTATAATGATATACTTACATGTGTTCTCAATTGTTTGTTGTATGTGAGTTATGCTTAGCATATTTTACATTTATGCTTGATCACATGTTTACTATGATCTTTATTGCATATACTACATACGACATTTTGATAGGGAGAGCAATCCATATATCTTTTTATTTGTTTTATACTCACTCATGCTTATTTGTAGATGAAGCTTTCGCTCTCTTCATTCTTTTGTTTTCCCCTTTTTGATGTTGTCAAAGGGGGAAAAATATTATGAGTATAGTCTTTTTGTTTATATGCATGATAATTATAATTTGTATATTCAATTCCTTTCATGCATATATATCTTTTTGTAAATTGTTTGTCATCATCAAAAAGGGGGAGATTGTTGGGTCCTTTTGTTTTGATGATGATTTACAAATAATTTACATCTAATATTGTTTGTCAAGTATTTGTGTTTTGTATCTATTCTAGGCAAACAATACGTTGGAGGATGGATGGAATTGAGCTTCAACGATCATATCCAATGGAGATTGGCGGAATATCGGTATGAAGCCTATGCAATTCAAGTTGAAGATCCAAGTTCAAGCTTCATTCACAAGTGTATCAAGTCAAGATTATTGAAGACCTATAGCTTGAGTAATCTAGTTTAGGAGTTTATATTATGTGTGTTGGTACTTTAAGCTCAATATCACATACACACACATACATTTTGTTTTCTATGTATATATACAGTTATATATATACATACGTGTTTTGGTTTTCATATTTATATAAATATGAAAGTACATATCTCAAATTTATTGTTTCGTTTTGGTTTAGCTTTGTAGATATTAAATAATAGTTATATTCATATGCACTTTCATGTTTCATATTTATCAAATGCATATTGTGCAAAACTTCATTTTCGCATAATATTGAGTTTTTGGCTTATAGACTTAACAATAATAGTTTGTATCTTTTATCAAGTCTATAAAATCAGTTTATAAAGTTTCAAAACATGGTTTAGTGATGCGGCATAATTATGTACCAAAAATTGCAAGTGCACAATTTATCAAGTTATAGTATAAAAAGATATCGATCCCACGAAGAAGGTGATTTTAAGAGATTATTAAACTTGGTTCTTATATTTTGTGCGTGACAATTAGGAATAAAGAATAAGTGTGATTGTATGAGTGGTTGTTTTGATTTATATGCAAGAGGTAATAAATTGAATTTTAGAGGAGAGAAGGAAGAATTAAAGAATAAATAAAATCATAAGACAAGAAATATGAATCAAGAAATAAAACCAAAAATAAAAAGAAAATTTAAGAAAGTTAAGATGAAGGATTCAAAAGAGGTAAGAAATCTAGAATATAATCCACTAACCAATTTCAATTACAAAATACAAACTATTCTCTTTTTATCATATTTCAACTTAGATTTATTAAGCATAGATTATCAAACCATTTAAGGAAAGTGTAACCTATCAAATTATCATCTAAGTTAAAATTACTATTCATGATAAGAACAATAACATGATAATAATCCTAGAATTCATAAGCATAACCTATCAAACCATTTAAGGAAAGCATAGATTATCAAATTCTTCTTCTACCGATTAGTTCTCTAGTTGATTATCCTAAACATGAACATTTTAAATACAAGAGAATAATTCATTCAATATAAAGGAAATTAGACTAGTTTCATATAATTCTAAATTTCTTACAAGAATTAAATTCACATCTTAAGAAATAAAAGCAAGAAGTAAAGGAACTAATTACAAAAATAAAAAGAAAAGAAAAATCTAAACTATGAACAAGAAATAAATCTAATTACAAAGAAAATAAAAATCTAAACTACAAAATAAATTGCAGAAATTAAATGCAAGAAAAATAAATCTACTCTACAAATTAAAGTGCAAAAAGAAAATAAAAAAGACAAGAAAGTAAATCTATACTACAAGCATGAATTTAAATCTAACTAATAAGCAATAATAAAGAAATTACAAAAAAGAAATAAAAGAGAAAAGAAATGCAAACCTTCAAATTGCTCTTCATCTCCATCCTCATCATTCAACAAGAGGAGAAAGAACAAATTTAAAGAGGAAAAAATTATTTTTATTAATTGCAACTAAAGTTACAATTTTTGGAAGGCCTTCTCAATTAAGAGTAGCCCTCCTCTCCAAAAGGAGTTTACAAAATTTTCACACCTCTAACCCCTCACTCTCTACCCCTATTTATAGTAATCTTCAATGAATATAATTATTTGATTTTCAAAAAAAATCCAAAAATAAATGAATATCAAGCTGCTGCAGCAAAGTCCACATCCGGTCCATTTTGATTTTCAGCTCAATGCAACAAAAAGTCCGGTCATTTGATTCATGAAGAGCCGGCCCATTCAGTTGTGATTTTTCATTTGCTTTTGAAAAATCAAAAGCCTAGAAGCTAAGTCCAATGAAACTGGCCCAATTGATTTGTTGATTTTCCAAAAGAAAATCACAAGTCTACAAATTCGGCCCATGAGCTCCATTTGTGAAAATCCAGCAGCAACTAAGTTTGACCTCCATTAAAATCCACATTTTTGCATTCAAGTCCCTTTCATTCCAACTTTGCATAAAATCCAATCTTGTTTGCATCCGGTCTTGTTTCCCTTGTGTAATCTTTTTGCTTTGGGCCTTCACAAATTCGAAAATTTCACTTTGGCTTCTTGAATCATTTCTTCATTTAATCAATGGGTTTTTGTTGAGAGATGGGAAGTTGAGATTTATTCTTTATTAACCTGTAATTAAAGATAAAAACAGTTATTAGTGGTATATTTATTCATATAGAATAGATAATGAGGGTATAAAATTGTAATAAAATGTGATCATCAAATACCCCCACACCTAAACTTTTGCTAGTCCTCTAGCATAGGAAATAAAAAGAAAATTCTAACTCACTTTCGCAGGAATCGCGGTTGTATTTAGCGTATACAACAAGCCTTTAAACCCCTAAGTTACCCTAGTGGACGAGTTGTAGTCTCGTGAGGGTTTGCAGTGAATATACCCACAAAATTTGGTCAACTTGCCAAGTTAAATAAGTCAGTAAATAACAAATTTTCCTTGATATATTTAAACATTCTAGTTGAAGCTAGTTAATAATCAAGAAAACGTTTTTATATATAACTCCAATGTAAATCCCCTAGAAAATCTTTTTCATTATAGCAATACAAAACCAAGTCTAATCTTAGAAATTTAATTAAAAAGTTTTGAAAAGAACATGCCAACTCTTTGTTTTAAATAACTTTCAAGTCTCTTGATCAAAAATTGTTTTTCAAGACCATATATACAAAACAACAATATATAAAAACAATTGTTAGTGTTATATATATGTATATTTTTTTCACTCTCTAATTCTTGGTGATTGTTTTCTATTTTAACGGGCTTTCTAAGTGACCATTTAACGAGTTTTGGGCCAATGAATCCCAACCCAATTGGGCTTAGGTCATTAAGTATAGAGATACTCCTTGGGCTTAATTGCTCAGTCAACTTAGGCTTTATAAGATAGAATCACCTTAAATTTAAGAATTATTTTTTTTTGTGGTGCCCATTTTTCGATTGTTTTCTATTTTAACGGGCTTTCTAAGTGACCATTTAACGAGTTTTGGGCCAATGAATCCCAACCCAATTGGGCTTAGGTCATTAAGTATAGAGATACTCCTTGGGCTTAATTGCTCAGTCAACTTAGGCTTTATAAGATAGAATCACCTTGAATTTAAGAGTTTTTTTTTTCTTGTGGTGCCTATTTTTCGCAGTCTTCTTTTATAAGGTTAGTTTTTTTTAATATATATATATGTGTAAGTATATATAGTCTTTTTAAAAAAAATGTATAAATCAAGATAACTTGAAAAAAAAATATTTTCAACTCTAAGTTAAGCATGCAAAAATTTCATTTGTCCTCAATGCAAATTCGCTGAAGCACAAAGTAAAGCAGATAAAATTGAAGAACTTACAGTTGTTCGGTTGACAATGATGATAAGGATCTGCAATTACTGTTAGTATGAGGATGAAGAAATCAAAATAGAAAAATTGTAAGTAATTAATTATTTATTTATTTATTTATTTATTTATTTAATTATTTATTGTTAACCTATGTTAGTTATTCAAATTTTTGTTATGTTTTTTTTAAAGAAACAAAAGAACCTTTTTTTTAAAGAAAAATTAGTTTTTTTTATTTATAGATAATGAGGTTCATGAAGAACCAACACCTCTTCCTCTCCGAGCGTAGAAAATTCTAAAAATGGTTTCAGACGTTGACCATTTATTTTAAAAATATTACCATTTTTAGGATTTTCTATCTCGACAGCTCCATGTGGAAAAACTTGTTTAACAAAAAATGGACCAGTCCATCTTGATCTTAATTTTCCCGGAAAAAGATGCAATTTTGAATTGTACAATAAAACTTTCTGTCCTGGAGAGAAATTTTTTCGTAAAATTGATTTGTCATGAAAAATTTTTGTTTTCTCTTTGTAAATTTTTGAGTTTATGTATGCATCATTCCGAATTTCTTCCAACTCATTTATTTGGAGCAATCTGTTTTTACCTGCCGAGTCTGAGTCAAAATTTAACTGTTTTATTGCCCACATTGCTCGATGTTCTAATTCTACTGGTAGGTGACAGGCTTTCCCGAATACTAATCTGTATGGCGACATTCCCAAATTGGCCTTGAAAGCAGTTCTATATGCCCACAGAGCATCACACAATTTTACAGACCAATCTTTTCTGTTATGGTTAACTATTTTTTCTAAGATTTGTTTGATCTGCCTGTTTGTGACCTCTACTTGTCCACTGGTTTGGGGGTGATAAGGAGTTGACAATTTATGTGTGATTGAATATTTCCTCATCAAAGCCTCGAAAGAACGGTTACAGAAATGTGTACCGTTATCACTGATGATCGCTCGAGGTATTCCAAACCGGGCAAAAATGTTCTCTTTCAAAAACTTGACAACGACCTTGTTGTCATTAGTTTTGCAAGCTACCGCCTCAACCCATTTTGACATGTATTCAACGGCTACTAGAATGTAGACATTTCCAAAGGAATTTGGAAATGGTCCCATGAAATCGATACCCCACAGATCAAAAAGTTCAACGGATAAGATGGGTTGTAAGGGCATCATATTTCTTCTAGTGACCTTTCCTAAAAGCTGACAGCGGTTACATGTTTTACAAAACTCGAATGAATCCTTGAAGAGAGTATAGCCCAGACTGGAGAACTTTTTCAGCTGTTTTTCTTGGGCCAAAGTGGCCCCCACAGGCTTGCTCGTGACAAAAGGATAGAACACTCCTAGTTTCTTCCGTGGGAACACACCTCCTAAAGATCTGGTCAGGACAGTATTTGAACAGATATGGATCATCCCAGTAAAAGGGACCAAAGTGGCCCCCACAGGCTTGCTCATGACAGAAGGATAGAACACTCCTAGTTTCTTCAGTGGGAACACACCTCCTAAAGATCTGATCAGGACAGTATTTGAACAGATATGGATCATCCCAGTAAAATTATTTTACTTGGGAGAGAAAACGGGATCTATCCTGTTTGGACCAATGAGAATGGATCTGGTGCATGACTATGTAGTTCACAATGTCGGCGAACCAGGGAACAGACTGGATTTCTAGGAGTTGTTCATCAGGGAAATGCTCATTGATAGGAACGGTTGATGTTGGTGCATTTGGGAGTCGAGAGAGGTGATCTGCTACGGGGTTCTCTGTTCCCCTTCTGTCAAGAATTTGAATGTCAAACTCTTGAAGAAGGAGAATCCATCTAATGAGCCGTGCTTTAGCATCCTTTTTGGTCAAAAGATACTTTAGTGCGGCATGATCAGTGAAAACTTTGGTTAAGGAACCGATGAGGTAGGACCTGAATTTTTCTAAGGCAAAGACTACAGCTAAAAACTCTTTTTCTATGACAGAGTAGTTTTGCTGGGCATCATTCAGAGTCCTACTGGCGTAGTAGATCACATGCGGTTTTCCATCAAACCGTTGTCCTAAAACAACTCCAATCGCAGAATCAGATGCATCACACATCAGTTCGAAGGGTAAGGTCCAGTCCGGTGCATGAATGATAGGAGCTGTGGTTAGCTCCTTTTTCAGATATTCGAAAGCTTTGAGGCAGTCGGGGGAGAAGACAAATGATGTATCCTTGGCTAAAAGATTGGTCAAGGGTCTAGCAATTTTGCTGAAATCCTTGATGAAACGTCGGTAAAAACCAGCATGAAGTCCGGTGCATGAATGATAGGAGTTGTGGTTAGCTCCTTTTTTAGATATTCGAAAGCTTTGAGGCAGTCGGGGGAGAAGACAAATGATGTATCCTTGGCTAAAAGATTGGTCAAGGGTCTAGCAATTTTGCTGAAATCCTTGATGAAACATCGGTAAAAACCAGCATGACCAAGAAACGATCTGACATTTTTGACTGTTTTGGGAGGAGGGAGATTGGAAATGAGATCTACCTTAGCTTTGTCCACTTCGATTCCCCTATTGGAAACCACATGTCCTAAGTTGTCCACTTCAATTCCCCTATTGGAAACTACATGTCCTAAGACAATGCCTTGTTTGACCATGAAATGACATTTCTCCCAATTGAGAGTCAGATTTTTCTCCCTACACCGTTCTAGGACCAGTTTAAGATGATGCAAACATTGAGAAAATGTGTCACCAAAAATAGAAAAGTCATCCATGAAAATTTCAAGAAATCGCTCTACCATGTCGGAAAAATACTGATCATGCAACGTTGGAATGTGGCCGGTGCATTGCACAGGCCAAAAGGCATGCGTCGGTATGCGAATGTTCCATACGGGCAAGTGAAGGTGGTTTTCTCCTGATCTTCTGGAGCGATAGGGATTTGATTGTAACCTGAATATCCATCCAGGAAACAGTAGAACTCGTGTCCTGCTAAACGCTCTAACATTTGGTCAATGAAAGGAAGAGGGAAGTGATCTTTCCGAGTGGCTAAGTTGAGTTTTCTGTAGTCAATACAGACTCGCCATCCAGTTTGGATTCGAGTGGGAATCAGCTCATTAGCCTCATTTTGGATCACGGTGATCCCAGATTTCTTTGGAACAACTTGGACTGGACTCACCCATGATCTATCAGAAATGGGATAAATGATCCCATGATTGAGACATTTCAGAATGTCTTTCCTAGCGGCTTCTTTCATCACTGGGTTTAACCTACGTTGAGCATCTCTAGTAGGTTTGGCATCATCTATCAAAT
>NC_033794.1:46704756-46710806 GCF_001876935.1 Asparagus officinalis | reverse complement strand
GATACTTGTTCGCGTGGAAAACTGTAGCTTTCTTCATTAATGAGATAATTGTCATCTTGGATTACAAAGATCCGGTCTTTTATAGATCCGGTTACAACGAAAATCAAATTGAAAAGAAATGAAAATTACAACTTTGTTTCCTTGTTTGTCGAACGAATCACGAGCTCCTGTTTTGCGGTCGCTCGCTTTGTGGGTTCTTTGCCTGCGCCGGGGTTGTTTGCCGTGGACCACCGCGCGATCTAGATCCGGTCGGATCTACGCAGTACGACGGGTATTATTCCACGAAGGAAATAATAGCCGGGAGGGATTGATTCACCAAGGAAACAATCGCTCAAGTCTCGGGATCTAAGACCAAGCTTAGATCCGGAGTTCGTACGCGTAGATCTGAGATCTGGTCCTCTCGAATACCTGCCTTATTTGGCGTTGACGGTCGCCGAGCACCAGATCTGGATGAGCAAGTCCTTGAAGTCCTAAAGCTTGAATCTTGTTTGGATCTGAGTCTCCAATCCAGCAGGGCTTCGCCTCTCCAAATTTTCCAACCCTCTCAAATGAACAAGGGGGTGGCCTATTTATAGGCTACCCTCACTGTGCCTTGGGCACAGTGTGGCCGGCCACCTAGGTGGCTCGGCGGCCACCGAGCCACCAATAGGTGGCTCGGCCACCGAGCCACCACCTGGTGGCTCGGTGGTGGCCGAGCCACCTTGGTGGCCGCCGAGCCACCAAGGAGGTGGCTCGGCCTCCGAGCCACCATTTGGTGGCTCGGAGGTGGCCGAGCCACCCCAAGGTGGCTCGGCCACCGAGCCACCTAGGTGGCTCGGCCGAGCCACCACTTGGTGGCTCGGCCACCGAGCCACCTTGGTGGCTCGGTGAGCCGCCTCGGTGACTTGGTTTCCGAGCCCCTCCGGGTGTTTGGTTTTCTGCTGTTTTCCACCTTTGGGTTCTGTCCGTGATTCGGTTGATCCAGACTCTGATTTGATTCCTGATTTGGCAGTAAGTCGGATTCCTGATTTGGCAGTAAATCCACTTCTGAGTTCGAGTCCGAAACCGATCTTGATTCGATCGTGGTTCGTCCGAGTATGCTCTTGGTTGGATGACTCGTTGACTCTTCGAACACTTGGCTTGATCCCGCACGCGAATGGACGTATTCCGTTGCTTGCGTGCGATTAGTCAATCTCGTTGCCTCGTTGGTTTGTCGGTTTGTGCCGAGCTGAGCTAAGGGACCTATAAGCAATTTTATATACCTACAATTGCATTGGCGCACTTTTACATTCGTGCTTATTACTCATATTGCCTTTGTCAATTGCTCATTGTTTATATTTCCCACTATCTAGTTTAGTTTGTTCACCCTTATGTTAACTTGTATATCCTTGCACATATATTGTTCATATCTCATTTGCTAGGATATATTTGTTAATTAGTTTTTAATTTGGTATAAATCGGATTAGATTAACATAAACCCTATTCACCCCCCTCTAGGGTTCTTTCCTAGTGGCATTAGGGTGCTTTCAGAGCCAATAAGAGGTGAGCTTTCGACTAGTTTTAGAACCAAAGGAGACCAATCAAGCTGAGAGAGGGTTGTTAGTCTTCAAAGAGACCTAAAAAGAGCCAATGATCGAGGACCTAGTTGCTAAGGCGCAAGAGCCATGCTAATAAGCATTTGCGGTTCCCAGCTACTATCCAGAAGAGGGTTGGTATGAGTGGTCCTTCCCACATTGCATCGACAAACTTCCCCCTAACACTTGGGAGGGGACCTAGGTGGTGTTAATGGGGCCTGCTAAGTCCCATGCTTGCTATGAGAGGGAGCCATCAGTGGAGCACCTCTTTGCTCTCGAGCACTTGAATGGATCATAGATGCTAGTTTTGGAGGTCACAGCTGATCAAGCAAAAGCTGTAGAGCAGTTTCTTCTTATGGATGATGAGGTGTTTCTACACGAGATGCTTGATGTCAGTTTCCACAGTGCTCTCAAGAGTTACCTCACTTGGGGGGCTCTCTTGGAGTTCTAATAATTTAACCAGCTCAAAAATATATTTATAACTAATCCACAAGCAATAGGCCAAGCTAGACGTGCATATAGAGGCTCAGGAGGTGGCCCACCTGTTGGCTGTTTCATAGGGGAGCGAGCTTGATGAGCTTAAGAGAAGTCAAATCATGAAGGAACGTGAGATAGCCTGTAAGGATGAGGACCTCAAGGTACCAGTCGAAGGTTCCAGGCAACGGGCATCTCATTTTGCATAGACCCAAGAGGAGATGAAGAGTCTTAAACATGATCTTAAATACTCCGACCATGATATCGGTCTTGCCGCGGAGAAGATTGCGTATATTCAATCAAAAGTTTTGGTTGAGAGGAGGGAAGTGCGATGATGCCTTCGAGAGGGCCCATGTGGCTCGTCTTGACTCGATAGAGCTGAAGGCTAGGCTATAAAGGAGGAGGATGCTCTTCTAGAGACTCTTTGATAGGAGACTACCCGAGTGGCTCACGTGACTAAGAAGCAACACAACTCTCTCCTCGTCCAGGTTTGGGAGTTTATGGTTTGAGTAGCTCATCTAGAGTCCAGTGCCTTTGAGATCAAAATAATTGAGAAATATCATGTGACACTATTGGTAGATTTAGGATGGCCCTCACTTGTAAAGTAGAGTTTGATTATCTAATGGCACAACCACCCACGAGCTCTTACTAAAAAAGGACCGATTTAAATATCCCCTGAATGACCAACTGTCTTGACGCCCTCAAGCCACTTGAGATGCAAGGTGGGTTAGGGATAGTGGAGAAGGATGGGGAGGTAAATGGCCGATCAAACGAGGATGTGAGCAAAGGTTCTGACTATGAAGTCAGTTCATCCCTTTCGTCCAACCAGCCAGACTCCCCTTCTCCGAATGCTTTTGAGTTGAGTTTGCCACCAATACTGCTCTAGGTTTTGCTCCCTGAGTAGATTATGTAACCTTTTTCTACTCTTTTTTTTGTCGAGTCATTGTTAAAAAAGTCCTCTAATATTCTTACGAATGAATGAAATGCTTAAATTTTATGGTCGCGTTCTTTCGGACATAGTTATAAGGTGTTCCTCATTTATACTTTGTTTTTGAGATGTTTTTAATGATTCGGTGAGAACCGAGCCGTGAGTATTCCCTTTTTTTGAACAAATATGTGAAGAATGAGTTATACCTTGGTGCTATATACCTAGGTTTTGTGGGAGGCTTCTAATAGGTTTGCAAATGCTGAGGTGCAGCAGTTTTTTTATCGTACTTCAGGTTTACGCTTGGAAACAAATACCAAGGGCTTTGAACACCTTTCGTGGGTTGATAAGAACCAAGTCATCAAGGTTTCATGCCAGGTCTTGGGTTAACACTTGGAAATTGATACTAAAGGCTCTGAACGCCTTTGATGATTCGATGATGGTCGAATCCAAAGGTTCCAAGTCGTGCTTTTGTTTTACTTATGAGAATGATAACAAGGTATCAATTCATGCCTTGAATTTACTCTAAAAGATACCAAAGGATTTTGTACGTACCCTGGGTTTACTCTAAATGACACCAAGGGCTTAGAGGGCCTTGGTCGAGTCGATGATGATCGAGTTGCAAGGACTCCGTGATGTGCCTTGGTTTTACTCATGAGAACGAAACCAAAGTCTTGGTTCATGCCTTGGGTTTACTCTAAAGAGACACTAAGGGCTTTGGTATGTGCCTTGGGTTTATTCTGAAAAGACACCAAGGGCTTTGGAGGTCTCCACTGAGTTGATGATGATCGAGTTGCAAGGACTCCACATCGTGCCTTGGTTTTACTTATGAGAATAATATCGTGGTCTTGGTTTTACCCTGGGTTTACTCTAAAGGGTCACCAAGGGCTTTAGTATGTGCCTTGGGTTTACTCTAAAAAGACACCAAGGGCTTAGGAGGCTAGAAGGCCTTGGGCAAATCGATGATGATCGAGTTGCAAGAGCTGCACATAAATTAACAAAAGGGCAAAGCATCTTTTTACTGTTAAAGAGGTCCTATGGTAGCATTTACTTGAAGTGTCTCTAAAATGCTCTATACTATGTGGATGTTCTAGGACCATTCCTCTTAGCTTTGTGCCCCGTACGTCTTCCAGTGAGATTCTTTGATAATAGTGCAAGATTCCTCTGAGTTAATGGTGAGCTTGACCTGACGAGAGCTTGGTTGTTGTGATGTCGGGCAATGGCACTACTGATCGATAGTTTACGATCAACACATTTACTTTTTGACTTCACTGCTGGGGTCAACTTTTCATTTTGCTGACCCAAAACCGTCAGCTTCCTTATCGGAGTGACGTAGTCGCGTAGCCGGTGTGACGACTTCTACTAGGGTGAGTGCTCCTCCTCCATGTGCTACCCTAGATGGGGCCTCTTTTGTGGTAGTTTTGTGGTCCGTTTGGCACATTCTCACAAATTAGTGAAAAGAGGTTCATTTGGGTGGCACATACCTGTTTTGTGATTTCCTGTGTCTTATACAAATTGGTGACAACCAAACCGGGTTGTAAGAACTTTGGATGCCTTGAAGCATTCCCTCGGGGTGTCCCTTACACTTTTCTATTTTAGTCTACCAAGATGTTGTGGTGGTGGTTGGGGAATAATTTACCTGATCCACTCTTCTCTACTTTGTCACCAGCTCCTCTTTCATAAAGGGATAGCAAGCGACGTAAGAGGTTTAAAGGAAAGGAGTGGCTGTAGAGCTCATTCGCGAAGGAAGCGGCGAGCCATAATTGAAGAGATTTGACTTAAGTGACATCATCAGAGTTAATTATTTCTCCAGAGTTCAGAATTGAAGATCAACCATTTCCTCAAAAGGAGAAGAAGAGGTTCCACGATGGGCACCAAACTGTTGATGTTAGAAAGTTGATGCGTACCTTAGGAGAGATAAGTATAATTTTGGGTCCCTTAATCTCCTTTGGTAGTTGATCATTCCTAAGGACAGACTTGAGTTACAATTTCCTACATATATAACAGAGGTTAGAGACCCCAGAGTTTGTTTCCTCCTTCATGCTCGTCGTCGCTCCAGTCATTTATTGATATGATTAATCTAAGCAGAAAAATAGATTAGTCTTGTTGAACTTTTGAGTATAAAATTGCATATCTTAGTATAGTGGAAGTTACCATTATTTATAGTGGATTTATAGGGGCACATTGGTAATTTAGCTGGGTTTAATACAGTGGTGGGTCAGACCATGCTTTACATGTGTCAATAACTGGTTGGTTGAGTCACTCTTGCAACAATGATAAGGTTGCTAAAGTAGTGGCATGGTCCGAGGAGCTTTGAAGTCTCTAGCTTGAGTGGTCATAATGATTGATGCCACATTAATGTTGATGACGACTTGGCAGCGAAGTGTGGGCACTAACTAGACACATATTAAATGGATGTGAGATTGACATGTCATTCTCCTATTCAAAACGCCCATTGTTGTGTCCGAATCAGGAACATCTATTGTCTCGGATTTAGGCTCCTAGCATATCCCGGGTCAAATATGCCTTTCATCTCTGATTTAGGTCACAAGATAGGTCAGTTGGCTCCGCATCCGTGTCATGCTTTAAGATGTATGTGAATCGGCTAGCTAGTTATAACACATGGCCACTTATTGAGGCCTAATAAGGCTTGGTAATTTCCAAGTACAACAGATGCCATAATCAGCATAGATTGATTACATCTTTTCATCCATGTATCGAATATTGTCAGAAGAGGATAATATTTAGACTGACTAATCATCCAAAATTTATATTCTACAGGGATGCAAATATGTTGATCCACTAGAGAATAATGATGTGCTAAAAGGGTTGTTGATCTTCATGAATTTACAAGAAGGAGATGTAACATCGGAGGAGAAGAAGCAAATTCCACTAGTTGTGCTAGAGTTCTTAGATATATTTTCTGAAGATCTTCTAGAATTCCACCATAATGTGAGATTGAGTTTATTATTGATCTTGCATCGGGGACTACACTTATCTTGAAACCATGGTATCACATGACCCCTGGAGAACTTGAAGAGCTAAAGTTTTAGATTGAGGAGTTGCTTCATCAAGGCTTCATTGTGGAGCCCCAATTT
>NC_033794.1:46629756-46699756 GCF_001876935.1 Asparagus officinalis | reverse complement strand
GGGGATCGGGAAGAGGGATGAGGAGGGAGGAGGGAGGAGGATGAGGAGGATGAGGGAGAAGGGGAGGTTGAAAAGGAGGAGGAGGAGGAGGGAGAGGGGGGTTAGAAGCAGGAAACTGTATTTGATGAGGGAGTTTTATGCAAAAAATCCCATCAGCACTGGCCGGAACAGTAACTCCGGCTAAATTTAAGGCCTATATGGCGCTGGAGTTGAGAAAATATACCAATCTGACAAAACTAAAAGAAAATATACCAACTTGTCACCAAGCCTCGAGAAAATATACCAATCTGGCCATTTTGCCTAATATATATATATATATAATACGTCCTCACTCATACTAAGAATTCCTATCAGACTCTATACATAATTCTTAGTAAAATCTATCCTAGCTCCACAATATGACACATGGATGATCCTAAAAATATTAGAACTAGAGCTCTGATACCAACTGTGATGCCTCAGAGTTCACACAAGGCTACAGTCCAAGGTAAAACCCGGATTGTCAAACCTGTCAAGCATCAACATCATGCTACGGCATGTTTCACCATCACAATCACTATCTCTCTAGAAGAGTTAACAAATAGTTGAAGGTACAAAACAGGAAAATAATGGAAATAGCACAAGATTAGATATGCACAGAAGAAGTTCTGATACCAAATGTGACGCCCTAGGGTTCATACAAGCCTGCAGTCCAAGGTAAAACTCGGATTGTCAAACCTGCCAAGCACCAACACCATGCTACGATATGTTTCACCATCACAATCACTATCTCTCTAGAAGAGTTAACAAATAGGTGAAGGTACAAAATAGGCAAATATGTTTCACCATCACAGTCACTATCTCTCTAGAAGAGTTAACAAATAGGTAAAGGTACAAAATAGGCAAATAATGGAAATAGTACAAGATCAGATATGCACAGAAGAAGCGTAAGAATAATCAATAAATGAGCCTAACTGAAATAAAATTAAAATATCTCTAAGTCTAAAATAATCTCAATATAATGAGTCAAATAAAATCTCACTAAGGCACTCAGCCTCTACATAATGAAATACAAGTCTAGAGTCTTATAAAAAATGTGGAGTTCTTAAATAACTATAATATAATAATATCTAGATGGAATTTAAGGTGCAATCCCATCAACCTGCAACTCTCCGTGTGCCGGACTCGATACCTGAAAAGGGGGGAGGGGGACAACGAGCGTCAAAGTACTAGCGAGATCATCTCCACCGCTCCTAAGGGGAATGTGTAGGAGTATATAAGAAAATATAGTTAGTACATATAATTATAAAATAATTCATATAACTCTAACTGGAGATTGGTATTTAGAAATCCACAACACGAGAATTAGTACGTCGAGCGAAATAATCCAAACAAGGAAACCCTCATGTATATACCATGTCTCAAATTGTGAATTCCTAAACATCAATTCCAACTCTATGAATAAAAACATCAATCAAAAGAAAATACTCCAAACCTCACCTATATAGAACTAATGTCACATCTCGAACTACCCTCGGGTAGCCGACGCAATAACAAAAGAAGAATCACCCAACTCAAAAATCACCATTGTATCATGTATGCCATATATCAAAGGATGTACCCTACTCATATGTAATCTAACAAGGGAGCAAAACTACAACTGTATATATACACACACACACACACACACACACACACACACACACACACACACACACACATATGTGTGTGTGTGTGTGCGCGCGCGCATCTCCATGTACAATAACGATACTTTTATAAGGTTCTTACTCAATCGCTCTGTGGCAATAGGTTTTATCTCCCTATTCCGGATACATAAAATAACGATACTGTTGTAAGGTTCGCACAATATTATGCGGATATCAGATACAACCTCCTTAGTCAATCGTCCTTACAGCAAATAGATTTTCTTTCTCTATTTCTGGATATGCTCATTAGTCCTGCAGTAATAGGTTTTATCTCCCTATTTCCGAATATGCTTTCAGATGATCGTACAATGCTGAATAGGCACCTCAGCCCAACCCAAAAAGCATACACCGATCATCTTCGAGTATTTAGTATAACCGAGGTCTCGTTATGGGAAAAACATCCAAATACTCCTAGTGTGGTACAACAGAGATCTCATTACGGGATAAACATCCACACTGAGCATCCATAACTGATGAGCAATAATACTTTAACAAATATTAATTTACTTTTATTAACTCAACATGTGTCAAAAAAATATGTTCACCATAACTAAGTGTACGTGCACATATCTCGGTGTGCGTATCCATATCTGGTGTTCACCATCATCTCAGATGTTAAACAACTCTTAAGCATCATAATATAACAATACAAGATCGAAAAACTCTCTTGAAAATCAAAATAGTGTATCACAAAACATGCACAGGCCACTGCCAGACTGGAGGTCGACCGCAGGGTATGCGGCAGTCGACCAAACTGCAACCAGAAGCCTCCCAGGCCTCGGTCTGGAGCGCGGTCGACCGAACGTGATCTGTTCAGAACGTGCAAGTTTCTGCACAGATTGTGTTCGTGTCATGATTTTATGATTAAACTTGTTTAAAACAATATGAAACTTGCATGAAACCATATAAACAACATATTAACATCTCCGGGAACAATTTCAACATATAAAGCATGATTATTTGCACAAGAACTCATATTTAAACCCTCAATCATGCAAGAAACCTTAAAAACGAAGAACAAATCATCTAAATTCTTATAAATAAAGTTTTTAATCATTTTTAGATCTTAAAATACTTCTGTAAATTCTTTCTTAATCTCTTTAACATGAAAAGACCTAGTCTTTATACACATAATATACAAGATTTTCTTTTTATACACAAATTAATCAATTAGGCTCTATACAACTTATTAAAACTCTTTTAAAAACATTTTAAAATAGGGAGAGGGATCAGCAGAGATGAAACACGCTTGAAACTTGTTGAAAAACGTGCAAGATGTAAAGCCAAGGTAGATCCCTAAGCCAAAAGTCGAAACAACCTGAAATCCCGCTCTAAAGCCTTTGAATCTTCCTCAAAAATCAAATTAGTGTTTATAGGGGAGTTTGGTGGCTGCTAGGGTTTTAAAATACTATAAAACTTGTGAACAAAAGATATATATAACAGTGAAAACAAATATGGGCCTCAAATACCCGAAACCAACTCAAACAGGGAAAAACTGGTTTCCCGATCGACGGTCGACTGTAGGGTGTGCGGCGGTCGACCAACACACGAAATTCCAGATACGCGACTTTGGCCATTGTGCATGTTTCGACTCGTTTCTTTCTCATGTACTAACTTGTTTACACTCAAAATACTTGTTAGTGTACTCATACACTAATTAATAATATTTATCAAAATAAATATTCAAAATACTTGTTAGTGTACTCATACACTAATTAATAATATTTATCAAAATAAATATCCACTTATTGTAATTAATCACATACTAATTCAATTCATCATTCATAAGCTCAAAACTTTCGGGGTTTTACAGATAGTGAGCCTACAGCTCAACAAGTCAGTAGCCCTCTCCTTAGGGTGAAAATCCTCTTACCAAGGTATAGTCCTGAGGTCTAGGTTTGTGAAACCCAGGTCATGAACTATTGAAGTCCTTCTTACGAGATCTTCATCTCCAGCTCGAGGCACCAAGCCCTGAACAAAAGAGACCCCTATTCAGGGGCATTAAAAGTGTTCCATCAGAAGTAAAAGACTCTCTCCCATAATAGGCAAGGACCTTCTAAAACGATCTAAATCCTTGGATCGAGGAACAAAGTCCGTTTTTAGGGATATACACTCTCAACTTAAGGCAACCGATCACCCTCAAGGAATATCATCCCTAGCTTGTAACCATAAGACCTCCCTCAAGGACCTTTGTCAACAGTGATGCCAAAGACCTCATGATCTTAATCTCACACTCTTGACTTAAAGGCAAACAAGACTTCCTGTATAGGCAAACTAACTTTACTTGAGAACTTTGTTGACATGATCATCACAGGATTCGAAAAGAAAATTTGGATCATTAATGCAAAGGTCTAAATTCTTAACATGATACTCAAAAATAAAGTTTCATGGAGAAAAATGAACACATCAAAGGATCCTACTCATGTACAACCTAGGGTGCAGAATTTGATTTAACAGTTATGGGATAAACTCTAGCTAGCGCCTCCGCTTGAGAAGCAACAACACCCAACCTAATGGATGAAGAGTAACCGCTAGTCAGACTATCTTAAAGAGCAAAAGCAGCATTGGAATCTAAACGCACAAATAGCCTTTGTGTGCTAGCGTGCTCCTTTTCTGCTATTGACACTCTTCTTTGAGTGGCAACCAACTGCTCCTGTATGGTAACAAGCCTATCTAAGTCTGAAGCAAATCCTGGTAGATTGCACCGTATTTCTGAATCCAATCTTGGGAACACTCCTTTGCAATACCAAACCAGTTCAAGGATATGAAGGCTGTCTCTAAGTATCTGTAAGCATATATCAGAGGACTATAATTCCCTCTTAAAACTTTGAGCCTGATGATCGCTTGCCTGCGCTGCCCATCTCAGATTGTCAAGCTTATACTGGCCATAGACACCTTTGTAAGCTCTAATTTCTCATGAAGCCTAACAGCCAGCATGGTATTTTTCCTCTCAAAGCATCAATCTCAAACAAACCTATTCTTGAGAAGCAGAGGAAAGGTCTCACTTGGTAGAACTCAAAAACTCAGATACTTTCTTGATAGCTTCAGATATTGTACCAACCTCGAGTTCAGAATCTTTTCATTTTAAGACCTCTCCCCTTGATGATCATGATCTTTGGATGAATCCATAGCAGTATTATTGCAATCCGGATTAGATGGTCCTTAATGGGTTGGTTCTTGATGTTCGAGTTAGGCAAACAGGATATGTACCCGACGAAAGTTAGTGCATCACTAGGAGGTATATAATCATTGCATCTGACAAGCTAGGTTTAGATAACAACTCAATAATGTCCTTTGGCAGGAGGAGAGACCTGATTTTCTCAATGTCTCTTAGCTCATCAGTTGTGGACTCTTCTCCGACACCCCTCTACAATGAGGGGCCAACCCATCCTTAAGACCCTGCCACTAATAAAGAAAGGGGTGAAAAAAGGGCCAGCTCGATGCAAAAGAAAAACTAACTCTTCTACCCTTTCATATCAAGAGGAATACCCTTCAATATTGAGGGTCACAAAATGTTAAAAAATACTGAACCTCGGGATTACTTTGAACTGTTCACAAATAATGATATATCTAAGTGAGATTGCAAGAGAGTTCTACGTCATTTTCCATGGGACAATCCCCAGCTTACTGAAAACCTCCTGTGAAAAAGAATGAAGTAGATACAGCAACCCAATCTCCAATTGTAGTTGATAGACTGGAGCCGTCAACTCTGTGATGGAAGACATCATCTTCGTCTAAGAGATCTTCTGTTCTAAAAGACTAGAAATTTGGTACCTCACAACAAAATCCTGAAGCATGTTCTGGGTAACCACTAAAGATATCCCCTTCATATAGTTAACTTAATAAAAATATAGAGTAGAACTTAAACAACCACTGAGCATAACAAGCGAAAAGCAGAAGCATCTCCGACAAAGAAGAAATCTGTGACTAGTAAACGGTGCTTGAACCGTGTCCATACAATGTATTAGTTTGAATATCAAAAAGCATTCATTTGGATCTAATATGTGTTTGAGATATTTTGTGCAAGTTATAATAAATTAGAAATGAGATTAAGAGCAAAAGGAGTGAGAATTAGCTCAACAGGAATTTCGGCGAAGATACTCACCAATGAATATCCTTTCTCATTGATGAGTGTACCTTTAGGCACATTAATGAGTATCTTTGCTCATAAGTGAGAAAGGTACCAAGCATAGTTGATTGTAACTCTTCATCAATTAGAGGAAAGTCCATAGACTTTTTTCTCATTGTTGAGAATGTATACTCATTGTTGAGGCATGCTCATCAATGAGACTCGAGAACAATCACAGGTTTAATTTTTTAATCTTAGCTGTTTTTATAGGGATTCCCTCTCTTGCCTTTGACCTAATTGAGAATAAAGGATAGAAAAAGAAAGAGAGAGCCAGTGTTTGGTACTTATTGAAGAGAATCTCATCTCCACCTCCCCAGAGCTTCTTATCACATCTTCTTCTTTTTTTTAGTCAATGAAAAATTTTATTCATAACCAAATATGAAAGATATAGGACATCAAATGCTCAGATAGAATATGAGAGTACACAATCATTCAACAGAACATCTCTAAATCAAAATGTAACCACACAAAAGAAGTCACATTTCTGATTTATCTAGCTAATGGATTGTTGAGTATGGTGATCCAAATATCAGTCTCGATTTCTCTAATCAGCTGTGTTGTGCTCCTGTATTTTTGTTGGAAGATTCTAACATTGCGTTCCCTCCAAATGTAATAAATAGTTGCTGTCAGTGCCAGGTTCTTGAGTAGCTGCTTAAGCCCCTTCCCACGCTGTCTGACAGTGAACCACTCTAAAACATGATGCCAATGACAGGCACGCCAATTAAAATCCATCCAATCCATGATACTATTCCATACTTCACAAGAGAAAGCACACTCAAAGAACAAGTGATTCCTGGATTCACTGCAAGCACCATCGCAAAGGCTACACAGATTAGAATTTATGATTCCTCTTCTATATAACCTGTCCTTTGTTAGAAGTCTGTCTTGAAAGACTAAGCAGCTTATGAATGAGTGTTTAGGGATATTTAATCTTCCCCAAACAACTTTGGTCCATTGCACTTCATTAGTTGAATGTAAGAGAGCATTGTATATGGCAGAGATTCTGAGTTTTGAATTTTTGCAGCAGGAACTAATCAGCAGCTTAAGATTGTTCTCACCGCCACACAAAGCCATTGCTTTATCCCTTGTTCTAATCAACTGTTTCCACATCCAGGAGTCACCAGGCTTTGCAACCACTTGCCAAATATCTGAATGTTTTAAATAATTTTCATGAATCCATTTAATCCATAGGGATTCCCTGTTGGTATAAATGTGCCAGATACACTTGATGGCTGAAGCAACATTCCAAATGAGGGCAGAAAAAATCCCCAGACCTCCTTGATCCTTACTCATGCACACCCTCTCCCACGAGACAAGAGAAGTTTTAAAAGATTGATCAGAATTATCCCACAAGAACTTTCTGCAAAGCTCATCTCTTTTTTTCTTATCACATCTTCATTGTTTCTTCAAGGAGTGCTGTCCTCAATCAGATCTTTCATTGTTTCTTCATTAAATTTTGGTTATATTTTTTGAAGAATGGTTTAGAGCTATAAGATCTTTTTGTATTGCACGAAATGGTAATGACACTTTGGTTTAAACTTGTTTTTACAATCATTTGATCAGTTGTATGCTTGTTTGAATGCATACTCAAATAGGAGGGAAATGAGGAATTAGTATTAGCTAAGGCTAGGTTATTCAATTTGTGATTGGATTGGCTAGACGACTAGTTGAGGTGAAACTAGGGTTTTAGTCTTGATAAGCCTACTGAATCGGATTTGTGATTCAGGTAAAGTTTCACATAGTTAGGAAGCCCCTTCACAAGAAGAAAGAGTGGATGTAGAATTATTTATCCAAGTTACTATAAAATCTTATGTGTTCTAGCTATGATTATTTCTGAGTCTATTGCTTTGCTTATCATTTTATTACTTCCATTTAATTTTTTTACAAAGTCTATGATAACTCAAAAAGCTGTGGCAATCCTATTCAATCCTCCTTCCAGGCGTGCATATAGATTCCAACAATGATATCAAAGCATTGGTATATTTATTTAGGCTTAACATCCTAAGGATAGATGACATGTTTAGGAACCTTGATCACTTTTCCTGAATGCCCACTTTTTGATTGCATGAACTTTTTGTCTTAGAAAGCTCGTATAAGAGTATTTCTTTTGTCCACTAACTTTGTTTGGAACATGGTTGAGTCTGGTTATAACAAACTCACTGTTGTTGGGACAGACGGCGGCGCCGAGGAACCAAAACAAACGCCGATCAAAGAAGGCCAAAAACAACCAAATATCAATGCACAAACTCAAACACCAATTTTAACGTGGTTCGGCAATTGCCTACGTCCATGGGGCAAGAAGGGGGAGGGTTTCCACTAATAGAGAAGGAGAGTACAAATTGAGATTACAAATCGCTCAAATGAACCAACTAATCTCACCAACAAATCTCTCAACCTCTCAACCAATAACCCTAACCAATAGCTCAGAAAGATCTCTCTTTTCTGTGCTCCAAAATCCCCAAATATGCTCCCTCAGAACCCTCAAATCGTATTGGTATTTATACCAAAACAGAAACCCAAACAGACTGCAAATAGGAACCTGAACTTTCCAAAAAAATTGTCGTAAGTCGACTTATCAGTCTGTATAAGTCGACTTCGCAGAGCGAAAAAACGATAACTGGAGAAGAGTTCATAAGTCGACTTAACAGGTCTGATAAGTCAACTTGCCAGAGCCCAAAATCAACAATCCACAGCAGATCGTAAGTCGACTTACGACACAACATAAGTCGACTTACCATAAGTCGACTTATGCTTGTGCATGAGTCGACTTATGACCAAAAATCTGCTTTTTCCAAGTTCTTCTCCATAATTCTCCACCTCGGTGAAGTTTTCCCAAAACTAAACCGACACCAACCAAACAAATGCCTCACATGTTGAGACCCAAATGGGAGTGCGAACACCCACCCCAAATGTCGATGTCGCTCATCAAATCGGCTGCATCATAAAGACTGCCTACGTATCCTCTTACCCAAGGAATCAAGCCTTCACGTAGTTCACCCAAACGGCCTCCAAAGACCCTCAAACAAATAGAAAAGTATGCAACTCTTCCCCAATATCGTCAACGGATCTGCAACTAATAGCGGCCCCAAACTGATACAAATCAAACACCTCCATCTGAGGTGAACCAATGGTCGTATCCAAATCATGTCCACCAGCTGCAACCGAATCCAAAACCAATCCATCATCTGCATCCGAAATCAAATGATCCCCAACCTGTGTCACCTCAGCTGGAATCCCAAATGACGCAGTATGATCTGGAGTATGTGGAATAAGTTCCACCCAACGTGAAGTAGCATCACCCTCCACCTGCTGCGATATCCAAACGACCTGATCAAGAGAGTCAAAAGTGACATACCTGCTCAGAACAAAATCAGAAGCTCCCAAACGATAATCAACTGAGCCTTCGAACCCCAAACGCGCAATCGGATCAAATCTCACATCCTCGATGTGACCAAATGCTGGGTATCCAAATATCCGACGCAACCCAAATTCTGAAGCAGCTCCACCAGATCTAATAACTCCTAATGCAGCAGTCGACGACCTGTGACTAAGATGACCCAAATATGTCGAAGCTCCAGAACCAATGCTCGACAACCAACGCCGATCCTCCTCCGGAAAGGAACGACCGATCGAAACTGTCATCTCATCTCGTCGCCCCAAAGTCTCCACACCAATGAAGTGTCTCCTATTGCCGTGAGCTCGGCACAAACGCAAGAAAGGACCCCTACCAAATCTAGAACAACGAGTTACCTTTCTGGACTTTACACCAACGGGAACTGGTCGCGACCCAATAATGCCTAGAACAATCACCAACTGTGGAAACCAAGATACGATTACCTCCCAATGATGCCTCCTTGGAAGGCCCCCAAATGCCTGACTGAACACCTCCTAAAAGACCCCTCGCTCGATGGATAGGAATGCCAAACTCCACCACGGTCTTGCTCATCCTAATATGCTCACAGGACTTCAATCTGCAGGTCATAGCACTCCTCAACAACCAATGCACGACATTACCAATCATATACCCCAGCACCCAACAATGCCACAGTCTAGTCGAATCTGATGAAGTCGTCATCTCCCTATCAATCACCGTGCTCCCAAGCAAATAGTACAAATTGCTCCTTCTGACGTCCTTCATCACAATCATGGACCCAAAGGTAACCTTGAAGCGTGCATCCGCCAAGGTCACCCTATAGCCTGCTGCCTCCAAAACTCCAAGTGAAATGATGTTCTTCTTCAACTGAGGAACGAACCTCACTCCAACCAACTCCCGAATCACCCCGTCACTCATCCTGATCCGAACGGTACCGATACCACCAATAGATCATTTGTGATCATTCCCCATGAGCACGAAATCTCCTCTTTCCAACTCCTGAAAGCTGGAGAACCAATCCCTCATAGGGCAAATGTGGTATGTAGCCCCCGAATCCAACATCCACTCTGTAGAGTAGACAACACAAACTGACGGCAGTGCAGATAATGAGTAGCCCGAAGAATCCGAATCTGAAATGTTGCCACTAGCATTGACAACATTCGCCTCTGAAGCTTGAATAGCTTTTCCCTTATTCTTCCCGGCTCGATCAACTAACTTTGGACATTCGGCTTTCTAATATCCATCCTCTTTGCAAAAGGCACACTGATTCTTACGAACTCCAAGATGTGCCCCTCTAGACTGCGACCTCCCACTACGGTTTGGACCCTTTGCTCTTGTGACCAACGCCCCCGCTACCGGCTCAATCGAAGTCTCCTTATCCTTCTTTCGAAGTTGATAATTCACAAGTGCAGCGGTGACCTCACTATACGAAAGAGATGTCTTCCCATTAATAAGGGTAAGAACGAAGGTCTCATATTCCTCGTCTGGCAAGGAACTCAACAACAACAACGCCTTGTCCTCATCCTCAATCACCACATCTACATTCGCCAAATCCGCAAGAAGCTTCGTGTAGTGGTTCATGTGATCACCAATGGATGTTTCTTTCTTCAACTAGAAGCGGTAAAGCCTCCTCTTCAAATGCAAGTGATTCTCCACACTCTTGGTCAAATACTTGCTCTCAGGGATCTCCTAAATCTTCTTTGCAGAAGTCTCATTAATCACATCATACTTTAGATCTTGAGTGAGACAAGACCTAATCACACCACACGCCGTTCTATTCATCTTTTTCCAAACCTTCTCATCAATATTGTCCGGTTTCCCATCCAACTCTAATGTATCTTTCAATTTTTGTACGTTGAGCGCATCCATGACTTCGCATCGCCAAAGTCCAAAATTGTTTGTGCCATTGAACTTTTCCACGTCAATCTTCATCGAGTGGATATTCGAGCTTTGGACGGTCTTCACGCCGGAAGTACTGCCCATAACTCCTTCTTTCTCAGCCATAATCCTCAAAACACCACCAAACCAATGTGAAAACAAACGAGAAATAGATCCAAATTGAAAAAGACGAGATTTTTACCAAAAAGATCCCACCTTTATCACCAAACGAAGCCCTAGACGAACTTCCAAAGCGATCTACTCCTCCAAATAGCCCAAGCGTAGCCCGAGCTCTGATACCACTTGTAGGGACGGACAACAGCGATATGCTCTGATACCACTTGTAGGGACGGACAACAGTGATATGCTCTGATACCACTTGTTGGGACAGACGGCGGCGCCGAGGAACCAAAACAAACGCCGATCAAAGAAGGCCAAAAACAACCAAATATCAATGCACAAAACCAAACACCAATTTTAACGTGGTTCGGCAATTGCCTATGTCCACGGGGCAAGAAAAGAGAGGGTTTCCACTAATAGAGAAGGAGAGTACAAATTGAGATTACAAATCGCTCAAACGAACCAACTAATCTCACCAACAAATCTCTCAACCTCTCAATCAATAACCCTAACCAATAGCTCAGAAAGATCTCTCTTTTCTGTGCTCCAATTTCCCCAAATATGCTCCCTCAGAACCCTCAAATCGTATTGGTATTTATACCAAAACAGAAAACCAAACAGACTGCAAATAGGAACCTGAACTTTTCAAAAAACCCGTCGTAAGTCGACTTATCAGTCTGCATAAGTCGACTTGGCAGAGCGAAAAAACGACAACCGGAGAAGAGTTCATAAGTCGACTTAACAGGTCTGATAAGTCGACTTGCCAGAGCCCAAAATTAACAATCCACAGCAGATCGTAAGTCGACTTACGACACAACATAAGTCGACTTACCATAAGTCGACTTATGCATGTGCATGAGTCGACTTATGACCAAAAATCTGCTTTTTTCAAGTTCTTCTCCACAACTGTCACTGTAGTAGAAACAACAATTATCAAAACTGAGAACAAGTGAAATGATAAATAAAAGAATAAATGCCAAAGTAAATGATTTTTACTTTTTACTTACTGCTGAAGAATTTAATTGCGTTTTGGGTTGTGTGACTGCACCAGAAATTTGGTAATTGCTAGTAGAAGTCACCCATGAGAGAACGTCTCAGGTCAAGGAGGCCAAACCTGCTATACTAATGGGTAAGTAAAAGAACTTCAAGATGAGATCCTCCGAGATTATTGAAGAGATGGTACCAGTTTCACTAGTTACATGAATAAAATGAGAGCAGTTGGAAAAGAGTATCAGAAAAATAAGCTCGTCCACAGAGTTCTTCATTCACTCCTACATGTAAGGGATGATAAGATAACAACTATTAAAGTGTAACATTATTTATTTAAAGTGGTTCTTGAAATTCTTGTGAGCCATCCCGTAATACATGGGATGCAATTGAAGGAGCGATGAGATTGAAAGAGTGAGATGAAAAAGCAGAGGGAGAGTCCAAAATATATATATAGTCTTTAGCCATGCCACCATCATCCTCATCTTCTGAGCTTGAACTCGAATATGCTTTGGCTTTTTGTTTTCTTAGCTTTAAGAACAAGTTAGATGAGTTAGGCACAAGAAACAAAGTCAAATTAGTTGCACAAGGTTATAATCAAGAAGAGACATAGATTTTGTTGAGACCTCTACTCCCATAGCTAGACTTGATGCCATTCAGGATGCTCCTTCCATTTGCTTGTCATAAGAATTTTAATTATATTAAATGGATCTCAAAAGTGTATTTTTGAATGGGTTTTCGACAGAAGAAATTTATGTTGCACAACCCGGCCCTCATGAGTTTTCAAACCACGTCTATAAGTTTCATAAAGCTCTTTATGGCTTAAAACAAGCCCCTAGAACTTGCTATGAAAGACCATCCAAGTTTCCCTTTGGTCATAGTTTTTAAAAGGCATGATATATTGTGCATTATTCATCAACCATGATAAATTTGATATCATCCTTCTTTAAATATATGTTGATATTATTTCTAGTGCTACTAACAAAAATCTTTGCAAAAATTTCAGATTATGATGGATGAATTTTTTATATGAGTATGATAGGAGAATGAAATTTCTTTCTTGGCTTACAAATCAAACAAGAGGATGATTATATTTTCATTAGTTAAGAAAAATATGCAAGGGAACTTGTTAAAAAGTTCCATATGAAAGACGCAAAGACACCTCCAGCTCCATGAGCACCACCACAAAATTAAATAATGATGGTAGATGAGAAACTCCACAAAGGTACGATATAACAATTGAAGTATATAATATGACTGATTACAAATAACAAGTCTATGCAGGAAAAGATACATAACAATAAGCTGCTTGATAATAATATCATGATGTCCTGATTAAATAGTACATAAAGAATCTACATAAAAGCTGAAGAGTCTGATAAGGAAACATAATGATAAAAATTAGAACTAGTGGGTGGGAAAGGCTTGGAACTACTTGGTACTCAATCCCTAGTACTGACTGTTAATTGTTAGCTCCTGTGGTTAAATCTGGAATTATACAGATATATAACAGCAAAAACTAAACAGAAAAATGAAGTGCAGTAATTTAAAATTTTCCAACTCAGCTGCTGTGCGTTTGTAAAACGTTGTGGTTAAAGCATTATTTGGCTTACTCCGGTGCAAGGATCCCAATGCCAAATTGCTTCTAGGAACAGCAGTCCAGTATTCTTGTGTGCACCGACCCAGTAGTGTCAAGATCTCCTCGATCTATCAGGCAAAGATCTCCTCGATCTATAAAACCTTTTCGGTCTAGGCACTATTCCTACGAGCACTAGCTATTCTACAATATATATTTGTATATATTGATTGTTATTTTTTTAATGAATTTTCCTTAAGGATTTGGTGTCTATTTATAGCGTTCGGAAAAATACTATGCACTAATAAAATAATAATATTTTACTATACATGTGGGGCTCATGTCTTAAATTTTCTTCAGTGGGGCCCACAACTTTTGAAAAAACAAATATCACATGGGCTGCTACAGCAGCCCATGTTTTCTTTTGAAAAAATTATTCAACAATCCCCCACAATTTTTTTAAAAAACTAGTGTTGTGTAACGGTGTCGTCGTTTCAATCGTTGTGCATAAGGTAGATGTCACAATGACTTGAATCCTCTTTAGATCAACTGAATAAAAGATAGGTGCATGGTGTCGCAGAGACTTGAACCAACACATGTCTAAAAATCCAGCGATCACATAAGATCAAACTTATCTGTGGTAGTTTTCACTGTGAACCACACTTGCTTTGTCTTTGCCTTTGCCTTTGCCTTTGCACATTTATGGTCCTGTGCATGTCTTGGTTTCTACGATATCTTTCCACAAGACATCATAGGAGACGGCCAAATCTCTACCCATGCATAGGTGAGTTCTTTAGGCATGTTTCCTATCAAACACCCTGCATCCGAAATGCTTTGAATTCATTAAGGCTTAAGAGCCACCCTCTCTCATGATAGGATTCTAGGTGAGTCCTTTAGGTGTGTTTCCTATCTAACACCCCGCATCCAAAATGCTTTGGACCCATTAAGGCTTAACAGCCATCCCCTTTACATGATAGGATTCTAGGTGAAAAGATCAAAGTTTTACTCGGGTAGTTCAGCCAGGTAAGGATAGTATTAGAGGTTGATCAAAGATCAATTAAGTACATCGTTCCTTATGGAGCACGTTATGTAACCCCCAAACCTTGCCTTAAACACCGACTAATCCAAGAAAACTTGAACCATTTCACTTGTAAATCTTACTTGACTTTTGAACCATTTATCTTGTCATTGGTAGCATACGCTTTGAACTAATAACTAGATGTAAATGGTAAGTATTTGTAAGACTCACCAAACTTTGAAAATTTTACTTGATTTTTGAACCATTTATTTTATTATTAGTAGCATAAGCTTTGAACTAATAATTTAATAAACATGATAAGTATTTATAAGACTTACAAAACTTTAAGACCCATTCCAGCAGACGTCCTTTTGACTATGTCCTTTTTCAGACCCTTAGTCAAAGGATCAACCACATTCTCTGAAGATCGGACGTCAATCACAGAGATGACTCCTTGACAAATGAGCTCTCTCAAATAGCCATGCTTCAGACGAATGGTCCGTTTCTTTCCATTGAACATCGAGTTTGCTGCCACAGCACTCGCCGCCTGATTATCACAATAGATAGTAATTGCGCCTTGCAATCCTGTCAATGGAAGGTCTCGGAGAATACAACTGAGCTACTCAGCTTCATCTCCTGCAACACAAAGTGCGAAGAACTCAGATTCCATCGATGACTGTGCAATCATTGTCGGTGAGACGTCGCTAAGGTTATTTCGGGCTATTACGATAAAATAGCGGTAAAAAGCGCAAAGTTAAATAGCGGTCTAATTTAGATATGTATAAATACTAAAAAAAAGAAAAATTAAAGAAAAATCTAAGAAATCTAAAAGACATATTAGATAATTTAAAGAGATCCTAAATATGAAATAGACATGTAACCATCACGTAATACCGAAGATGACTGGAGGAGTCAAAAAATCATCGTCTTCAAGAAGAATAGCTTAACGGTGACAGGACTACCCTAAGAGGAGCTCACGGTGAAGGAGGTGAGAGGAAGTGTATCAAGGTAGGTGTCAGAGGCTATGAGAGGTGACGGGAGTATGCTGAAAATCACAGGAGACGGTGGAATGCAATGGTCAAGGGTTGAGTTCAATTAAAAAAAAGCCTCAAACCGCTTTTAAATAACAGTCAAAAAACAAATTTTGAATGCAATCGCTCACTATTTACCGTTATGACACACTATTGGTTGCTTTTGCAAACAGACATATTCCACAATATGTCACCGCTATTGCGCGATAGCGTAGCGGGCGATAGCGTCGCGGGAAGGGACCGCTAACGCTATTAGCACTGCTATTGCGGGGCTATTTACCGCTATTTATAACAGTGAGCCCATGAAGCCAAAGAGAAAAATAAACTCTTTAAATTTTCATGAATTAATGAAGCCCAAAACGTCAAAGCCCATGAAACAAAGTCTTACCTCTTGTACGCATTGTGAACAATCCAAAAATCAAGCCAGAAGCCCATGAAACAAAAGCCCAGAACCAAAACAATGAAGCATGAATCATGAAGAAATGAAGCAAAGCTCAAAGGAAAATCACGAAGCCCAATGAAAAATCAACAAGCAAAAGGCCCAAGAATCCAAACCCAAAAGCTCAAAGGCTAAAAATGATTCATTAGGGCTTAAGTCTTCATCCAATGGCTCTTATTCATTATTGTTTACTATAAATAGGGATAGAGAGTGAGGGGTTAAAGGGGTAAAAATTTTTGTATCTCCTTTTGGAGAGGATGGTTACTCTTAATTGAGAAGATCTTCCAAATTTATAACTTTTTGTTACAATTAATAAAAGAATTTTTTTCACCACTTTAAATATTTTTTCTCTTTGTTGGATAATGAAGATGGAGATGAAGAATTATTTGGAGGTTTGCATTTCTTTTATTTTTCTCTTTTATTTCTTTTTTATTGCTTATTAGTTTAGATTTATTTCTATGCTTGTAGTTAGATTTTATTTTCTTGTTAAATAGCCAAGAGGCTAGAACCATCTTGCCTTAGATTTATTTCATGCTTATAGGTTAGATTTATTTTCTTGTATTTAATTCTTATAATTTATTTTGTAGTTTAGATTTTGTAATTTATTTTGTAGTTAGATTTTAATTTCTTGCACTATCAACTTGAGGCTCGAACCCTCTTAGGTTTAGTTTTTCTTTTTGTTTATTTTTATTTTCTTTGATTCGTCTTTAGGCTAGAACCCTTTAAGGAATCACCATTTTCTAAGAAGTGGGTTCAATTTTAGATTACCCATATCTTTAATTGAATCCACCATCTTTACTTTTTTGAATTTTATTTTTCATTCTTGATTTTTATTTGTTTCTTAATTTTTCATTCTTGCCTTGTTGATCACATTTATTTTTTTTATCACTTCCACTCTCAAATATATTCATTTACACAATCATTTTCATTCTCTCCATCTCTCCATAATCACACTTATTCTTCACTCCTATTTGTCACGCACACAACATAAGAACCGATTTATATTTTCTCCTACAAAACACCTTTCTCGTAGGATTGATAACTTTTTATACTATAACTTGACACGGTTGTGCACTTGTAATATTTTTGGTATATGTTTATGCCGCATCAGCTTCTTAGACTTCCACGAGATGACAGCTCCACCCATGGTGAAGACAAATCCTCCAGTAGATCTGCACTCATCTGGTTCTGAGCATTAGCTCGCATCTGAATAGCCTTCGATTACACCCAGATATCCAGTGTATAATAGGCCCAGACCTGTAGTTCCTTTCAAGTATCTCATTAATCTTTGGACAACATCCCAATGTAGCTTTCCAGGATTACTTGTGAACCTACTAAGCATTCCTACAACGAATGCTATATCTGGCCTTGTGCAGCTCATCACATACATATGACTCCCAATGATCTTTGAGTACCTCAGCTGCTCTACTGGTCTTCCAGTGTTCGGTAGAAGTTTCTTGTTGTAATCATATGACACTAACAGTTTTGACCGGTCGTAGTAGTCATACTTCCTTAGCATGCTCTCGACATAATGAGATTGAGACAATCAAATACCCTCTTCAGAGTATATGATTTTGATTCTGAGAATCACGTCCGTAGTTCCAAGGTCCTTCATGCTGAACTGTGCTGAAAAAATTTCTTGGTAGATATTACTATCTCCAAATCACTCCCTATGATGAGCATATCATCCACATAGAGGCAGATGACCACCACCTTTCTTTCAATGACCTTGATATATAGACACTTGTCGGATTCACTGACTTGATACCCATTGTTACGAACAACGCCATTGAACTTCTCATGTCAGAGTTTTGGTGCCTGCTTAAGTCCATATAATGACTTAACAAGTTTACAAACCTTACCAGCTGGAGCATCAAGTCCTTCTGGTTTCTCCATGTAGATTTCTTCTGTGAGATCTCCATTGAGAAAGACAGTCTTCATATCCATCTGATGTATGACGAACCTTTTAATCACCGCCCATGCGATAAGCACTCTGATGATAGTGATCCTACAAACTGGTGCATAGATATCAATGAAATCTATACCTTCTTTCTGAGAGAATCCTTTCTCCATCAAACTTGCTTTGTACTTTTTAATAGTACCATCAGGACGAAGCTTCTTCTTGAAGATCCACTTGCAACTAATAGGCCTTGCACCTTCAGGTACATCCACCAGATCCCAAGTATGATTTTGGACCAATGAATCCATCTCATCATCTATAGTTTCTTTCCACAGAAGAACATCTATTGACTGCATTACTTCTTGAAAAGTCTGTGGGTCTCCTTCCACATTATAGGTGATGAAGTCATCTCCAAAATCTTTTTGCCTCCTGATACGCTTGGAAGATGGTTCGATAACTCCTTCATTATTGACATTTTTAGTTTCTTACGAAACTTGCTCCTCTGGTGCATCTAACGTACTAGCATTCTCTGCTGTATCTTTGAGCAATAAGTCTTTATCTTTGATAAACTTATCCTCAAAGAATTCTGCATCTCAAGCTTCAATGATGGAGTTGGTTCCAAGGTTCAGGAACCTACAAGCATTGCTATCTTTAGCGAAGCCAAGAAACACACATTTGTTAGCCTTTGGTTTGAGCTTAGGCCTTCTGATATCTGGAATTCAAACATATACTTGACACCCCCACACTTTGAGATTATCCAAAGAATCTAGATATCCCAACCATAACTAATGGGAAGTATTATCAGCTTTAGAATATGGTACTCTGTTCAAAATCCAGTTTGTCATTAGCAAAGCCTCTCCCCAATAGCAGGTAAGTAAACCAGATGTGATTAGCAACGAATTCACCATCTCGGTCAATGTGCGATTCTTCCTTTCTGCAATCCTATTAGATTGCGGAGAATACGGAGCAGTAGTTTCAGCAATGATTTCATGCTCCTTGAAGTATGTTTTCGTCTCCTTAGATCGGTATTCTTCTCCTCTATCGCTCCTGAGTCTTTTCACCTGTAGTCCAAGCTGCTTCTCCACTCGAGTCCGAAACTCGATAAATTTACTGAATGCTATATCTTTAGATTTTAGCAGGTAAACGTGACAGAAGCGAGAATGATCGTCAATGAACGTGATGAAGTACTTTTTGCCACCACGAGTGACGAAGCTATTGAAATCACAAGTATCTGAATGAATCAGATCCAACAGTTTAGTGCTCCTCGTGATACTTGAAAATGGCTTCCTCGTCAGCTTTGCTTGCGCGCAAACTTCACACTTCTCAGGTTTATTACCCTCATATTTTAGAAGTAATCCTAACTTCTCCATGCTGGATAATTTTCTATAATTTACATGTCCCAGCCTATTGTGCCATAACACAGAGAAGTAAGCAGAAGAGGATACTTTATTTACAATGGGGTTGGGTGCACTCGTACTGATTTTATACATGTCATCAGTACGATATGCATTGCCAAAATATATTTTCTTGAAGGATAATACAGCCTTTCCTCCCTGGAAATCCAGCCTCATGCCTGCATCACATAACATGCTTCCAGAGACTATGTTTTTGGCAATTGAGAGAATGTATTTCACATCCTTCAATGTGAGAGTCTTTCCTGAAGAAAGAGTCAGCACCACAGTCCCAGTTCCAAGAACGAGAACCACAGAATGATCAGTCATTGATACATTCTCTTTGGTAG
Organism: Asparagus officinalis; assembly: GCF_001876935.1. NCBI lineage: Eukaryota > Viridiplantae > Streptophyta > Magnoliopsida > Asparagales > Asparagaceae > Asparagus > Asparagus officinalis. The sequence continues at coordinate 46,679,879 of NC_033794.1, read as the reverse complement.
CAACATAAGAAGAGAACATATCTCTATTGGAGCATACATGACAAGTAGCACACGTATCTAACCACCAACTAGAGATGTTGCTTAGAGTTGTTACCTAGAAGAGCATGGCCACACAATCATCAACTTGATTGACATTGTGTGTTGTTTCCTTCTTTGGTGCTTTGCAGTCTTTGGCAAAATTTCATTGCTTCCCATAGTTGAAGCATTTGCCGCTTTTCTTGAACTCTTTCTTCTGGACGTTCAGGTTCTTCGGATTCTGATTCTTCTTTCTGTTAAAAGACTTCTTCTTCTTGAAAGATGAATTATTACCCTTTTCAGAGTTAGTAGCCATCATGTTAGCAGACGCCTTTTGCTTAGCAAGGAGCTTAGTCTTCGTGCTGTTGGCCTTCTTGTTTTGATGATGTTTAACAAACAATTTACCACTAATGTTGTTTGTCTAGTATTTGTGTATTCCTATTTATTGTAGACGAACAACGTAGTTGGAGGTTGTATGGATTGCGCTTCAACGATGATATCCAAAGGAGGTTGGCGGAATGTCGGGTTGAAGCCTATACAATTCAAGTTAAAGATCAAGTTCAAGCTTCATCCGCAAGTGTACCAAGTCAAGCTTAATTGAAGATCAAGATTGCTTGGGTAATTTAGTTTAGGGTTTTATATTATGTGTGTTAAGTACGTTAAGCTCAATATCTATACACACATATTTATTGGTTTCTTCGTATATATATATATATATATATATAGTTATATATATATATACATAAGTTTTGGTTTCTATGCATATATATAGTTCTATATATACATACATAGTTTTTGAGTTTTCATGTTTATAATATGAAATCACATATTTCATATTTACTATTGTGTTTTTAAAAACATTACATAGAATATGCAATTTTGTGAAAATATTGTATTCTCAGTTTATAAACTTGGTCGACCGGTCCGGTCGACCGAAAGCTCCATCGGTCGACCGCACCGGTCGACCGACGAAGTCTCTGCTCGTTTTCTTTTGTTTTGACCTGGATAGCGGTCGACCGGACTTTTCCGTCGGTCGACCGAACTTCTCCATCGGTCGACCGACAGAAAAGTCCAGTCGACCGACAATAGATCCGTTGCACTCCAACGGCTATTTTCTGAGCTGATTTTTCTGGGGCTTTTTGGACTTTTGCTTGGGGTTTTGGCTGAGTTTTGGAGTGGGTATAAATACCCCATTGGTGTCATCTTTCAACCAACAAGAGAATGGTTTAAAAGATTTTAACAAGGGTTTAAACTTGTTTAGTGTTTGTTTAGAATTTTCCGGTCGACCGATGAATTTTCCGGTCGACCGATGAATTTTCCGGTCGACCGATGAATTTTCCGGTCGACCGATGAATTTTCCGGTCGACCGACGATGTTGTTTTCAGCTTCCAACGGCTAGTTTTTTGACCGTTGCCTTGGGGTTGTGTTTTGTCTTTTGCTCAGGTTTTTGGCTGAGTTGAGAGAGGGTATAAGTACCCCATTGCCTTCAACTCTTAAACTAACCAAGAGGGTTTTTAATCAAGTTTAATAAAGTTTTTAACAAGGGTTTTAGTTTGGTTTAAGTGTGTTTAAAAAGCTTTTAAGCAAATTGAGAGTTTGTTTTTGTGATTCAATTCTACAAGAGCTTGAGGAGATCATCTATTGGTGTTTGGGCATTCAACTATTCTCCCTCCAACTCTTGATATATTGAGAAGTTTTCTAAACTCTATTTCTAGCTTTTTTATATATTTGATTATCATTGTTATTAAGCTAGAACTACATTGAGTTTAGTTTTGATTTATATCTCTTTGTTCACACACAACCTTTTGAGCTTATTGTATTTACATTCATAGTATAATTTGGGGTTGTGGGTTTGTGACTAAGAGTTGTGCTTAATTGAGTTCTCACCTTGTTTTGAGAACAATCATTTGTCATATTTGTGCTTATTGTGAGAATCACTTTGTAATACACTTGTACACCGAGTGAGGAGTGTGTGGTGAGAGTCGGGGATCGTCCCAAGAGGAGTGGCGTCGGTTGACGTGCCTAGGGAGAGGTTGTAACCGAGCACTTGAGGGAGACACGGCTAGGTCCAACACTTAGTGGGTGTAGAGTGTGATTGCAAGAGTGTGAGTTGTAGAGTTTTCGGTTAACTAGAAAACCGAGTGTGTAGAAGAAGTTCCGGCTTCCAAACCGGATTGTGTTAGTGGATTTCTCCCCGGGAGTGGGTAGCGGAGACGTAGGACGAAAGGTCCGAAATCCGTGATCATATTGCTTGTTTGAGTTTGTCTTTGACGTATTTGTTTTTACATTTATCTTATATCGCCAATTGTGCATTACTCATTTATTTCATCCACTATCTTGTTTAGATTATTTACCCTTGTGTTGTTTATATATCCTTGCATATATCTCTATCATATAGGATATATCTCATTGTTCATATTGCTTATCCTAGTTTATTTTCTTGTTGTATTTCATACTTGCTAGGATAACGTGTTAATTAATTTTAATTGGTATTTAATCGGATTAGATTAGCATAAGCCCCTAATCCCCCCCCCCCCTCTAGGGTCTAACACGTGCGAGTTCGAGTCTCGTCCTCGATCCGAATGAACCTCTTCAAATCAGACAGAGTCACTTGTCTTTTCCTTCTTCGAATGTCAGTGGAGAATGACATCCAAGATGGAGGAAGCTTGTTGACAATTACACCAGAAATGAAGGTTTGACAAAGACTGATATTTTCATCCTTCAGCTTCATAACAAGCTTTTCAAGCTCTTTGACTTGAGGTAAAACCTCAGTATCATCTTCGAACTACAAGTCTAGAAATTTGTCAATGATGTAAGATTTGGATAGCTTCTCATCATCCTTGTACTGGTCCTCCAGAGCATACCAGATTTTCTTTGCAGAGGGCTTATTGGTGTAAGCATCTGCTAGATGATCGGCCAGGCAGTTAAGAAAATAACTCCTGTAGAAGTGATCATCTCTAGCCCAAGAGGCTTCAGCTTCAAAGTCTTCTTCAGAGTCGGGTTTTTCCTCAGAAACCACATAGTAGATTTTCAGGAGTTGCATCCCGAAGATTACTTTCCGACGCCATGCGTTGAAGTTGGAATCGTTAAAATTCTCTAACTTAAGATAGTCCACTCCAAGAGTCCTCGCAGGATCCATGGTAGATCAAAATAATGCTTTAAGATTGTTGGCGTCTGTGGTTAAATCTGGAATAATACATATATATAACAGCAAAAACTGAACAGAAAAATAAAGTGCAGTAATTTAAAATTTTCCAACTCAGCTGCTGTGCGTTTGTAAAATACTGTACTTAAAGCATTATTTCGCCTACTCCGGTGCAAGGATCCCAAGGCCAAATTGCTTTCAGGAACAGCAGTCTAGTACTCTGGTGTGCACCGACCCAATACTGTCAATATCTCCTTGATCTATCAGGCAAAGATCTCCTCGATCTATTAGGCAAAGATCTCCTCGATCTATAAAACCTTCTCGGTCTAGGCACTGTTCCTACGAGCACTAGCTATTCTATAATATATATCTGTATATATTCATTGTTGTTTTTTGAATGAATTTTTCTTAAGGATTTGGGGTCTATTTATAGCGTTTGGGAAAATATTATGCATTAATAAAATAATAATATTTTACTATACATGTGGGGCCTACGTCTTAAATTTTCTTCGGTGGGGCCCAACACTTTTGAAAAAAGAAACATCACATGGGCTGCTGCAGCAGCCCATGTTTTCTTTTGGAAAAATTATTCAACATTAATTTATGATTCAGGCAACATGATAACAGAAATGGGTCTGGACTCGTTCACGTGGGAGCCCGTCCAATATAATCTGCTCAGAATCCATAATAAACATTTTCCATCCTTCATGTAAAGCAAGATCAACGACAACTACCTAACATCATCTAATCTAAGATAACAACTATATGAAAACACTCCTAGCATCACCATGTACATACTGACAAAACATTACTCAGACATACGAAAAGCAAATATACATGTTTTACAGAAAATTAGCTTTTAAGGATCCCAGAAAATTTCCAAAACTTCAGAAAACATAGTACTACATGTAAACACCCCTTGTCATGGGTATTATTCACTTTAAGAAAACTAACAAAGAAAAACAGAAGTGAAATCAAAAGTCACAAGATACCAAACTCCTACATTCATCAAAGCTCTTACACCTAATCCTACCCAATATCACAAAGGTGTAAAGCACAATATAACTGTCATATACTCTCACACTCAATCTACCCAAGACACAGAATTTTAGCAAGATCACTTCAACCTGATCTCTAGATTTGCAAACTGAATTAAATTAAAAACAGTTCAAGATAAAAATACATCCTTAACAATTGAGATGATATTCAATTAATAATGTCGGTGTCACTGCGAAGATGCCCTTTGAATTGTGATGTCGATGTCATCTCAAAATCTCCAAGAGATCAAAGTAGAAAGTTCCAATCAATCACTCTAATGAAAAAACCTAACTTTTATATTCTCCAAACCCTTGATCGAGAGGTACAAATGAACAATTTAAATTAGAACTCAGAAAATCAAGTGACCAAAATGCATTGACCAAATATCTCAAATTAGTAAACAGATGTATAAATTATAATTCAGATGACTGAATTTCAAAACTAGGCATCTCCCGCAAATGTTTTGAGAATTAGTTTCCATTTAACAAATTTCAGACATTGTTTTGAGGCTCCGAGATGTTTTATGGTTGAGTAAACTTGTGAACATCAGTTTAATCTAGTAAAGCATGTTGCAAGCTTTCTGAAAACATATTATAATACTGATTCTAATAACCGAATCAAAAGTTATGGCCTATGAAAATTTTAGTATCCTATGTGCATGCTTTCATCTGTCTGATATGCACATGTTCAATTGTCTGAATTTGAGACCACATGTCCAAAATTTAGTACCAGACATTTGCATATGAGATCAAATTTCCCTGCTAGGTTTTTCTAAAAATATGACGTCTGACCATATCAGGCATCTACGGATTGAAACCAGTTATATCTGGTTTGCTACCGATTGTTCTGACTCTGTTTTGCTAAAATCTTCGTAACTTATGTTTTACAACTCTGAATTGAGTTCCTTTTACTTCTATAGATTTATAATAAAGAGACAGACATTTCTAAATTTAACTTCTGATTTCTTTCTAGGCTATGAACTTGTATAAACTGCACACTTCATCTCAAAACACCATAAAAAATATATGAATGTTTATTATTAATCAAAAGAGTTGATTGTGTGATTAACATGAAATAATCTATCTCTTTTGATAATAACAAACTCAAGAATTGAAATCAAGTATATGAATTGTTAAAATTCTAATCAAATCATTTCAATTTTATGATAGTATAAATAATGATCAATGAGTGCAAAACAAAACCCTTAAGCATGCATGAAACTTGAGTGTATATTCTTGAGAAGGTTATGACAACTCACAAAGCTTAACAAGTCATGAACTCCCATTAAAACTAAGCTTGCCGTTCAAGCTCAATTTTTCAAATAAATCTCTTCACTAAAAAAAAATCTCTACCCCTATTTTGAATCTCCCATTTTCCATATCTATTTCAATCATTTCTCCCACTTTTGTTATTATTAAAATAATATACATGAAAAATTTATATTATAGCATTATTTGATAAATAATATAACTATTTTCTTAATTTAATAAAAGATAGTGTTGAAAACCAACTAGGTCCCTTTCATGTAAGCATAAAATAAATTTGACAATACAAAATACTACAAAATATGATGGAACATCATTAGATTAAACACATAAGGAGTAAAAATATCAATGAGATTTTCAAATATTGTGTAAAATTTACAAAATTGCAATTCTAGATTAATAACATATCAATGACAATATAAACTGAGAATTATTTCGCTCAACTTATCATGTGAGATAAGACATATATCTTAAAACAATGTTGTGGGGTACTTACTTTTAGGATATATAGTGCATAACAGGTATAACACAGCCTCTAAACATGTGACATGCTCTCTTTGATACATTTCTACTGGAGTGTGTGCTCATTGGCCTCTTTCACTGCATTCTTTTTGTAGATAGAGTGGCACTACAGGCACACCCCCAACCACACCTTGGGGCACACCCCCTCTCTCAGCTACAGTACACGGGGTTCACTTTAGATTTTTTTAAAAATCTAAAGTGGGTCCCGTGCACTATAGCTGAGAGAGGGGGTGTTTCCCAAGGTGTGGTTGGGGGTGTGCCTATAGTGTTTTCCTTGTAGATATTACTTTGTTTTTGTTTGGAGTAGCCAATTACTATTTGCATCTTTTACGGTACACCATTTTCCAATCAATTTTGAACGAACGCATTAGTGGGAGGTGGGCCAGACCCACGTGAATGCGCAGAACCACTTGTCTGTTGTTTCCGCGTGAAGATATTGCCCACGAATCAACTAATTTGTTCATTCACTTGAAGGCCCACCCGAGTTAGTTCGTGCGCCTATATAACTTGTCTCTAGGGTTTCAGGAAACGTGAGCGGAGGAGGCAGGGGCAAAGTGTTTTTTTTTCTGCGGCTGTGGAGAAAAGCAGGTGCGAGGTCAGAAGCTTAAAGGGATTTTGCGGCTGCTGCAAATCAAGGCTTTGTGAAGGAGAGTTCGGTGCACGGAGTTAATTGCGGTTGTTCCTTTGAGAGAATATTTGTGTGAGGGATCTGAGAGTTCGTGAGAGGGTTTAGGTTGTGAGATTATAAACCCTATTTGTATTCTCCCTCTAATAGTAGATCCCCCCCCTCCTTGCCCCGTGGACATAGGCTATTTGCCGAATCACGTAAAATTTGTGTTCTTGTCGTGATTTGTAATAGCTTTTAGGATCCCTCGACAGGTCAGTCCTAGGACTGATGAGAGGAAGAGCCGATATCTCACTTTGTTGAGATATCCGCTTCAGATTCTTGTTTCCTTGGTGAGACAGCTGTACACAACAAGTGGTATCAGAGCTCCTGGTTGGATTTGGGGCTTGTTCGAAGGATTCGCTGAAGGATTCCTATTTGAAGAATTAGATCGACAACATGGGAGAAACAAGCACATCGGGATCATCTCTTTCGAAGGCGATACAGAGTCTGAGCATCATAACACGAAGATTGATGTTCCGAAGTTCAACGGCAAGATTAATTTCGGATTGTGGAGGTGTCAGGTGATGGACGCCTTGGATGCACAAAATTTGGAGGAGACTTTTGAGTTACAAGAGAAACCCGCTGATATGGAGGACAATGTTTGGAAGAAGATGAATAGTAGGGCTTGTGGAGTTATTCGGTCATGCTTGACACCGGATCTTATTTATGACATAATGAACGAGACGTCGGTGAAGAGAATGTGGAAAACACTCAATGAGAAGTATCTGACGAAGAGCATTGAGAATCGGCTTCACTTGAAGAAGAGGTTTTACCAATTAAAGATGAAGAGGGGAGTTTCCATTCTGGAGCATGTTAACAACTTCACGAAGCTAATTTCGGATATGGCCAATGTAGATATCATGGTTGAGGATGAAGACAAAGCGATGCTACTATTGTGTTCGTTGCCGGATGATGATTTTGGTACGTTTGTTCTCACTGTGATAAATGGAAGAACTACGGTTAGCTACAAGGAGGTGACCTCAGCTTTGGTGAATTATGAGTTGAGGAAGAGTAATGACGAACCCTCCGAGAAGGCATCGGGAGATGCATTAGCAGTTCGAGGCCGTGGTCCAAACCGTCGTCCAGGTGATCGCTCAAGATCGAAGTCAAGAGGTGGCCATAGAAATATTGGTAGGAACCAGTGTCGTTTTTGTAAAGAAGAAGGATATTGGAAGAACGACTGCCCAAAGTTGAAAGACAAAGCCGGGAAGAATAAAGGGAAAGCTGTACAAGCTTCGGAAGTGAATGTTGTCAAGGCTAGTGACGATAATTCAGATACAGATTCTTCAGGCTATTCATGCTCTGCATTACCGCCAGTTTGTTACGCTGACTCTACATAGTGGATGATGGATTCTGGTGCTACATACCATATTTGCCCTAGGAGGGATTGGTTCTCCAGCTTTGAGGAGTTAGAAAGAGGGGATGTTATGCTCATGGGTAATGATCACATATGCTCTATTGGTGGTATTGGTACAGTACGGATCTGGATGTGTGACGGGGTGACTCGGGAGCTGAAGGAAGTGAGATTTGTTCCTCAATTGACGAAGAATATCATTTCGCTTGGAACTTTGGAGGCAGCTGGCTATAAGGTGATCTTGGAGAATGCGACTCTGAAGGTTACAAAGGGGCCCATGGTGGTGATGCGAGGTGTCAGGGAAAACAACCTTTACTACTTGAAGGGCAAGACAATAACAGGGGCCATGGTGGTGATGCGAGGTGTCAGGGAAAACAACCTTTACTACTTGAAGGGCAAGACAATAACAGGGGGTCTGGCAGCTTTGATTACCACAGAGGAAGATACTACTAGCTTATGGCATATGAGATTGGGACACACTGGTGATAAGTCCCTGCATGTATTAGCGAAGCAGTGGCTATTGAAGGGTGCAAAGACCTGTAAGATGGAGCTGTGTGAACATTGCATACTTGGGAAGAAGACAAAAGTAAAATTCGGTACCGCTATTCACAATACCCAAGATATATTGGACTATATTCACACAGATGTTTGGGGCCCTTCCAAGCACACATCACTTGGTGGGGCCAACTATTTTGTCACTTTCATTGATGACTATTCCAGGAAGAATTTGGTATACCCGATGAAGCATAAACATCAGGTTCTGGATATTTTTGTGGAGTGGAAAAAGAAAGTGGAGCTGCAGATAGGTAGAAAGGTGAAAACTCTACGTTCAGATAATGGTGGAGAGTATAAGAGTGATCCGTTTCTGCAGTTTTGTCGGGATCACGGCATTAGGTGACACTTCACAGTTCGAGAGACACCGCAACAGAACGACATGGCTGAGAGATTGAAACGTACATTGCTGGAGAAGGTGCGATGTATGATGACACAGAGTTGATTGCCTAGATCCTTTTGGGACGAAGCGTTGGTTTATGCGAGCCATCTCGTGAATAGGTTGTCGTGCACTGCGATACAGGGGAAGACTCCGTTGGAACGTTGGTCTGGTTCGGTAGCTAGTGACTATGAGTCACTTCGGATATTTGAGTGTCCAGCGTATTACCATGTCAGTGATGGAAAATTGAATTCGAGGGCGAGGAAAGCAGTCTTTGTGGGATTTAGAGATGAAGTTAAATGCTTCAAGTTATGGGATCCACAAGACAAGAAGATAGTTATTAGCAGAAATGTCATATTTAACGAGGCGTACATGATGAAGCCTCAAGTTCCTCAGCAGGTGGAGGAAGACCAGATTCAAGAGATATCACAACAGGTGGAGGATGATGTGACTCCACCCACTCCAGAGAGCATTGTATCCATCGAGGCTCCTACAGAGGTGACACTAGAAGGAGATTAGATGATAGCCGGGCATTTAGAGGATATAGTGGATGTTGGGACTCAGGAACAGGGTCATGTTCAGGAGTCTATTGCAGCTAATAGACCAAGAAGAAACATTCGTCGGCCAGCTAGATATGACGATGTCATGGTTGCATATGCTTTATCAGCAGAAGTCGTTGATGATTTGATTCCTTCTACATTCAAGGAAGCAGCGTCAAGCTCTGATTCGATTAGGTGGAGGGAAGCCATGGAGGAGGAGATGCAGTCTCTTCATAAGAACGACATGTGGAAACTTGCAAAGCTACCAAAGGGTAAGAAGGCTATTAGATGCAAGTGGGTGTATGCAAAAAAAGAGGGATCTTCTATTGGGGAAATTAGATTCAAAGCCAGATTGGTTGCCAAGAGATATACACAACTAGAGGGCGTTTATTACAACGAGGTATTTTCACCTGTTGTAAAGCATTCGTCGATTCGTATTTTATTAACATTGGTGGCACAGCTGGATTTGGATTTGGTCCAGATAAATGTGAAAACAGCCTTTCTACATAGAGATTTAGAAGAAGAGATCTACATGACACAACCTATGGGGTTCAAAGCTGCAGGAAAGGAAGAATTAGTGTGCAAGCTGAAGAAGTCTCTTTACGGATTAAAGCAATCACTGCGACAATGGTACAAGAGATTCGACGGCTTTATGATTGGCCGAGGGTACACAAGAAGCCCATATGATCCATGTGTTTACATGCACAAGCTACAGAATGGTGAATATATCTATTTGCTGTTATATGTTGACGATATGCTCATAGCTTCCAGGAATACTTCAGCTATTAGAAAGTTAAAAAAGGAATTGTCATCCGAATTTGAGATGAAGGATCTTGGAGAAGCAAAGAAGATATTGGGTATGGAGATTAAGAGAGACAGGGTGAAGGGGAGGTTGAAGTTGACACAGATGAGTTACTTGCAGAAGATGCTGAAGAAATTCAGTTATGATGGCAATGCCAAGCCAGTGAGTACTCCATTAGCTCCCCACTTTAAGCTATCAGCTAAGATGTCACCTGTTTCAGTTGAGAACCGTGAATACATGTCCAAAGTTCCATATGCCAATGCTGTGGGTAGCTTGATGTATGCGATGGTGTGTACAAGGCCAGATTTGTCACAGGCCGTGAGCATGGTATCCAGGTACATGCACGACCCCGGGAAGGGTCATTGGGAGGCATTGAAGTGGATTCTACGGTATATCAAAGGTACCGTGGATGTTGGTTTGGTATTTCAGAAGAATGAGAAGACAGGGTAGGATTGTATTGGTTACGTGGATTCTGATTATGGGGGAGATCTGGACAAGCGCCGGTCTACTAGCGGATATGTGTTTACACTAGCAGGATCATCGGTATGTTGGAGATGCACACTTTAGTCTACAGTGGTTCTCTCCACTATGGAGGCAGAGTATATGACGTTGACTGACGCTGTGAAGGAGACTTTGTGGTTACAGGGATTATTGGAGAACTTGGGGATTGCACAGGAGACCCTTCGGGTATATTGTGATAGCATGTCAGCTATCTATTTGGCGAAGAACCAGGTTTATCATGCACGCACGAAGCATATCAATGTCAGATTCCATTTTGTTCGTGACGTTTTGGATGAAGGAGACGTCATGTTGGAGAAGATCCACACGAAGGACAACCCTACAGATATGTTGACCAAAGTTGTTTCAGGTGTCAAGTTTGGTCATTGTTTGGACCTTTTGAACATTCTTCAGTGTTGAGGCCTTTGGAGGCCATTGGGTGAACTACGTTCGGCTTGATTCCTTGGGCAAGAGGATATGTAGGCAGTCTTTCAGATGCAACCAGTTTGGATTAGTTGTTGGGGGTGAGATTGTTTGGACTCTCGTTCGGGTTCTCGACTTGTTGTGGATTGAGTTCGTACTACACAACAAGTGGGACATTTCGTTGCTTTGGTGTCGGCTCAGTTTTGGAAGAAACTTCACCGAGGTGAAGAATTGTGAACGAACGCATTAGTGGGAGGTGGGCCAGACCCACGTGAGCGCGCAGAACCACGTTTCCGCTGTTTCCGCGTGAAGATATTGCCCACGAATCAACTAATTTGTTCGTTCACTTGAAGGCCCACCCGAGTTAGTTCGTGCGCCTATATAACTTGTCTCTAGGGTTTCGGGAAACGTGAGCGGAGGAGGCAGAGGCGTGGAAAGTGTGTTTTTTTTTCTGCGGCTGCGGAGAAAAGCAGGTGCGAGGTTAGAAGCTTAAAGGGATTTTTGCGGCTGCTGCAAATCAAGGCTTTGTGAAGGAGAGTTCGGTGCACGGAGTTAATTACGGCTGTTCCTTTAAGAGAATATTTGTGTGAGGGATCTGAGAGTTTGTGAGAGGGTTTAGGTTGTGAGATTATAAACCCTATTTATATTCTCCCTCTAATAGTAGATCTCCCCCTCCTTGCCCCGTGGACGTAGGCTATTGCCGAACCACGTAAAATTTGTGTTCTTGCTGTGATTTGTAATAGCTTGTAGGATCCCTCGACAGGTCAGTCCTAGAACTGATGAGAGGAAGAGCCGATATCTCACTTTGTTGAGATATCCGCTTCAGATTCTTGTTTCCTTGGTGAGACAGAAATTCTTAATCTCACTTTGTTGAGATATCCGCTTCAGATTCTTGTTTCCTTGGTGAGACAGAAATTCTTATTACGATTTAATCTCTTGTTGTGCACCTTGCGCACCGGAGGTGCTGCCGAAATTTCCGCTGCGCACAACATACATATCCTTATCTTATGTTATATATGATCATTACATAACTCATGAACATATTTTAGATTACTTTTCTATAATATGTATGTACCACCGCATAATACAAGTAACATGCTGCTATATAAATAGTAATCTGACATACACTACAACATACACGTTGATATTTATAAAGCCAAATCAAATATTAATTATATATGCAAAAAAAAACTTTCAAAATTTTCATGGATAACTTATTATTGCAGGGGAAAATATTTATATGTACTGTCAAATAATGCAATTAGTATCTATTTATCAAAATTTATCATAGGATAGTAATATTAGAGGGGGAAAATATCCATTGAATCAATAGGATAGTAATATTAGAGGGGAAAAATATCCATTGAATCTCAAATAGACTAAGTAGACATCCAAGGAAATGATACCTAACTCTTGCCTAGGACAAATCTCTTTTCACGTAGAGGTTTGGTGAAGATGTCAGCTAGTTGTTGATTGGTAGTGACAAGCTTAATGCATATGTCCTTTTTCTTTATATGATCATAAATAAAATGATATCAGACATCTATGCGCTTCGTGCATGAGTATTGTATGGGATTATCTGTTAAAGCAATTGCACTTTCGCCATCACTCTTGAGAGATACTATGGTAAAGTTAAAGCTCATAGTCTTCTAAAGTTTGCATCATCCACAAAGCCTACAAGAACTTCCTAATACAATGCATTTTGCTTTGGTAGTGGAATGTGCAAAATAATTTTGTTTTCTACAAGTTCATGAGACTAATGAATTACCTAATAAGTGACATGTACTGCTAGCTCTTTCTATCCGTGAGACAACTCGCATAATTAGAATCCAAAAAATTAGAAGCATGAAAGAATCACAATAACTAAAGGATTTTGTACCATGCAAATATTAAAAAGTTCTTTTGACAGCTTTAAAATGAGACTCCTTTGGATAAGATTGAAAAGACGCACATAAGAAAATTAAAAACATGATATTAGGGCGAGAAGTCGAAGGATATAAAAGGCTACCAATTGTGTCTCTCTATGTCTTCTGATCAACTGAGACACCACTCATATCCTTTGATATCTTCACCAATGGACTCGTTAGTGCACTTGCTAGTCTAATATTTTCCGTGCTGAATTTCTTTAAAAGCTCCTTCACATACTTGGTTTGTGAAATAAAAACTCCTTTGCTTTGATCGATTCACTTGAAATTTAAGAAAGTATTTCAACTAACTAACCAAGCTCATCTCGAAATCATCCCGCATAGCTTTCTCAAAGCCTCGATATGAAGAGATCATTAGTAGCATTAAAAGTAATGTCATTAACATATATTTTGATAACAAGAAAATCGCAATCATCATGATTTATGAAAAGTATTGCGTCAGCTCTCCCCTTTTAAAACTTTTTTTTTCTAAAAGAAAATTACTAAGATGATCACACCATACGGAAGGTGCTTGTTTCAAGCTCTATAGAGGTTTTGTATATTTATGAACGTGATTTGGAAATTTAAAATCTAAAAAAGGGGTTGTTTTGTATAGACTTCTTTCTTTAGAAAACCATTGAGAAAAGCACTTTTAATATCTATTTGATACAATTTAAAGCCATTAAAACATGCAAATGCAAGCAAAATTCTAATAGCTTCTAACCTAACAACTGGAGCTAATAAGTGTAACGTCCCCCAAAACAACAACTAGGGAGGTATATGGAAATTGAGCATGAGCCAGCTGTAAGATGGAGGGTCAACCTACATAATTCTTGTAAACAATCTTGTTCAATTAATACAACCAAAGAGCAGAATAAAGTAAAAGAAATATACAACACCCAGAATCACAAGTTCACAACGGAATCCACAAAATACCAAAATAGCTAGAAGACCTTAAGGGAATAGTTACATCATAGAATTTTTATATAGAGTTATTATACATCATTACTTAACGAGTTAACTATTCTTCTTTTGCTGAGCACTAGAGCTAGTCCTCTTTGGAGTTTGTAATTCCCTTATCTTTAACTTGATCGCTACCTATGCGTGGATGCAAAAAGAAGTAGGGGAGTGTGTAAGGCTCAATAGCCAACCATAAGAAAAAAAATCAAGGTATAAACTATAAGGGGAAAAGAAATGATGGTGTAGGCAATAGAAATTAAAACCAATAGATATCAACAATAAAATACTAGTGCTAGTAATATAATTGATGATCGAAATAAAACTTGTGAATGCCAATAATGAATAAACAACCTCAATATTCAGAATTCTAAATTTCCCAATCATGGGATATATCAATAAATTATGCATGCATTCAATTATATATTCACCGCTGAGTGTCCTCACACAGGGCACTTGGCCTAGCTGGGGACATAATAATGTAAAAATCCATGAATAATAGGGCATCATTCAAGCCAATAAATTAGTTAGTTCTACTAGTCAAGGTAATAGTTTTATCTATCTAAGAAAGAACTGATCATGTTAGTCATTGATCGAATTTCAAAGGCATAATATTGAATTGAATAAGCAATGTATTATGGTGTTCACTCACCCAAGATACGGATAGTTGCAAAATGATACGATAAGAGTCCTAGCAAAACAAACTCAACCCTTTGGCCGACTCCCATAGTTTTCTCTCGACCTTAGGGGAATGAAAGCCCTTGTCAACTCTCAAGAGTTCTAGGCATTCGACTCCTTAGTTGGATAACAAGCCCTTAGCCCAAAGTACAACATATGGTCGAATCCTCTAGTACAACTCGACCATCATGGCTAATTACAAGACCTTGGTACCTTATCAAGAATAAACCCAAGGCACAATCATAGTGACCTCGGCCACACCGACTCATCAAGCCGACACTCTGGTGTCGACACCAGAGGTGATATTGGTCGGCACGAGAGATCCTGACCTCCCAGACGAGTCCACATCTTTATATCGATTCAAGAGACGATTATTAGCTGAGACGAGATGACATTATAACCAGTCGGACAGGCCGACACTCCTGAGTCGACGCGAAAGGCGGTGTCGGTCGATCGTATTATCGAGGACAACCTTGCTTAGAACACTCGGCCACTCGCTGAACATTTCTCAGAAATGATTGGAGGGTCATTCCCTGCTGCCGATTAAGTTGAGAACTCGGCCCCAGCCCCAAGCCTCTATCCCAGAGCATATGTCAATATCTTAGTCCACCTTGGACAATCCTTATTTAGATTTTGGCCTGATAAGGTCTCAAAGACTTGTCAGTTCAATCCCTTTCCAGAAAATACGGAGACACACTCTCCCATAATGAAGTGACTTCCCCTCTAGTCGCCAGCCGACACCTGTAAGGTGAGGGATGATTCAGCATGCTAGCATGTCTTCTGCCACGTTCTCAATCGCTTCCCAGAAAATGCTGAGACATCCTCTCTAGAGCTGAAGTGACTTCCCCTCCAGTCGCTAGCCGACACCTGTAAAGTGAGGGATGACTCGACTCTTAGCCTACACTCCAACACCGCTTCTCGAGGCTAGGCTAAATAGGGCCTATCTAATCCCAACAAGAAGAGAGGAGGGGGGATCAAGACTTCTCCTTAGTTAAATCTAGGAAATCATCATCTCTAATGTACATAGAAAAAGAACACACAGTTCTTCATCAACATAGAGGAGCTCAGGTAGATCTCTCTAGGCATGCACATTTCTACCTTAAGAACCACATAGGTTCTTGACCTTCCCCTTCCCTACTCGAATTTTACTAACTTGACCGTCAGAGGAACCACGGGGGAAACGGTCACCGCCCTCTCACGGGTTTCTTCTTATTTGTGCAGCGTGGACATCAAGCCCTCGTCCAGAATCAGGCATAAAGTCGAAGAAGGGAGCGGGTCCTCCATCATCCTTCATCACTCTGCAACCATCCTCTTCTAGATTATTCTGTTTGATATTGAGCATCAACACAATGAAATAGTGATGAACAAGCGATTAGCAATCATTTCCATGCATGAAGTACTTCAAGTAGGCTTTCACAGAATGAATAGGATACATATTAGAATATCAAAATCCAACTCATCAAAATTTTAAGAATTTAACAATCAAACTCTCAACAAACTAAGAGGGAGCAAAAAAGGGCTGCCTGTTGTTGATGTCATGTTCCTCGGTGTCGTCGAACAATTTCAAGAGCTCCTCTCCTATATACACATGCATGCATGTATACTCATATGAGATTCTAAACAACTTGGTCTTTTGTTATCTTCTAAAATTATAAATTATATCATGATAGATATGCTATGCTCGAGGAGGTTACACTCAACACTCATGGCATGCACAAAGAGTGAAATACAGTATACATATAGTAGATTTAGATGGATAAATAGGAGATCAATTAATGTCCTGAACACATGAAACTAGATTCAAGATACTCCTTTATGAATATAGTTTTCAAAACAACAAGTGGTTTGAAATTCTAATATCTAAAGGGTAAGTTATACTCAAACATGTAAGACATGTATATACTGAAATGCAGAACATATTAGTAGAGGTCAAGTGAAGGGATGAGGGGAAAAATGATATCCAAACTAAGTGAAATAAAAGCGAAATTGTTACTATACAAGTCTAGTTTCACCAGCACAAGGAAATTTTTGCACGCAAGCTTTTTAGGAAGAGTTATACTCTCTACAACATAAAGGTGTCAGAATTGTAGAAATAAGCTAGAAACCGAAAACCCCTTTCAGATTATTCATTAAAATACAACTATACCTAGTATATAGGTACCTTGATAGACCTATTTTAAATCCCACAATTTTCTTCACTTTATCAAGCATAGAAATAGATTTTTACATGTAAAAAAAGTCCCAGAGGTTAGACTGCATATTTAGTGCGCACGCATTGAGTTTAGACTACCAATTTAGATAGCAATTCAATTCCAATTAATCCAAACTAGTGCCAACAGAAATGTACAGGAGTCTAGTTTCTAAAAAAGGAAAAATTTTCTCAAAAATGATTCTTCTAGAGAGAGCTATGCCCAAATTACTATCAACATGTTTTCTGCAAGAAGCTGCTGTACGAGAATGAAGTTACAAATATCAACACGCAAGCCTTTCAGGAATAATCATGTAAGTTCATATTTTTCTTAATCATGTAAGTTCATATTTTTCTTTATTAGGATGCAGAAAGATGTGATTTTTCTTCATTCTTGGGTGGCATGCGTGTACAACAACAATTAAAATCCTTCACGCAAGCATTGATTCATTGAAACTCTCTCTATCAAGCCTTCCTTATAAATCTCTCATGATAATTTTTAGATCAAAGCCTAAATTAAATCAAAGTAGGAAGTAGGTTTGAATGATACCTGATAGTAGCTCTAAACTCTCCTCTATCATAGCTTCCTTGCAAATAATTCTTCTACTTGCTTCTTCTTCTTCTTCATCCTTGTGAAAGAGAGAGAGAGAGAGCTTGGAGTGGGAAATGGAAAATGAAAAATGGAGGATTTTGTAGTGGGGTGTGGCTTATCTAGAGGGAGAGGAAAGGGGAGAACATGAGAGTTTTTCTCATACACAAGAAAAATAAGGAATAGAGAGGTTGTGGATATTGATAGGCTTGCCATGTGTTATCTTTAGAATGAAATATGATATAACTGACGGGTTTATTTATAAAATTTCCCACCCATGCTAGGGTGTCTTGGTCATCAAAAAGGATAAGTGTGGAGGGATTTTTGTGTAAATTTGTCATAGTTTAGACTTGTGCTAATGATAGTTAAGAAAAAAATTAGTTTTAGGGTCAAGTGCTAACAATGGATAAGAACAGCATAGTTAGACAACTATTATCACATAATTGGTCTCTAACTCATGCTATTAGAAGTTGTGTATTGCAGATATCAGTACAAAGGTTGGTACCAATAACGGTATTCGACTATCAGAAAAATAGGAATTTTACATACTGCCCCTCTAAAATGAAATTTCATCCGCAAAACTTTATGTGCCCTTAAAACAAAAGCGGATATGACTTTCGCATCTCAACCTCGGTTTCCCATGTTGCATCTTTGACCCCACCATTGTTTCATAGAAATTTGAGTAAGAACATAAACTTGTTACTCAGCTTCTTCCAATAGTGGAATTAGGTTGCTCTTAATTGGACAGATCTTCTTGTAGAGGCAAAGCTTGGTGAGAGATGATGTGTTCTTAGTTTGCCTACATATTTCTTCAGATTTGAGATGTGAAACACATCATGAATGTTTGTAAACTCTAGTGACAAGGCTAGACGATAAGCAACAAGTTCGATCATCTCCAAGATCTTGAATGGACCAATGTATCTCAGATGGAGTTTGCCTTTCTTTCAACCTCTTGATATGCCTTTTGTTGGTGTATCCTTTAGAAATATATGGTCATCGAATTGGAAATCTAGATCTTTTGTTGATGATTTGCATAGCTCTTCTATCTACTTTGTGTTGTTCTTATATGCTGCTACATGATTTGGAGCTTAGCTATCATTATATGAATTAGATCAGGTCCAAGTAGTTGACGGCCGCCGATCACCTCCCAACAGATTGGGGAGCTGCATCACCTCCTATAGAGAGCTTCGTATGGTGCCACACCAATAGTGGAATGAAAATTATTATTGTAGGCGAATTCTACTAGTGGAAATGTGTAGCCCAATTGTCATGTAGATTCTAGAAGCTAACGAAGTGCATGTATAACAACTCACTTCGAAGTTAATGATTGGTGTTTTCCGATTATTGATTATGTCTTGCACGAAATATTACTCGATAGCCAAAGCAAACAATCTCTATTCAAAGAAGGGCTTCACGCTTCTTATATAATTCTGCTACGCAGACTCTATATTGCTGATAGTTCGATGGCATATTGCTCCTATGCGTATCACCAAGTGAAGATCAAGGAGCATTAAAAGAAGCCCACGAGGGTACATGTGGAGCTCATCAACCAGGTTCCAAACTTTAGGATTGGCTTTGTCATCTCAGTTATTACTTGCCAACAATGATAACATATGCAATAGCTACGCTAAACGATGTCATGCATGTCAAGTCCATGCTGATTTTTCACACCAACCTCTGGAAGAATTGCATCTGACTATTGCTTTATGGCCATTTGAAACATGGCATATAGGCATTATCAAACTTCTATAGAAGTTCATCTCCTCTAACAAATAAGATTTGGATGAGAAACTTGGAGAGTGTTTAAGGGCTTATCGAACAACAGTCCACACTCCCATTGGCTCTATGCCTTTTTTCTTGTTCTACGAACATGAATCCGTGATCCCTCTGGAAATTCAGATGCTATCATTGAGAATCATTCTTGCTGAGAAGATGACAACTGAAGACCATCATCAGAAGTTGCTCCAAGAACTAGAGTCGCTAGATGAGCTGAGACTTCAAGCTCAGCAGCGAGTCAAGACATGTCAATCATGTATCTTGAGAGCCAGGAGAATATAAGAATGGTCCTTCAAGGAAGGCGACCTAGTCTTAGCCATTCGTCAACCCATGGTCATGACACACAAGACTAAGATAATTCCAACTCAAATGGGAAGGTCTATTCATAGTGGAGACAATCTACTCAAATGGAGCATATTACTTAGTTGATCAAAATGGCAATAGGCTCATGGCGCTAATTAACGGGAAATTTCTCAAGAAATATTACCCTTGATCCTAGCTAATTTCATCTCCCCACGGAGATTCTGGTCATGTTTAAGCTTCCATCCCTGACCATAAATATTTATCATTTTGATCTAAAAAAATATCAATCATCAAGTTAACATCACACATTTGCTTGACACAAAATGTTTTACCATTATCATATTAACATTACACCTCTGAACGGTTTCCATTCTAGTGATCTGATTGGTTAACATTACACCTCTGTCGGACCATTTCATTGACTATTTAATACTACACCTTTGTCAACTTATATTTTTAGATTTGACCTGTTAACATTATGCATCTGTCAATCCTCTCTCACCAAAAATCAATTAGTTAACATTAAAGTTCTATCGATTTCCTACTGTTAAGTTAACATTACACTTCCAAATGATAGTTGTCCTTTGGACTCCTTCAAAACTAACTGGTTAACATTATACCTTTGTCGGTCATTTCATTTGACATATTAACATTACACCTATGAACATTGCCAATTTGAGCAAACTTGATATGTTAACATTACACCTCAACTAGTTTGATTTTTATCTTTTCTCTCCTCGACAAAGATGTAAGTATTATACCTTAACATTACACCTCTATTGTATACACATCAAAAAAGAGATAAAAGTTCTTTTATTTATTGAAAGAGCCAACGCTTTACAAAGATTCTTGAAAGTTATATGGATCAAAAGCATATATTTGTGTAATACACTTAGCCACCCTAGAATCCCTAGCCTCATGAGCATTCTTTTGGGCCCTTTCTCTCAAAGTCCCGGGATCAATGGGGCAGCTTGGTATCTAAAAGCCGCCAGCCTCTTTGTCTCAGCTTCAAGCTCCGCGACCTTAAAATCCCACTAAGTTTAAGCCCCTCTTTCTGCTGTTGAACTACTTCCAACCATGCTTGAGTGGTCACAATAGCCGCCTTAGCTTCATTGATGGTCACTTGTTTCTTCAGAATGACATTATGAATCTCTACCTACCGTCCATTGATGCAAGCCCATCATTCAACCCTTGTAGCATCATTTTAATTTGCTCTATTTCTTTGCGAGCAGACTCTTCGACCTCATGATTGTTAGCCCTTATGTTTTGATGATGTTCTTACAACCACCATTATCGGTACTAATGGCTTATTGAGTGTAAATGTAGTAAACTTATTTGTCAAGCTCGTTAGTGCCATTAATGGAGGATGGATGGAATATATGCTACAACGAAGATATCCAAAGGAGGAGGAGGCCAAGAGATGAAGCAACGTTATTTCAAGAACGACAAATTCGATCAAAAGCTTCATCCGATTCAAGCTATATCAAAGCTCAAGTATATTGCTCTCTATATGAGGATATTAGCTTTCTTTTGTTTTTCTCTCTAGTGCTAGAATGTAGGCAAAGAGTTACTGAGTTTACTTGAAGCTATTGGGAATCACACACACGTTTTTAGACTTGTGCTTTTAAGCGTTTTTCACAAAATACTATTTTTCACAAGTATGAGTACCTATCTGCAAAATTCTTTTTCCAAGCAGTTTGTTTTTAGTATTAAAAACATTTTACAAAGTTTCAGAATTTTCAGAGGTCAAATAAATATTTTGCAAATATTTCAAGTTGGTGAAAAATTCAGATTTCAGAAAATATCAGAAATCGGTCGATCGGTCCGGTCGACCGATCCGATGACCTTTCTTCAGTATGTTTCCAGAGGGTCGTCGGTCGACCGGTACGGTCGACCGAATTTTCAATCTTTAATCGGTCGACCGTGCCGGTCGACCGATGAGTCTCTGCGTGTTTTACCAAATTTCCTTAGCTGCTCGCGGTCGACCGAATTTTTTGGTCGGTCGACCGAAGGCATTTTTCGGTCGACCGAAATTTCCTTCGGTCAACCGATTTTTGCCTCTGGTCAGCCGCGACTTTTTTAAACGGTCATTTACATCGTTTACTGTGCTTTCACTTGTTAGTGTTTGGCACAGTCTGTGATGAGGGTCTGAAGAAGAGATTATTATCTCATTTGGGAAGATTTGTTTTTGTTTTAAAATGATTTAAACTTTTCTATATAAACCCCCCAGACCTCTTCTTCTTCCCAGCCCTAACGTTTGAAAAACCAGAGAGCTTTTTCTGTTTCCTGAGTAAATTTTCAAAACTCTGTTTTTCTCTCTGTTTCAAGTGTGATTCACCTCCCAGCTTCAGTATACCTTCTCTTTGCTATAAGGGCTGTGTAAAGAGAGGTTCTTGCATTTCTTTCTTCTGCTGTGTGAGTGAGATCTGTGGAGATCTACTGTGAGGGAGTGTGATCTGTGAGATCAAACTGTGTAGTGAGAGAGATCTGTGGAGATCGCTGTGTAGACGAAGTTCCGGCTTCCAAACCGGGTGTGTAGTGGATTTCTCCTCGAGAGTGGGGAGCGGGGACGTAGGCCAGAGGGCCGAACCTCGTTAACACATCGCGCGTCAAGGATAACGATTCCTAACTTTATCTCTTTCTTTATTATTGCACTTCTGTTACTGTGGTTTGTTTGTACTGTTTTTTAAATTGCATATTAGAGCCTCTTGACCCTAATCACCCCCCCTCTAGGGTCCAACAATTGGTATCAGAGCTTGGTCTCTATATCAGTTTTTGGTTTAACAACCTTAGAGAAAAGATCCAATGGAGGCTTCTTTGAATATGCATATGTTAGAAGGACAATCCACAACTAGACCACCACTCTTCACAGGGACTAATTTTGCTTATTGGAAGGCTAGAATGAGAATTTACCTTCGTTGCATTGATCTTGACATCCTAGGGCTTATAGAAAAGAAATATGTAGAGAAGTCCAAAGTTGAGAACATGTCCGATGATGAAAGGCACCTTGCCAATCTCAATGCTAAGGCCATGAACGCCTTAATCTGTGGTCTTTCCCCCAATGAATACAATAGGGTTTCCACGTGTGCAACCGCATACGAAATTTGGCAAAAATTATGTGTCACACATGAAGGAACACCCCAAGTTAAAGAATCTAAGATCAGTGGACTCATGCATGCTTATGAGCTATTTAAAATGCTTCCTAATGAATCCATTGATGCTATGTTTTCCCGCTTTACTAATATCATCAATGAATTACATGGTCTAGATAAGCAACTATCCATTCAAGAGATGAACTACAAGATACTTCGCTCATTGACTCCGGCATGGGAGCCCAAGGCTACGGCCATTGAGGAAGCTCATGACCTCACTACCTTAGCTCTTGATAGCCTCATCGGAAAGCTCAAAGTGCATGAGAAGAAGCTCAAGGGGAAGGAGAAGGAGGAAGTGCCATCACGAGAAGTTGAGGAGCCGTCACCAAAGTTGAAGACCATAGCTCTCAAAGGAGCTAGTGACAACTCATCTTCGTCGTCGGAGAGTGAAGTTGATTTTTCTAGAGAAGTCTCTAGAAGAATCTCTAGACTCATAAAGATGAACAAAAAATTTAACCCCCGATCTAACAACAAGTTTTCCTCTCGTGTAGGTAAATGTTTTGAATGCAATGAACCGGGTCACATCGCTAAGGATTGCCCCAAGCTCAAAGAAAAGTACATGAAGTACAAGAAGAAGAAGGCTATGTATGCCGGATGGGAAGAATCCGAACCAAGTAACTCGGAGAGTGATGAAGAAGGAGCCAAATTTGCTCTTCATGACCCAAATGTTTGTTTCATGGCAAATGAACATGAGGTAATATCCGAGGCCGAAAGTGAATCTTTCTATATGCAATGTGACATAGGTATGGCTTTAGAAGAGTTGAACTTTGAATTTTAAAAGAATGTCTAAAGAATACTCTTCTTTTAAAAAATTGCATGCCTCTTGTGATATTAAGCTAGAACAACTAACAACCTCTCTTGCTCTAAAAGATGAATTGCTAGGAGATCTCGATTTCGAGAACAAGCAATTAAGATCAAAAATTGAAAGATTAGAAATTGAGAGTTATAGAACTAGACCCACTCATGCTTATGCTAACTACAATCACTATGATAGAAATAGGTTTCATGGTTCTAACATTCGTACATACAAAAGAAATTTTGTATGCACCTATTGTATGAGACATGGACACATTTCTACTCATTGTAGAATTAAAGACAATGAAGATTTTTATGGTTTGATATGGGTACCAAAAGGTACCAAAACTACTAACCACCAAGGACCCAAGACATGGGTACCTAAAGCTACTACACCTTCATCTTCTTCTTTTGTAGGGAACGTCACGGCAACGACGTAAGGAGATGTGGTACCTTGATAGTGGTTGCTCACATCATATGACGGGCAACAAAGAGTTATTTGCAACCCTATCAAGGATTGAAGGAGGCAATGTCTCCTTCGGTGGTGGTGAGAAAGGTAAAATCATTGGTATCGGTTCTATTGGTAAGAAACCCTCACCCATCATAGAAGATGTTTATTTAGTAAATGGTTTGAATCACAATCTTCTTAGCATTAGCCAATTAAGTGATAAAGGTTTTGATATTTCTTTTAAACCGGATAAATGCATCATTAGTATGGATGGAAATATTGTTTTTATTGCAAATCGCAAGTCTAATGTTTATATTTTTGAGATGAATGAGTTAGTTAATCAAGATGTGAAGTGTCTTGCGGCTATTGATGAAAACCCTTGGATTTGGCACAAGAGACTTGGACATGCAAATATGGAGTTAATATCAAAATTGTCTAAGAAGAATCTTGTGAAAGGGCTACCTAGCTTGCACTTCATAAAAGATACAATTTGTGAGGATTGTGCCAAAGGTAAACAAACAAAATCTTCTTTCAAATCCATCCATGAGGTATCGACTTCTAAACCCTTGCAATTACTTCATCTTGATTTATTTGGTCCTATGCGTGTTACCTCTCTTGGAGGCAAACACTATGTTTTTGTGATTATTGATGATTTTTCTCGTTTTACATGGACAATATTTCTTGCTAAGAAAAATGATTGTTTTGAAGAATTTGCAAATCATGTTAAAAGAATTGAAAATGAAAAAGATTTGAAAGTTGTTAAGATAAGAAGTGATCATGGTGGTGAATTTCAAAATGAATTTTTCTATGATTTTTGTGCTCATCATGGTATAACTCATATGTTTTCCGCTCCTAGAACACCACAACAAAATGGTGTTGTTGAACGGAAAAATCGCACCATACAAGAGATGGCACGCACTATGCTTAATTCTTTTGATTTGCCAAAATATTTTTGGGCGGAAGCCGTCAACACGGCTTGCCATGTTTTAAATCGTGTTTTGATTAGACCAAAGCTTAAGAAAACCCCTTATGAACTTTATTATGGAAAAACTCCTTTCATTGGCTATTTTCGTGTCTTTGGTTGCAAATGTTTTATTTTAAATACAAAAGATCACCATGATAAATTTGATTCCAAAATTGATGTTGGTATTTTCTTGGGTTATGCACCTCGAAGTAAGGCTTATAGGGTCTTCAATAAACGAAGCCTCGTTGTTGAAGAGTCTATAAACGTTACTTTTGATGAGACTAATGTTGGCTCTCAAGTTGTGTTGCCTAGGAAAGATGATGATGATGATATTGAGGGAGGATTGGACTTGTTGCAAATCAATGACACTCCCTCTATAGAAGCTCAAAAGGATGTAGATTGCACAAATGCTCAAGATCAAGTTGAACAACCTAAAGCTTGGAAATTCACATCAAACCACCCAAAGGAACAAATCATTGGGAGCCCTTCAAAAGGAGTTATAACTCGCTCAAAAGCCTTGAGTGAATGTGGTAATGTTGCATTTCTATCTCAACTAGAACCTAAAAAGGTTAATGATGCTTTAAATGATGAGTTTTGGGTTTTGGCTATGCATGAAGAATTAAACAATTTTCAAAGAAATGAAGTTTGGAAGTTAGTTCCTAGACCTAACAATGCTAGTGTTATTGGTACAAAATGGGTTTTTAGAAACAAACTTGATGAACATGGCATTGTAACTAGAAATAAAGCACGTTTGGTTGCCCAAGGATACAATCAAGAGGAGGGCATAGACTATGATGAAACCTTTGCACCGGTTGCAAGGTTGGAATCTATTAGGATGTTTTTGGCATTTGCTAGTTTTAAAAATTTCAAACTATTTCAAATGGATGTCAAAAGTGCTTTCTTAAATGGTTTTATAGAAGAGGAAGTGTATGTTGAGCAACCCCCCGGTTTTATAGATCATGCTTTTCCTAATCATGTTTACCGGGTACAAAAAGCTTTATATGGGTTGAAACAAGCTCCTAGGGCTTGGTATGCTCGCCTCTCTAGTTTTCTTGTTGAAAATGGTTTTTCAAAAGGATCTATTGATAACACACTTTTTGTGAGAAAAAGGAAAAATGATTTCATTTTAGTTCAAATATATGTGGATGACATTATTTTTGGTGCTACTAATGAATCCTTGTGCAAGGAATTTTCTAAAGTTATGCAGGATCACTTTGAGATGAGTATGATGGGAGAGCTTACATTCTTTCTCGGGCTCCAAGTCAAGCAAACTAAGGATGGGATCTTCATTTCACAAAGCAAGTATGCGAAGGAATTGGTGAAGAAATTTAAGTTGGAGAATTCTAAGCATGCGCCTACTCCCATGAGTACTAGTGTTAAGCTTGATGCGGATGAGAGTGGTGAAGATGTGGACCAAAAACTATACCGAGGTATGATAGGTAGTCTTCTTTATCTCACCGCTAGTAGACCCGACATCATGTTTAGTGTATGTGCATGTGCACGTTTTCAAGCTTCTCCAAAAGCATCTCATTTAATTGCGGTTAAAAGGATCATTAAGTATGTTAATGGAACTTTTAACCTTGGTTTGTTTTATCCAAAAAGCACCACTTTTGATTTATATGGTTTTTGTGATGCCGACTTTGCCGGATGTAAGGTAGATCGCAAGAGTACTAGTGGAACATGCCAATTCTTAGGAAATTCCCTTGTTTCTTGGGCTTCCAAGAAACAAAATTGTGTTGCATTGTCCACTACGGAAGCGGAATACATTGCCGCCGGCTTATGTTGTGCTCAAGTTTTATGGATGAAACAAAGTTTAGTTGACTATGATTTGAATTTTCAAAATATTAAAATCTTTTGTGATAACACAAGTGCCATAAATATTTCCAAAAATTCGGTTTTGCATTCTAGAACTAAGCATATTGACGTGCGCCATCATTTCTTACGCGATCATGTAGAGAGACAAGATGTATCCCTAGTATTTGTTGACACCAAATCTCAACTAGCGGATATATTTACTAAGCCTCTTGGCACAAGTGCAATAAATATTTCCAAAAATTCGGTTTTGCATTCTAGAACTAAGCATATTGACGTGCGCCATCATTTCTTACGCGATCATGTAGAGAGACAAGATGTATCCCTAGTATTTGTTGACACCAAATCTCAACTAGCGGATATATTTACTAAGCCTCTTGGAGAGGATGATTTTTGTCGCATAAGAAATGGTTTGGGCTTATGCACTATGTGAAAGATCTACTTTGCTTGCTTGTTTAGTTGCATCTTGCATTTTGCTTTTCTTTCCCCATTTTTGATGGTGACAAAGGGGGAGAGAAATCTCCTCATTTGTTGCTCATATTTAGGGGGAGCTCATAGATAGGGGGAGCACCTATCTATAAGCTATCTTATTTTTGCTCTTATATTATGGTTGGTTGTCATCATCAAAAAGGGGGAGATTGTTAGCCCTTATGTTTTGATGATGTTCTTACAACCACCATTATCGGTACTAATGGCTTATTGAGTATAAATGTAGTAAATTCATTTGTCAAGCTCGTTAGTGCCATAAATGGAGGATGGATGGAATATATGCTACAACGAAGATATCCAAAGGAGGAGGAGGCCAAGAGATGAAGCAACGTTATTTCAAGAACGACAAATTCGATCAAAAGCTTCATCCGATTCAAGCTATATCAAAGCTCAAGTATATTGCTCTCTATATGAGGATATTAGCTTTCTTTTGTTTTTCTCTCTAGTGCTAGAATGTAGGCAAAGAGTTACTGAGTTTACTTGAAGCTATTGGGAATCACACACACGTTTTTAAACTTGTGCTTTTAAGCGTTTCTTCACAAAATACTATTTTTCACAAGTATGAGTACCTATCTGCAAAATTCTTTTTCCAAACAGTTTGTTTTTAGTATTAAAAACATTTTACAAAGTTTCAGAATTTTCAGAGGTCAAATAAATATTTTGCAAATATTTCAAGTTGGTCAAAAATCAGATTTCAGAAAATATCAGAAATCGGTCGACCGGTCCGGTCGACCGATCCGATGACCTTTCTTCAGTATGTTTCCAGAGTGTCGTCGGTCGACCGGTACGGTCGACCGAATTTTCAATCTTTAATCGGTCGACCGTGCCGGTCGACCGATGAGTCTCTGCGTGTTTTACCAAATTTTCTTAGCTGCTCGCGGTCGACCGAATTTTTTGGTCGGTCGACCGAAGGCATTTTTCGGTCGACCGAAATTTCCTTCGGTCAACCGATTTTCGCCTCTGGTCAGCCGCGACTTTTTTTAAACGGTCATTTACATCGAACACTGTGCTTTCACTTGTTAGTGATTGGCACAGTCTGTGATGAGGGTCTGAAGAAGAGATTATTATCTCATTTGGGAAGATCTGTTTTTGTTTTAAAATGATTTAAACTTTTCTATATAAACCCCCCAGACCTCTTCTTCTTCCTTAGCCCTAACGTTTGAAAAATCAGAGAGCTTTTTCTGTTTCCTGAGCAAATTTTCAAAACTCTGTTTTTCTCTCTGTTTCAAGTGTGATTCACCTCCCAGCTTCAGTATACCTTCTCTTTGCTATAAGGGCTGTGTAAAGAGAGGTTCTTGCTTTTCTTTCTTCTGCTGTGTGAGTGAGATCTGTGGAGATCTACTGTGAGGGAGTGTGATCTGTGAGATCAAACTGTGTAGTGAGAGAGATCTGTGGAGATCGCTGTGTAGACGAAGTTCCGGCTTCCAAACCGGGTGTGTAGTGGATTTCTCCTCGAGAGTGGGGAGCGGGGATGTAGGCCAGAGGGCCGAACCTTGTTAACACATCGCGCGTCAAGGATAACGAACTCCTAACCTTATCTCTCTTACTTTTATCGCATTTCTGTTTTGTGGTTTGCTTGTGCTGTTTTTTAATTGCATATTAGAGCCTCTTGACCCTAATCACCCCCCCTCTAGGGTCCAACAATGATGATTCCCCAAGAGCTGATAGAATTCAAGTTCAGTGATACCATTAATATCAGTCACACGGAGTCATTGCAACTCTTAAAATTGAAGGTCAACTTCATCATTCATCACCTTGAAGGGTTCAATATGTGCAGGACAAGCAACCGATGTCAGAAGGCCAAGAAGATTCCTCAACAAAGTGAGAGTGTGAGTATATAAGCCTTGTCGTACAAGCAAAGCAGATTCAAAGCTTCGGTTGAACAACTTCATTATGCTCTCAGTCAACATTTGAACCTCCAACTTGATCAAATCATTAGAATTAGGAGGTTGGGGGATCTCCACATGAGTTGAAGGACCCACTTTTGTAGAGACTACTAACGCATCCATGGTCATTAAAAAAGTAGTCGGCAAGACTGGAATTTGTCTACTGCTTAATAGGAGGTATGACAGGAGCGTAAGTAACATACCAAAAACATCTAAGTGGAAGGAGACACAGATGTCACCCGGCAGCAAGACAAAAATTCTCACAACCAATGTCGTAGTCATAAGCACATTTGTAGGAACAACTTCAACGCCTATAGACGCGATTTTTGGCTCACCAGAAGCAATCGTCTCCATGAAAAGATCATCATGAGGCTTAGAACTTGGTGGCACTACCCTCCCAACTCCTATTTGAATTAGAGAGACCGATGCATCGTCGTCATCATTAGAAGACTCAGAAATAACCTGTCTACACAGCACTACAAAAACAGGTACTGGTGCAGGATCGACTATCATTTTGATAGCTGGATCTGACTCCAAGACACTAGAGGCGCTGTCAAAATCAGCCACGGGCTCAAAATAGCTGCTAGTAGGAAGAGATCCACCCATGGTCTCCAGACCAGGTTCATCATTTGCTTAGGAGATAGATGAAGTGATAGTTATCAAAGTGAAGAAATCACACAAGATTGGTTGGAGAAATATATACCTAGCATATAAGAAGATACCCTAGTATTGTCATCAAAGCCTGCATCGTCAGGCTCAGTAAGAGAGTCATTGGTGTCTGGCTCGTAGTCTACTTTACCTTATCATCTGCATTCTCTTGATCAAGAAGAATGGGGTCTTTGCCTACATACGATAACCACACATTAGCAAAATGTACATCAAATAGCTTGATACAAACATATGGGTAAAACTCACCCGAAGGTTCAACTCTAGGTTCCTGCACTAGGATCATAGGAGACTCTTCTCTAATCCCTGAAGAGCCTCCACCTATAGGCTCAGGTTCCAAAGCCGCCAAACTTTGTTGAGAATATGGGATAATCTGTCCCTGGGAAATATCCTGAACTGCCCGAATCTGTCCCTCAGTCCTCTGGGCTGCTGGCGGTGCCTCAAGCCTGTTCTGCTGGCCCTGACCTCTACCCTGCTGGCGCTGCTGCTGCTGCTGGTTCGGACCCTTGCCCTGCTGGGCTCCTGCTGGTGCGCTGCGGCACTCTGATGCCTTATGTCCGACCTTGTGACAGTTAAAACAGGATCCCTGGAACTTGCGCTGCAGGTGCGCTCTTTGCTCCTGCTGGGGTCCCCTTTTATAAGGGCCCTGATGCTGCTGCTGATGTCCAGAAAAACCTCTCTTGTTCTTGCTCTTATCCCCACTCTGTCCTGTCTTGGCCTTTTGCTCTCAAAATCTGCCACGGTCATATCCCCCTGAGTCAACCGGGACAACTCGAGCTCCTTCCCGGTCCGTGCTGCAGAAGAAATGTACTGTCCATCGAAGAAATATATGAAGTCCTCCCACATGAGAGTCATCCTCTGCTCTGGAGTAAACTGCAGTCGGTACCATCTCCCGGCATCACCCTTCAGACTGTAGGATGCCAATCTCTGCTTCTGAACTGGGCCCACACTGAGTATGTCAAGAATGTTGCCCATATCCTCCTTCCACTTATGGGCTGCAAGAGGGTCTGGTGATCCCTAGAACTCGGGTGCCCTCATCTTCTGGTACCTCTCAACCATACGGAGCCAAGTCTCCTGCTCTGTGGCTCTGTCTGGGACTGCTAAAGGAATCACTGCAGGCGTGGCCTCTGGGGGTCTCTCTCTGACAAGAACGGCAAGTATCCCCTGCTGCTGTGCTACCAGTGGTGGTGGTGCCCGTGGTGCTATATGAGTCGTCACCAAGTACTCAATGGCCGTCATCCTGGCAATGAGAGGAGCCATAAGATCCACCAAGTACTGAGGAGCCTGCTGCGGCTCTGGTGGTGCCTGCTAAGGCTCGGACTGAGCTGGCTGCTACTTTGATGGAGTCTGTTGTGACTCCGCCTGGGTAGCTCTCCTGGTACGGGGTCTACCACGTCCTGCCATCTCTCTGTTCATAAGAAAATAAGAGTCTATGAGTCAAAATAGACTTCTATAAATAGCGTATCACAATAAGATTTTCACAACATATAGTATTGTACTAATACTTTAAACTTATACAAAAGTAGTGGTCATAAAAAAAAATTCTCAGATTTTGAGATATACGCATATATCGTCCTCACTCATACTAGGAAATCCTTACGGACTCTATACATGAATCCTAGAAAACTATATCCTAGCTCCACTACTCGACACAGGATGATCCTAAGGATACTAGAACTAGAGCTCTGATACCAACTGTGACGCCCCTGGGTTCACACAAGGCTGCAGTCCTAGGTGAAACCAAGAATGTCAAACTTGCCATGCACCACACCGTGCAATAACATGTTTCACCATCACAATTCTATCACTCTAGTAGAGTCAATAACAGGTGTAGGTACAAAAGCAAGTAAAAGATCATACAAGAGATAACTGACGAAATGATAGGAATCGAAATACTATTTCACCATCCAACATACAGAAAATACAAAGACAATATCTGAAATGAAAATACTGAGGTTCTCAACAAGCCTCAAATACAATAAGTCTGAATGAAGGATATAAGGCATACGGTCTTTACAACATCTATAGCATAGTCCTCAAATGTTTAATACCAACTACAGTGGAGCCCAAAGAAATTATTACATAGCTAAAATGTAAAGCTGAATACTAAAATAGTCCACTATCAACCTGCGACTCTCCGTGCTCCTGGCTCGTGACCTGAAAGGGGGAGGGACAACGAGCATCAAAGCGCTAGCGAGTAACATCACAACCAACCCCAAGGGAAAGGGCTTGTTGTATAAGAAAATACAATTAATATATATAATAGATCTAAAATCATTAGTCTCGCTAAAGAGGGTTTTAGTAGTTAGAAGTTTACAACACGAGAATAGGTACGTCGAGCGAAATAATCCAGACAAGGAAACCCTCATGTATATACCTTATATCTCAAATTTGTAAACTCCTAATCACCAAACCCGAGGTTCTAATACAGGAACAATAATAAATGAAATACAACAAATCTCAGAACACAAGCGCAGTACCATATCATAGTCTGCATGAATGTCATGTCAAAATCATGTCGTGAACTTCTGTAAGAAAGTCATATGCAGGGTTGAGAACTATGTTCGAAACAGGAACTTTATAAGGAAATTTCCAACTCATAGAATAAGTGGCAAATATCCTACACGAGGACTGAAATGGATTATAGTCCAACACGAGGACTTCTATGGATTATAGTCCAACACGAGCTCAGCGGTCGACCGCACCGGTCGACCGCCGAGCGGACAGAAACCCAAATCTGGGTTTCTGTCAGCTCGAAACCTGAAACAAAAATCTTAAAACAAAAACCCATCTTTATGGAAAATGTTATGCAGCAGTAAATCACGAATTTAAACCTTTAAAACTTGGTCAACAAGATCCCATATATATATATAAACATGATCCACCCATTGTTAACAAATAAAAAAAAGAATAAGATTTTTACTTCTTTTAAGCTAGATTCAGATCTAGATCTTTTAGACAGGAACCATTGGTGAGTTTTAAGGACAAAGAAAACACTAATTTCATACTTTATGCCATAATGTTCTATTAGCTATTCAAAAATATGAATTTGGCTCAATGAAACCCAATAAAACTTAGATCTTGACATAAAAACGAAAGGGGTGGGGGTTGGGCGAGAAGTTACTCGCCATAGGTGTTGACAAACGTTCTGGAGATGATTCTCCTGAGATCAAATCTGCGGAAATCCCCTGACACTCCTCCGAACTCCTCAAAGATCACCAGGTCCAGTTAGGGTTTTGAGAGGGGAGAGAAAGGGGGCTAGGGTTTTACGTTGAGATGAAGAGAGAGGCTCTCCTGGGTAGGTTTAGAATATATACTAATTCCCTAACCCGACCCGAAACCCAATAAGACCAAAACAAAAACCGTAAAAACCGTACCGGTCGACCGCCACGGTCGACCGCGTCGGTCGACCGCTCAGCACAAAAATGCCTTTTGCAGGCATTTCACCTGCTGGACTTATATCACTCGAAATCTCTCATATATAAACACCTGTTGGGTTCCCAAACCCTGGTAAAAAATATATACATAATATATATGTATGGTTATTTATCACCAAAGAAAGATTTATTACTATTAATCACACCATTTCATTATAAAATTTTGGGGTTTTACATTCTCTTCCCTCGTGCATCCTTTCTCCTTCAAACCCTAAAATTCGTCTAAGATCTACCTTTCCTTTTGATCTTGGACTGAAAAATCCTTCAAAATCTCCATATATAAAGTTTCTCTCAGGCCCCTCGAGCACGTGGTTCGAGCCTCCTTCAAGATCTGATTTTTATTGGATCCTCGAGCTTTTCCTTAGGTAAATCCTCCATAATGTTAGCATATTTCATGTTTAATTCAGTATATGAATTTGTGGGATTACATATGAGGGTTAAGGTTGTGATTTGACGCCTCGAGCTCATATTTCAGGGGGTAGAATTTGGAGATCTGAGGGGTTTAAATGCAATAAAGATGGGGTAAAATTTTAGGGTTAGAGTTTGTCACCCTAACTGAAATTTTTTGTATCTGATCCCCTGATTTATTTTGCAGATCATCATGTCGCATATCCCGAGAGGTCAATCCCCTACTGCGTCGGCTGATGGCGTGCTTCCCTCGTACACTGGTGAGCTCTTTTTTGGCGTATTTCGAAATTTGTAGATTAATCCCTTTTCCCCGTTTTGTTCTCCTTGGTGAGACAATTGGGAAGAGACTTGATTCTCCTTGGTGAGGATTGACGCTTTAAAAGATAGGTTTTGCTTGGTCAAAACCATATCTCAAAGTAAATAAAGGGGGTGCTTTGAAGCTGCATTGTGCGTTATAAGGCAGGAATATATTATTGATATACCCTATCTTATGAATGCATAATGTGGCCAAATCGTCTCACCCTTTATAAAGCAGTGACTCTATCTTATCCATTCGTAAGATGAGTTCAACTTCCTATTATAACTGAGACTAACAAACGCTTAATTGCTTGTTTTCAGTGGGATATCCTTCTGGAGCGTTCTCATCTCATGCAGTGTACGGGCGTCGTGACGAGTATTATTCAACCTCCGATACTTTTTTACCTATTCCACTTACTCCTCAGTTTTCTTCGGGCATGTCGATAAAGGTTGCCCAAGTGGTGAAGGAAGGTGGACATCGAGTTCTTCGACAGCTGATTACTGATGCGCCTTTCGTGAAGGATACCAGCTCTGTTTAGCCTCTCAGGAAGACTGACTTTTTATTCGGTAACTCTGTTAAAGATCCTGATGCAGTGTTTATTGATGCCGAGCAGTGGCTTCATAAAGATGACAGTGGTTTTCTATATTTGCCTAAGATTCCTCGACACCGCTCATTGACTGAGCTCAGGCGTCAGGCCGTGACACAGGAGATGTCGTGGTGCTTAGCGGAGGAGCATGAGAGTGTTCACTGTGGCTATATTACTCATCAGGCAGCTCCTGGTTCGAGCAGGAGTCATATCATTGGATTGCGTCCTATAGTATTGGGGCTGGATACACCACCGCGTAACGAATTTCTTACTTCTGCTTCTACTTTGAAGAATCGTCTCACCGACTTAGGACGGGAGATGCCTACGACGCGCCATAGATTCTATGGCTGGGTCAATTCTTTAGACAAGCTTTGGTGGGCTCGCATGACGAAGTACGTCTTAAGCCGATGGAGCGAGGAGTTGCACGCTTGTGGTCTACATGCAGCTATTCGTTCCACCATGTATGGTTTACCGTTAGCGCTAAACATTTCTTCGCTTTGTGCGAGCTCTATAACCCGGATTCGAACACTTTTCTGACTAGGCACGGAGAGTTGGGCTTGGCTCTCCATGAGATGCACAAGATTTCTGGTTTGCCCATAGGTCAGATGTTATATCAGGAGTACTTTTCCTCTAACCATGAATTGAGTCAGCTGAAGGACCGCATGCCCGACCGCTATGAGACTTTATGGGATCTCACATGTCACTACCATATTGCTTTGGCGCAGTCTGAGCCTTTAGCGAAGAGGACTAAGTCACATGTGAGCCTGAAGCAGTTCGCGTGTTATTTGTTCAGAAATCTAGAGAGCAATTCTGGCGAGGCTATTTGTGAGCTGGCAACGCTTACTCCTTCAGAGGTTAATGGTCTGCTGAAAAAGATTGACGCTCACTCCTATACCATTAGCAGTCCTGAGAGTGGCTTTCCTGCAGGGACCAAGTTTAAATCATTCTTATGGCATGCGACCACATCGATTCAGCCGATGACCCTTCTTGCCGATTACTTCGCTATCTGGTTAATGAAATGCGTGGTCCCGTATCAGTCCAGTGATATTTTGCCATTGGAAGTGCTCTACCCAGCGGTTCAGCTTGCCTACAAAAAGTCAACCGATGGTCAATTTCATGTTGAAGCAACTAACTCGAGCTAAAAAGCCAGGAAATCAAGAATCGACTTCAAATTCAAAATTCCGACAAACGGTCAGGCAATAAATGCAGCACCGGAACCCTCTCAAGCATTCGACAAAGCACCGAATAGCCTGGAGGATTGAAGGAATCGAGAATAGAAGCTATTCCAAGAGCCCGTTACACCGATTGAAGGTTGGGACAGTCATATCCAAAGTATTCCAGACTCCTCTATAAAAGAACGAGACTGGAAAACTTTGGAGGGGGTATCTGGTGCGGTGAACGTGGAAAATTCGTTGCTTTCTTCATTGATGTCATTGCCATCTTGAATAACAGTTTTTCGGTTACAGAAGATACCATCGGCTCGGATTCCTCTTACTAAGGTGAAGCTCCTATACACTTATTTGATGGCTTGGTTCATCCTTCATCGTTCTGATATGATGTCGGTACCTAACACCGCAGACCACTCTGTTCCCCTACTACAGTTGTTTGAGAATGGCAGGTGAGAGGGGTGAGGATTCTTTGAAGTCAGGAAGCAGCTACGGGTCCATAAGTGTTGAGTATTTTCCACTTGCGTCCCGCAGTTCTTCAGCTAATATGGCGAGTGTTTGACTGACGAGGACAGGCCGAGGGGGAATCAAACTCATTTAGATATCGGCTGCTTTAATTGGCTAGTGAACATTAGGCCGGGTTATCTGACCTTCCGGGTGAGGATTCAGTGTTTCATAGAGCCATATCTACCCTACCGATTCGCTCGTCAGTTTGGTTATGATCAGCTTCATGTCGGGAACCCGTGTCAGCAGCTTCGGACTCATGGCGGTTTGGTGGACGGTCTCCGGGCATGGCTGTGGACCATGACGGGCTGTACTGGTGCTAAGTTTAGTCTCCCGAGTGCTGAGCGTCAGTTAAAGCTCACATTCTTAAACTGTAGGTGGTTGTTAGCAGCTAACAAAACCGTCCCCGTGAAGCCGATTGCAGAGTTGGTGGCTGAGGAGGCTTCTCAGGCTGATTCTCGTGTGATTCAGGAAGATGTTCGGTCACAGAGGACACGGAGCAAGACTCGTCGAATTGACGAAGAAGGAAAAAAGACCTTCAATTCTGCTGACGAGGCCTCAGGCGGAGATCCTGAAGATTACGAGGAATATTTCGAACGAGGTTAATCACCTATCTTTTCCCTCTGTCTTCCAAAGTTATTAATCTTGACAACTGTTTGATGTTTCAGGGACAGTGGCTGACAGGGAAGAAGAATTCCGTCCTTTTACTCAAGCGAGACCTTCGATTGTTGTTCCAGCTACTAGGCGGAAGAGACTAGCCCACAAGCCGCGTGCAGCTCCGTAAGCATCTGAGATGGATTTGGCTGGTGATGATCCTGCGAGTGGCGGAGGTAATATCTACCCTATAGACTATCCTCTTGATCATTCAGAACTTCAGACTCATGCTTTTCCATCTCTATATAGGAGAGCGTGGAGAAAGCGAGATGAGTCCCGATTCTGCTCCTCATGATTTTGTATTTTCTGGTGAGCCTGACTTACCACACCAGGTAGAAAAGCCTGCAGAAGCTGCCGACGTTAGGGAGACTATCAATGTAGGACCCGATTCAGCGAATCCAGGTACATCTACCATTGATAATATACCCTTTAGATGGCAAACAAAGGAGTTGAACGATTCAGAATTCGTGTCTCCCTTAATTGTCTCTTTGCTTCTTGCTCTTTTAGATAAATTGCAGGGGGCAAACGTGGACCTTGGGAGTAGAGAGGCTAACACATCCGTAGGAGGTAACTCATTTCCATTGGTCGTAATCTCTTTATTCTTCTTTCGCATTTATATTTTCTTGTGTCAGATTTTTCGACTGATGATTTCGACGAGGAAGGTTTGCTTGTGGACACTCCTATGCTCCACTTCATGTATGACTCTCCTCAGATTGATGACCAATTGCCAGAAGATATGTTTCCTGAGTCTACACTCCCTAAGAATCCCGAGGATGGTCCTTTTGAATGTACGTGCCTCTTCTCAAGTTAATTATAGGACTAGCCATTTTTTGACTAATGCAGCTATAATGTGATGAATCTGAGAATTCCGTTTTATGTTTGACAGAAGCTTTTGTCGAGACTGATCCTGTTGAGCCGGCTGTGAGACCAACCACATCAGTTGATACATCAACAACGGTTACACCTCCACTACCCCCAGTGACTCAAGAGGAAGGAGGTATACATTTAGCAACTGAGAAATGTCATTTATTTCCTCATCAAGGCTTTTGACGGATTTCCCCCTTTTTTTATAGGGCCTTCTTCTCGGCTTCATGTCCTCGTGAAGGAGTTGTTATCAGACAACGATCCTGAGAAGATCATCCTCTGTATAGAAGTCTGTTCCTTCTTCTCCTTCGTGAATACTATGATTGGCAAACTCTTCCACGGCGGACTTTTCCTTCATCAATTTAAGCCTTTCCTTGATCCCAGAATAAATTCAATAAGGGATGCAGGATATCCGGATCTGGCGAAGGCTATAATTGATGACCTTGATTGCCTGGAGCACGAGCTTCAGATGTTACGTGAGCTCCGGGATACAGGTGCCTCTTCATTCATTGCTGCCAATTTGGATACTCGCTTACAGACATGGCGCGATACTCAAGTTTTTGCTGAGCTCGAGATTCAGGTGCAGCGGGATCGGGTAGACCGAGTTAAGGCTAACCTTACTGTTAGATCATCTTCACTTGACGATCTTGACATTTCTATTGCCTCTTGCGAGACCAAGATAGAATAGTTCAGAAGAGGACTTCATGAAGAAGAGGAGACTTTGAGTATCCTTCAGACGACGAAGGTACAGGATCAGCAAGCCCACACTGCCTTATCTGAGGAGTTGAAATCCTTGAAGCAGAAGCTGGTCGAGACGGAGGAGATTGCTGTGAAGACTTTAGCCACCACTGAAGAGTCCATCTGAGCTGAATTGCAGGATGAGCTTAGGCAAGCTTATGATGAGAAGCTGTCTAAGTTTAGTCAGCAGACTTTTACCATAGGCTTGATGTATGATTTTATTTACTGAATATTTTGACTTTTGATCCTCTTAGTGGAAATGATTTTATCTTTATCTTTATTGTGATTTCTCATTTTGTTTGGAATGATTGATCATAATACTCATAGAATTTTTGGCAAACCCTCAGCCCTCAACGGATTTGATTAGCCTTTACCGACTACCGTTTGAGTCGGGCTAGCATGCAGATTGTCTAAATCCGTTCCGCATGTAACGTTGTGCTAAGAGAGTGAATTCTCTGAGACTTTGTGCTATGATGTCGAATACATAGGCTTTACCATTTGTTACGGGAATAGGCTACCCGGCAACACGTGTTAGGCGTTGACTTTAGGATTTTTGGCTAACCCCCAGCCTTCAACGGATTTGATTAGCCTTTACCGACTACCGTTTGAGTCGGGCTAGCATGCGGATTGTCTAAATCCGTTCCGCATGTAACGTTGTGCTAACGGAATAAACTCCCTTAGACTCGTTGCTACGACTTCGAATACGTAGACTTCCGGGAATAGGCTACCCGGCGACGCGTGTTA
Organism: Asparagus officinalis; assembly: GCF_001876935.1. NCBI lineage: Eukaryota > Viridiplantae > Streptophyta > Magnoliopsida > Asparagales > Asparagaceae > Asparagus > Asparagus officinalis. The sequence goes on along the minus strand of NC_033794.1, from coordinate 46,640,674 downwards.
GGCGTTGACTTTGGGGTTTTTGGCTAACCCCCAGCCTTTCAACGGATTTGATTAGCCTTTACCGACTACCGTTTGAGTCGGGCTAGCATGCGGATTGTCTAAATCCGTTCGCATGTAACGTTGCGCTAAAGGAATGAACTCCCTTAGACTTTGTGCTATGATGTTGAATACATAGGACTTCGCTATTGTTACGGGAATAGGCTACCCGGCAACGTGTATTAGACGCTGACTTATCCCTACTTAGGCTTCGGGATAAAATTCCCCAGAATTAGGTTCTGGTGTCTTCTTTGCCAGTGAAAGACTAACCTGGCGATGCGTGTTAGGCGTCGGCATATCCTTTCTTAGGATTCAGGATGAAATTCCCCATGTGTGTAAGGCATGAATTTTGGTGTTATTAATAACAATCTGCCACAATGTTGAATATATGGGCGGGTGTTCTTTTTAACGGTTAAGAACTAACCGGCAGTGCGGGTTAAGCGTAGGCCTATCCTTGCTTAGGTTTCAGGATAGAATACCCCAGAATCGAACTCTGGTGTCTTTTTCTACGGAGAAAGACTAAACCGGCAGCGCGTGTTAGGCGTAGACTTATCCCTGCTTAGGATTCGGGATAAACTTCCTAGGATGAATCCTAGATTGATAAATTCTTGGAAATGGTTGGTGTGGAAAAGGAAGAATTTTATATTCTATTTCCCGGTCTTCGTTTAGGGTGAAGGCGAACCCGAACACAAGGAAGGAAGAATTTTATATGCTATTCCTTGATTCTGGAAAGAAAGAATTTTATATTCTATTTCTAGCACAAAAGAAACTAGAAGTGGGATCTCCACTCCGAGAATCTGGAAGATCTAGATAAACTTACCTTTTATAGGATTGGTTATCTAATCTGAAGATGAGTTTCTCGTTTATCGAAGTGAAATTTTAACTTCGGTTATAACCATGAGAAGGCTTAACCAAAGAGAAAAAGAAGGGAGTTCTTTCGTTTATCGAAAGGGGACTCTGAACTGAAAGTGGACCTCTTGTTCCTGGAAAGATTCAAGAAGGGAATTTGTTGGTGGTTTGGGCCAGAAAGACACTTTTGGTGGACTCACTGTCAATTGAAATTGATCAGTGAGGGATTTTGGTGGTGAAAATGATTTTTGGGTTATCCTCTAGAATATTAAGTGTAATATTCTTCAAGGAACTTTTAGATAAATGGGTTATCCTGAATGTACTAGGGATAGTACTTTTTCAGGAACTTCTCATTTATTGGCATTAATTACCTGGAACGGTCCTTCCCATTTGGGTTCAAATTTACCTTTCTTCTTGGAGTTGAGGATTATCGGTCGGCGAGCAGCGAGGACCAGATCTCCTTCCTTGAAGCTTCTCTGTCGGACTCTTTTGTTAAAAGCCCTAGATATTCTAGCTTGATAAAACTCAATGTGTTGTTGAGCTTCCAAGTGGTTTTCATCCAACATTTCGAGTTCTTCGAGACGTTTCTGATGTTGTTCTTCTGTCGTCATCTCAGTTGCGAGAGCGATCCGAAGGGATGGGATTTGGATTTCCAATGGTAGCACATCTTCACATCCGTATACCAACGAATATGGGGTAGCTCCTGTAGGTATGCGTATGGTGGTACGATAAGCCCAGAGTGCTTCACCGAGTTTATCATCCCAGTCTCGTTTATTGGTCTTCACGAGCTTTGACAGGATCTTAATGATCGTCTTGTTAAACGCCTCAGCTAATCCATTCGCAGCGGGATAATAAGCTGTTGACGAAACATCTTGAATTTTGAACTTGTCACAAAACCTGACAAAGGCGTTGCTTATGAACTGTGGACCGTTGTCATGAATGATCCGTCTTGGCACGCCGTGTCGGTATATAACATGATGTTTGATAAAATTAATGATGTTGTTCGTCTTTACTTCTCTAAGCGGAATCGCTTCAGCCCACTTTGAAAAGTAATCCGTGATTGCAAGAATGAATCGATCACCTTTGACTGAAGGGGGAAAAATAGGACCAACAATGTCCATACCCTATGTCTCAAACGGCCAAGACGTGAATGACGTGTGTAAACGCTCTGGTGGTTGGTGCATATAATTTGCATGTACTTGACAGGCATGACATTCTCGGGCGTATTTGATTGCATCATGAACTATTGTTGGCCAAAAATATCTCATTCTCCTGATGCGATCATACAGTTTGGGACCGGGCTGATGCGCACCACATTCTCCTTCGTGTGCTTCCTTAAGAACTTCTTCTGCTTCTTTGTTCGAAAGGCATCGGAGTAACAAACCATCGTACCCTCGACGGTATAATGTATGGGTCTCGGTATTATAGAAGAATCTTGGTGCTCTTCGGCGGATTGATTCCCTTTCTTTTACATCCTCTGGCAAAATACCATATTGGACGTAGTCAATGATAGGAAAACGCCAATCTCAGGACTTAGACCCAATTTGAGTTGAATTCACCTCCTTGGCGCTTATGTTTATATCATCTTCCTCTTCAACATCCATATTGTATATGGGTATGCAGAGTTGATGCATTCTTACCGTGACTAGTAGTTTAGTTTTGGGAGGCTGCGCAAGTGATACCGCTAGTGCTGCCAGTGCATCCACATAAGCGTTCTGGAGACGAGGGATGTATTCAATAAAGAATTCTTTAAAAGAATCTGTCATTTCGATGGCCTCCTGGTGGTACGGGATCAGGTCTTGGTTCCTGACTTCATACTCTCCACGGACTTGGTTGATTATCAATTGAGAATTCCCAAAAGCTTCGAGATATTCGACCCCCAGCTCCTTGGCGAAACTGAGTCCAATGAGAAGCGCGTTGTACTCTGCTATGTTATTGGAACATGGACTAGTCAGTGAATAAGCCAGAGGTATCACATGCTTCCCCGGGGAAACTAAGACAACTCCAACTCCGGAGGAGACTTTAGAACATCCGGGGGTTATTGCCCTATTAACTGCCCTCGAAGCACCATCGAAGTATAATTGCCATACTTGTTGGTGCGATGTAGTGTTAACCTCGTGGGTTTCATCCGACAAGTCATCATATACTTCTGCTGTATCCGTCGTCGGGTTTGCCGCCAAAAGATCACAAATCGCTTGTCCTTTGATCGATTTCTGCTGTTTGAAGTGCAAATCATATTAGGACAAGAGAAGGGCCCACTTCGCTAACCGCCAATTCATTGAGGCCGGTTGCGTCATAAATACCCATACTGGATTAACGTTAGAAATGACGTAAATCGTCTGTCTAACCAAGTAATGCCGCATCTTTTGCATTGCGAATACTAATGCGAGATATTCTTTCTCAATCATCGGATATCAAGACTCGGCGCCTACCAAAGTCCGACTTAGGTAATAGACTGCCTGTTCATGACCATTATCATCGTCTTGTGCTAGTAAAGCACTTATCGAGTGGTTCATCTCCTTAAGGTAAATCAAGAACGGTTTACCTGATTTTGGTGCAACGAGAACAGGAGGATTCGTCAGATATGTTTTGATATCTTCGAGTGCTTTTTGGCAGGCGTCATCCCAAATAAATGACACATCTTTCTTGTTTAGCTTAGAGAATGGTTGGCATTTCCCAGAAAGATTTGAGATGAAACGCCGTTGCAATCCTCTGAGTTCTTTTAGATTTCTAGGGGGTTGTAGTTCATGTATCGCCTTCACCTTATCAGGATCGATATGTATACCTTTAGTGGTGACGACGAATCCAAGGAATTTTTCGCTGGACATTCCAAGGAAGGATTTAGTGGGGTTCATCTTCAATTGATGATTCCGCATGAGATCGAACATTGTCTTCAAGTCCTTGATGTGATCATCTTTGTTAAGACTCTTTACAACCAAATCATCAACGTAGCACTCGACTGTTTTCCTAAGATGTTCTTGGAAAATCTTAGTCATTGCTCGCTGGTACGTGGCGCCTGCATTCTTTAGACCGAAAGGCATCACCGTGTAGCAAAAGACACTGAGGGGCGTTCTAAACGCTGTATGCTTCTCGTCATCTGGGTGCATCTTTATTTGGTTATATCCTGAAAAGCCATCCATAGAAGACATCCTCTCAAATCCGCACGTATTGTCGATAATGACATCCGTGATTAGGAGAGGAAAGTCATCTTTTGGACATGCCGTATTTAGGTCCCTGAAGTCGATGCAAATCCTGATTTTACCGTTCTTCTTCATGACTGGAATAATGTTGGCTAGCCAGTCTGGATGTTGCTCCTCTCGGATAAATCCTGATTTGATTAATTTCTTAACCTCTGCCTCAATGGCTTTCATAATCTGCGGACGAAACTGTCTTTGCTGTTGTTTGACAGGTTTGGCATCTGACTTGATATCGAGGCGGTGCATTACCACATTGGGGTCGAGCCCTGGCATGTCTTCATAGTTCCAAGCGAAGACGTCAATATATTCCCTGATGAGAGCAATTAATTCCTCCTCATTTGAGGGAAGACTATCGCTGATGAATATAGGCTTTGGGTTAGCCTCGTCGCCCATGTTAATTTGGACTATTTTATCTTCAGTGGAGGGTTCTCTCTGTTCACACCTATCACCATACTGCATGTTCAGGTGATGAATCCATGGGTCTTCCCATATTGGCATTTGATCGTCGTTCTCCATTGTGGACGGATCAGCTGTAGCCATGTTCGCCATTAGGGCTTTGAATACTCCCCCCAGACTTGTATCAGAATCCCATTTCGAGGAATCTGATGGGTACCCATCTTTGTATTGCTCAGATGATTGGTTATTGAATAACCAGCAACATTCGTCTTCTGAAGAAGAGACATACCCTAATCCTCGTCTGAATTTATAATAATCATCCGGTTTCCCTTTTGGTACATATGCCGCTTTGGCTGGAATACGGGGACCTCGATCGAAGTATAAACCTTCTCCGAGTGTGAAATCATATCTCTGTTTTTCCATGAGCTTGCGTGCTTCCGGACTATACTTAGATAAATGCAGACCAGGTTTGTCATCACTCTCATCTTCCCTTAAGAAATGATCTGGTAATGGAAAACCCTCTCCTTTACTGTAAATCACTTCTCTTTCGCCTCCTATTTTGGTAGGGATGACCAGGGTTGTTCCGAAAGAATGCTAGAGGCGCTTCTTTGTTATATAGGACGATCGAAGCGGTGCATATAAATCAGGATTGTCATACAATTCTTTTATTACATCATCAAGAGACAGTGAGTACTCTAAATCGTTACTTATTTCATTATTGACAAGTTGCCAGTTACAACTACCATCTGACAATTGTTCATCGTCAAGGTTGATTATCAAGGGTACAATGTCATTTAAAACAAAACCTCCATTGTAATCAAGTCCGGCTTCGGTATCAGCTTCTTCTCCGCTGTCCGTGCCATGGGTCGATGATTCAGTATCAGATTCGTTACCATAAAGGAGAGAATCAGTGAAATAATTCTCATACCCTTTGAATGGTTGCTTATCCGCGACCACCGTCCTAACCTTATTATCAGTGTCGACATATTTTAAACACAGATGGAGAGTGGAAGGGATTATAACGTTACTATGGATCCAAGGTCGACCCAATAGTAAGTTATATGAAGTCTCGGCATCAATCACATAACATGTGACTTCCGTCTTCAAATCACCCATTTGACATTTTATCCGGATCTTACCCAAGGGTCTTGACCCACTAGTATTGAATCCATAGATAACAGTGCCTGTGGACGCCAACTTACTATACTCACAGCGGAACCCGGATCCACTTGGATTCGGTTGACTTCGCTAGAGCGAATGTACCCAATGAAATATAGGGGTCGATCATGGTTTTAATTCTTCGTCTGCATATCCTCTTTGGTGAAGGTAATGTAGGGAAGGTTTTTAGCCGCTATATTGTAGTGTTGAATTAATGGTTCTGGCTCTTCAGGTACCGGCTTGATTTGAGTAAGGAACACTTCTGAATTGGCCAAGGCTTCTTGCAAGGCTTCCCTGGTTTCTTTAGACAACCGTAGCAACTCATACAATATTATCCGTGCTAGAATGTTAGCTAGTTGAGTCATAATATCGAAGATGTGCGGAGTGTTCGAGCATTCCGGTTTATCTCTTCCAATCGGACGATTGAAACGAGACTGCTTCGGATTCTGAACCTCCTGGGGCTTCTTTTCTTTCTGTTTATTAACCGGCTGTCGTCGAGCTTCTTCAACCGGTCTAGGAGTCGTAATCACACCCAGCCCCGTGAGAGTTCTGGCTGGTCCCAGTTTAGTCACCCCCTTCTCAGCTAACTGATCACTAGGTGATGGATAGTTGAAGTGATACTGATTTCCGCTTCTATTGACAAAGACTTCTTGTTCTTCTTCGGAGAGCGGGAAGGTAGGGGCTTCATTACCATCCTCTTCGAAGATCGCGGAGGTAGCATTGCAGGACTTGCCTTTACCCTTTTTGATCGAGGAAGTCACCCACTGATCGCCTTCAATTAGATCGGGATGAACCCAGAGGATTTTGCCGTTTGGGGTTGTGTGTGGCACAAGTCCTTTTTGGCGTTGCCCATATGGGTCGTTATTCACTATCTTCATTCCTACTTTGGTGATGCGTTCTGGTTCAAACCATGCTGTGGGCACTGATCCAAAGCTAATTGATACTGCATTTGCTCCGACATTCTTGGGCGGCTTCGGGGTTATGACGCCTAAATCAATTAACGCCTGGATTTTATCCTTGAGATGATAGAATGACTTTGTAGGGTGATGGACCACTCTATGGTATGCGCAATACTTCGGATCCGTCACTTTGCTAGCCCCTTCTTGATCCACGATCGATGGTAGCTGGATTTTGTTATTTTCCAACAAGTACTTAAAGATGGCAGGAACTTCGTCATCTTTGAAGGAGTACACTTTAGGAAATCTTGGCTCCGAAGATTTCTACTTCTGAGGCCTTTGTTGCCATTGCGACTGCGATTGTTGTGGTGCTCGTTGCTGCGGCTGTTGCTGCGGTTGCAATTAGAAAGTTTGATTAGCATCAACTACGTTAGAATGTGCCTTACCTTTCCCTCGTGGGACGAAATTCTGTTTTGCAGCATTCGTCGCCTGTTGGCCTCTTTCTGCCTTCTTCCTTCTGAGGAATCGCTCGGCTTGCTCTCCTCAGACTTTCAAATCCTTCCATGTTTTGGACGGTGCTGTCCCCATTGCTTCCAACACGTCTAATGTGAGGTTGTTGTGGCAAGTCTGGAGAATGAACTCCTCAGTGATCGGGTCCCGACAGTTTATCGCCTTGTTCCGGAACCTTTTGACGAAGGTATCAACCAATTCCTCGTCTTTTTGTTTCTCGTCAAGCAACGACCCGATGGATATCTCGGTGTCGTCATCGAAGAAGTTAGTCAGGAATTTAGTCTCCATGTCATCCCAGCTATTCACACTTCCTGGCTTGAGGCGGCGATACCAATCGAAGGCGGCTCCATAAAGAGTGCCAACGAAGGACCGTACCATCAGAGGCTCATTGCCAGAGATAACCCCTAGGTATGATTTGAAGTAAATCAAATGCTGAGTGGGTGAACCCTTCCCATCAAACGACGTGAAGTTAATTAGATTAAACTTCACCGGATACGGGATTGATTCCCATTCTCTTGGGTATGGACAAGGAATGCCCGTCTTCTTCATCTCTTGAGCGGAAATCAATGTATTGATTTTGCTCTCGAGGTTTTTAATCTTCAAACTTTCACCTGTGTTTTCGCTAGCATTCTCGTTACCACCCCCTGCATTGACGGGAGGATTATTGGCATTATGAGCTTCATTCGCATTTGTATCCTCATCTTCCTGATTAACCTGGTTACGACGACTTGGTTCGCCTTGCTGGTTTGTCAGTGCTTGGATTTGTTGGTCATGCATTTCTCTCATCTTCTGCATGGCCATCTGCATTTCGAACCTGAAGCTCTCCTGTTGTTTAGCCATGGCTTCTTCGAGCATCTTGGCCACTTGTTCCACACTAATCATAAGTGACTCGCGGGGTTGTCCCTCGCTGGATACCGTATTATCTGATGCGACCACAGAACCGGCATCTGATTCTTCATCTTCTGAAGGTAATCTTGTCTGAATCTTACCATAAGTTGCTCGTATGATGGCTCTAGACTGCAGACGTGTTATACGCTGGGGTGCTTCCGGAATCGACTTGGGATTATCCTGTGTCGATGTCCCTTTGCTGGTCATATTAGTGGTGACCTTCGGAAATTCTCCATCTTCAACTACCGTTCTTCTTTGTCGGAAACGCCTAGGCCTTGGTTTTGGCGTTTCGGTACTGAGCCTTTCGAAAACCGAGATTCTTTCGGGGACTGTCTTGATGCAGTTGCACTCAGACAATACTGCCCGAATGAGTTTGGAACAGGGACATTGAGTTTCTAGTTCTCGAGGACTCCTTTTCCTAGTTTTACTCGTACTCCCAACATGATAGTACAACTCATCGGCTTGAAGGTCGGAGTAACCTATCGTGTGTTGGCACGATTTCTCAGGTATAACGTTATCATTATCAGACAACAATGTTTCCTTCTGAGGGTAAACTGCCTTCTTTGGGCTTTCAAGAGTCACGCGCCTCGAAAAATGCCTTTGTGGGCATAAGTTCTCAGCGGGCTCCTGTACTTCAATGCGCAAATTGGTGCGCGTAGCTGCCATGAACTTCTTGTCATGTTGAAGGTGGTGGCGACTTCTAGCATGTTGAGTCGTTCGGGGCTTCTTCATCGGGCCCAAACGTTCTTGAACTGGAGCTTTGCATCCCTCATCGGGAAGTGGACCAAGATGCTCCAAAACTGACCTCCTTCTTCGGGATGATTCTACGGGATCTCCCGGAGTAGCTACTGGAATTATCGGTGATTCAGGTTGGTTCGCCGGAGGTTGAATTTGCGTTGAAGGCTGCAATGATTGTTCCTTAGCCTGAATCACTGCTTCAGACTTCGGCCTCCATACTTGGCGGATTGGTGGCGGCTTCTTGGCCACTTCCTTCTGCAGTCTTCATTTGAAAGAGTCACTACTCCCTCAGTGACGGAGGAATTGGTAAGAACATACTTGACCTGGTTGGAGGTTGGTGGAGCATCACCCGATGCAACTTTGGCATCAATTGGGGTGAGATCTTCATTGGTATTCTTTTCTTCTTTGTACCAACAGACTTTTCTCCTGGAAGAGAACTTCTTGGACTTGAGGGGGGAGGTGGATCCGGACGAGGATGACAGATACTCCTCAAACTTTTGTTGGTCGAATTCATACTCGACCTCCTCCTCGACCGGGATCGAGATCCGCGGCTGCGACGCAACGATATCGGCAGCGAGATCGGTGGCTCCCACTGTGGTCGCCAGTTTGTTCGCGGGGAAAATCGTTTTCATTGAAGTCATTGTTTTCTTGAGCAACAGTTTATCGGTTACAAAAGATTCAGTCTTTTGATAAGATCCGGTTACAACAAAATCAAAGAAAAAAAAAGAAAATCTTTAAAGATTACAACTTTCCTTTTCTGGAACAAATCACAAGATCCTGTTTTGCGGTCTCTTGCTTGTGTGGGTTCTTCGCCTGCGCCGGGGTTAATCCGTGGACCACCATGCGATCTTGATCCGGTCGGATCTACACGATATGGAACTCCTGCCTTATTTGGCGTGGATGATCGCCAAGAACCAGATCTGAAAAGTGTAGGCGTATAAAATTGCTTATAGATCCCTTAGCACAGCTCAGCACAAACCGACGAACCAACGAGGCGACGAGGTTAGCGAATCGCACGCAAACAACGGAGTAAATCCACTCGCGTGCGGAATCAAGCTAACGGGTTGAAGAGTCAACGAGTCATCCAACCAAAGGGCAGACTCGGACGAATCACGATCGAATCAAGATCAGTTTCGGACTCGAACTCAAAAGTGGATTTACTGCCAAATCAGGAATCGAATCAAGCCAAGTGTTCGAAGAGTCAACGAGTCATCCAACCAAGGGCAGACTCGGACGAATCACGATCGAATCAAGATCAGTTTCGGGCTCGAACTCAGAAGTGGATTTACTGCCAAATCAGGAATCGGATTTACTGCCAAATTAGATCAACAAATCAGAGTCCAAATCAACCACGAGACCGAAAAAATGGTAAAACCCAAAACACCAAAGGGGACTCGGCCAAAACCGAGCCCCCTCTAGGTGGCTCGGTGGCCGAGCCACCTATGGGTGGCCACCCAGATCTGTGCGCGGGCACAGACCTGAGAGCCTATAAATAGGCCCTTGAGTGTTCATTTGAAAAGGTTGGATTTTTTGGAGGCGAAGCCCTGCTGGATTGAAGACTCAGATCTAAAAAAGATCCAAGCTTTGGGATTTCGAGGACTTGCTCATCCAGATTTGGTGCTCGGCGATCGTCAACGCCAAATAAGGCAAGAGTTCGAGAGGACTGGATCTCAGATCTACGCAGGCGTACTTCGGATCAAAGCTTGGTCTTTGATCCCGAGAATTAAAGGCTACTATTTCCTTAGCGAAATAGTACCCTCGACTATTATTTCCTTGGCAAAATAATACCCGTCGTACTGCGTAGATCCGACCGGATCTAGATCTCACGGTGGTCCACGGATAAACCCCGGCGCAGGCAAAAGAACCCACAAAGCGAGTGACCGCAAAACAGGAGCTCGCGATTTGTTCGACAAACAAGGAGAAAGTTGTAATCTTTTTCTATTTTCTTTGATTTTCATTGTAACCGGATCTTATAAAAAGACCGGATCTTTGTAACTCAAAAAACTATTATTTAAGATGACGATGGAATCAATAATGAAGAAAGACACGATTTTCACCGCGAACAAAAAGTCCGAGTCTTCAAAGCTCCAAAACTCCAAAGTTTAGCTCTCAATCCGGCAGAGTTTTCACCTCGAAAATTTAACCAAAAATCCAACCTCTCAAAAATAATCCCTCCTTCTCTATTTATCGGTATTTTAATCCAGATCTGGGCTCAGATCTGGGCCCAAATCTGGGCCCAGATCTGGGTGG
>NC_033794.1:46508394-46629439 GCF_001876935.1 Asparagus officinalis | reverse complement strand
GTGTCGATGTCCCTTTGCTGGTCATATTAGTGGTGACCCTCGGAAATTCTCCATCTTCAACTATCGTTCTTCTTTGTCAGAAATGCCTAGGCCTTGGTTTTGGCGTTTCGGTACTGAGCCTTTCGAAAACCGAAATTCTTTCGGGGACTGTCTTGATGCAGTTGCACTCAGACAATACAGCCCGAATGAGTTTGGAACAGGGACATTGAGCTTTCTACTTCTTGAGGACTCCTTTTCCTAGTTTTCATTACTCCTACTCCCAACATTGATAGTACAACTCATCGGCTGTGAAGGTCGGAGTAACCTATCGTGTGTTGGCACGATTTCTCAGGCATAACGTTATCATTATCAGACAACAATGTTTCCTTCTGAGGGTAAACTGCCTTCTTTGGGCTTTCAAGAGTCACGCGCCTCGAAAAATGCCTTTGTGGGCATAAGTTCTCAGCGGGCTCCTGTACTTCAATGCGCAAATTGGTGCGCGTAGCTGCCATGAACTTCTTGTCATGTTGAAGGTGGCGGCGACTCCCAGCATGTTGAGTCGTTCGGGGCTTCTTTATCGGGCCCAAACGTTCTTGAACTGGAGCTTTGCATCCCTCATCGGGAAGTGGACCAAGGCGCTCCAAAACTGACCTCCTTCTTCGGGATGATTCTACGGGATCTCCCGGAGTAGCTACTGGAATTATCGGTGATTCAGGTTGGTTCGCCGGAGGTTGAATTTGCGTTGAAGGCTGCAATGATTGTTCCTTAGCCTGAATCACTGCTTCAGACTTCGGCCTCCATACTTGGCGGATTGGTGGCGGCTTCTTGGCCACTTCCTTCTGCAGTCTTCTGCGGGCTTCTTAGACTTGAGCCCGTGGCTGCGCTAGCAGTGCGTGGTGCTTGCGAATGCACTCTTCAAGTGTCGAATGATTCCGTTTGACACGGATCCATTCGTTCATTGGCGGCTTGGAGGAGTTCGAATGTGCTCTTCACGTGTCGAACGATTCCGTTTGACACGGATCCATTCATTCATTGGTGGCTTGGAGGAGCTGCCATTCATTGGTTGTTGATGCTGTTTGCCTCTCCTGTTCTTCAGATCCACGTTGTAGAGGATTTTGTCAGTGGACTCTATTGCCTTTACGAATTGCCGCGCCAGGTGTTGACGTCGCCTCTGACGGGCTCTCTTTGAAAGAGTCACTACTCCCTCAATGACGGAGGAATTGGCGAGAATAGATTTGACCTGGTCTCAGTTGGGTGAGATCTTCGTTGGCATTCTGCACTTCTTCGTACCAACGGACTTTTCTCCTGGAGGAGAACTTCTTGGACTTAAGGAAGGAGGTGGATCCGGATGAGGATGACAGATACTCCTTAAACTTTTGTTGGTCGAATTCATACTCGACCTCTTCCTCGACCGGGATCGAGATCCGCGGCTGCGACGTAACGATCTCGGCGGCGAGATCGATGGCTCCCACTGTGGTCGCCAGTTTGTTCGCGGGGAAAATCGTTTTCATTGAAGTCATTGTTTTCTTGAGCAACAGTTTATCGGTTACAAAAGATCCGGTCTTTTGATAAGATCCGGTTACAATAAAATCAAAGAAAAAAAGAAAATCTTAAAAGATTACAACTTTCCTTTTCTGGAACAAATCACAAGATCCTGTTTTGCGGTCTCTTGCTTGTGTGGGTTCTTCGCCTGCGCTGAGGTTAATCCATGGACCACCGCGCGATCTTGATCCGGTCGGATCTACACGGTATGACGGGTGTTATTTCACGAAGGAAATAACAGCCAAGGGGATTATTTCACCAAGGAAATAATAGCCCTAAGTAATCGAAATCGACCAAGCGAAATCGAGACTTTTCTCACCGTGTGGATCTCAGATCTGATCTCTCTCGAACTCCTGCCTTATTGGCGTGGATGATCGACAAGAACCAGATCTGAAAAGTCTGAGTCTTCAAAGCTCCAAAACTCCGAAGTTTAGCTCTCAATCTGGCAGAGTTTTCACCTCCAAAGTTTAACCAAAAATCCAACCCCTCAAAAATAAGCCCTCCTTCTCTATTTATAGCATTTCACATACAGAATCTGGCCTTCAGATCTGGGGCCCCCAGCATCAGAGTGGCTCGGCCAGGTGGCTTGCGCCACCTAGTGTGGCTTCAGCCAAGGTGGGCTCGGCCACGAGCACCCAAAATGTTGGTGGCTCGGCGGTCACCTAGGTGCTCGGCTACGCAGCCACCTTGGTGCTCACGAGCACACTTGGTGGCTCTCTTTGACCGAGCACTAAGTGGTGGCTCGATTTGGCCGAGCCACCAAGAGGTGGCTCGGCCACCGAGCCACCTAGAGGTGGCTCGGTTTCAGCCGAGTCCTCCAGGTGTTTGGTTTTGTCGTGTTCCGGTCTTGCGCTTCATTCGAACTCGATTTGTTGATATGGACTCTGATTTGTCAGTCCGGATCCTGGTTTGGCAGTAAATCCGCTTTAGTGTTGTGGTCTAACGATCATGCTTGGATATATCGCCCGATGGTTCGTTGGTTTGTCGAATCACCGTGTCGAGCTGTGTTAAGGGACCTATAAGCATTTTTATACGCCTACAGTACCGTTTGGCAAAGAGTTAAGTGAGGGGTTAAGGAGACTTAACTCCTTCTTAACCTGCCAAACACAACAAATCTATATAAGGGTTAAAGTGAGTTAACCCTCCATAATTTGCCAAACATAAAAAATATAGAAGGGTTAAGTTAACCCCTCTAGAGGGGTTAAAATGAGTTAACCCCTCAAAATGAGGGGTTTACTAATACTCCTATTTAGATGGATTAAGAGTTAACCCTTCTAATTATAAAGAAAATAGTCAAAATCATTGTTATTCTCAAACACTAAAACTGATCATAAGGGCTAAAATAAAACTTATTTAACGGATTAATAATTTAGTCCTTCGGATTATCAAATGGGCTAAGTACATTAATCCTTCTCTTTAACCCCTCTTCATTAACCATTTGCCAAACGGAGCCTATAGGATTCAGGTGACCACTGGAGCACAATAATCATATAAGGGCTTGTTTGGTTATTTCCTAAAAAAACCAAGAAATAGAAATAAAAATCAAGAAAACTCAAAAAATACAATTTTATCAATTTCCATCCCTAAAACTCACCCACAATATCTAATAAAATATTATTTTTATCCAACAACTCATCCACCATATCTAATAAAATATTATTTTCATCCAATAACTTATCCACCACATCTAATAAAATATTATTTTTATCCAATAACTCATCCACCACATCTAATAAAATATTATTTTCATCTATAACATCACTCAACTCATCTCATCTCATCATTTCAAATCACTCACATCATCCAATAAGATGGTGACAACTCATCTCATCTCATTAACATTTTATTTCCACTAATTTTCTCCCAAAAAGTTAGGAAATTTTTTTTCTTAAGTGTGGGTCACATCATCCAATAATATAATGACAACTCATCTCATCTCATCTATTTTTTTATTTTTATGAATGAACCAAACAAAAGAAAACAACATATTATAAGAAAAATGTTTCTTATAATTCATTTCCTTTTTTTTCGCCAACCAAACAACATCAAAACAAGTTTTCTTAAAAAATCATTCACATCATCATATAATAAGGTGACAACTCATCTCATCTCATATCAATTTCTTTGATTTCCGATTTTTTTAAAAATAGTTTTCCTATAATAAGTTGACTTTTTTTAGCAAACCAAACACTCCCAAAACAATTCTTCTTAGAAATAGTTTTCAATTTCTTTGATTTCCGACTTTTTTTAGCAAACAAACAGACCCTAATACGAAATATCATGAGCCTTTGAGTCAGCTACAATGTGCGGCCTAGATAGGTGGCGTGTTAGTATCAACTTATGCTGTGACAGCTCTATGAAGGTGAGCAGTTTAACAGTTATGTCTCACAGTTACAGCTGCCTATTGCAAATATTCCGTACAAAATTATGTTATTGCGTCGTATCAGGAAATCCCACGTACTCTCCAATGATATGTTCGTTGATGATGTGGTGGAAATTTGGTTAATGTGGATTCAAGTTCATCTGGCTGGGAATACAAAAAATACAAGATGTGATTGGCTGCTTGTAGTAACAGAGCCGTATTAAATCAAAAGGCAAAAATAGCAGGGATTCAGAGCATCTCCAACTACAAAACCTAAAATGGTATAGTTTTTATATCAAGTTGGTGTAGTTTTTACACCAAATCACTATTTCATCTCCAACCCATTATACTAAATTTTACACCAAAAAGAATATTCCTTTTATTATTCTTATCTTTTAACATTTTATCTATTTAAAATATTTAACAAATTATGTAATTATATAATACATTACATATAATTAATTATAATAATATATTTTATGAATAAAATAAAAATATAAAAATTAAAGGTTAAATCAAATTAAAATATTATTTTCATAAATTCAACTAAAGATTATATTTAACATCACAATAAAAAAACATCACACTTGCAAGCAAAAAATAAAAATAAAAGGCATTACATTTTTATGTCCTAATTTTTATCTAAATGGTGTAGTTTTTCTTATTTCTTTTTGAATTTTATTTTAATAATTATTTTATACTTTAATTTCATTATAATAATTAATATAAGATAATATATATTATTAATACAAATATAAAAAACAAAAGCAAAAAGAATAAAGTTTAGAAAAAAAGCAAAAAGAAAAGAAAATATGAATAAAACAATAAAGTTTAGAAGAAAAAAAGCAAAAAAAAAAAAGTACGCTATTGCTACAGTGTTGCGCCATTTCTGGCGCAACATTGTAGCACCCCGCTAATTTAGCGGGGTGTTTGGCGCTCCATTGGAGCGCCAAAACACTCCAAAATGGAGTTTTGGCGCTCCATTGGAGACGCTCTCAGGCACAAGATTCATTCCTTTCAAACTTGCATTTTGTCAACTAATTATTTATCATCAAACACAGTTTGTAGATGAATAATTACTGCACCTAAGAAAAACACATGTTTCACATTCTTATATATTATTACACTCATACCTGTTAAATTGTTCAGATATCGATAGCCATTTGAGCACATGTTTCATATTTTTATCTAATCTAATTCTAATGCTATTATAAAAGTGTGTTGTCATGTTAAAATATTTTTTCCGAAAATACCCTCCAAATCATGCTAAAACACATACATGCATACATAAAAATACATATATGAATACATAAAACACATATATGCATAAACCATACCCCTTCAAAATTTTCTCATAACCACCAATTAAATTAAATGTAATAAATAAACCTCCAATTTGCATTCACTACCATTAGAAAATTAACTCAATTAAACTCCTTCTCTATTATTATATAATACTAACTCAATATAATAATATCTATTATCATGTACTAAAGAAATGATAATAAAAAATAAATATTTATAATTATATTAATAGGAATATTAAACATTTAATGATAATAAACCAATAAATACTTAGCAATATGTTAATAATTTTTATAATATATCAAGTATATCATGAGTAAGCGTAAAAGTCCCAAGGCAACAAAGCGTTTGGATTCTGTTGCAGGCATTTACTTCGTAATCAATAGATATGGTTGTGCATTATAATTCTTTCAGTTTATAACAACTTATTGTTAAAAATAATAATTACATACATGTTTTTCCAGTAACATGCAAACAGAAAAAAGATGCATAATATAATGCACGTATTGATATTTCAGTTTATAACAACTTATTTTTAAAAAGGACGCAAGATGTTTGAGATTCTTATACCCGATTAAGATTTCCAATCAACGTACCATGAAGTTCTATTATTTCACAAAAGAGGTAAAATTTATCCTTTTTTTCTTGAGTGAAGGTTTATTAGAAAAACATATCTTATTTCTTGGTTTAGTATGATTATTGGAATCTAGTAAATAAGTTTGATTTTGTCGATAAATGAGTGCAGCTGCCGAAAAAGTGAGGTCAGAAGGAAGGCACTAGCTTTGGAGGTATCCGAGTAGGTCAAAATATTTAATTCTTCATTCTCTATTTTTTATGTATTTTTGCTCTTATTTCTTGCCACATATCAATGTATGTATGTTTTTATGTATGCACCTATGTCAATATATAGTACGTAGAAGCTAGAACGAGCCTATTAAGGATTTCGAGCTCTCTAAGTGAGGGAATCTGAATTCTCTTTAATTAGATGATAATTAGAGTATAGGTTCGACTTCTCTCCAATTAGGAGGATCCTGATCTTCTCCAATAATCTCAATATTTACCCTATATTTGGATTTCAATGGATGAAATTACGGCACGTAGAATTTCTACTATTGTTTTGAAAACCACTGTTCTACAACAACCCCCTATTGTGAAAACCTATATGACGATAGTGCAAAAGAAAAAAGATTAATTGAAATAAAAGGTCCAATTTATACAACTTGTGAAATAAAAGATCTTGCCTTGAAATACAGAAATGTTAATTTCTACAAATGATGCCTATAATGGGCCCTTGAAATTAGAATGAAAGTTAACGACTCGAATAATTGGATCCTCTCTAATTAACACCAAATTAGAGAGGAATTAAATCCAAAGTGAGGGCATCGTCTATTTTATGATGAGTTTTTACTTTTTTTTTTAATAAAAAATTATTACAAATTATTTATTAGTTTCAAATTTGTTCTTATTTTTGTTTCATGTGATGGTTTTATATGACTGAGTAATTGAAATTTTTCTAAACTTTTCCAACTTCCCCTAAATTAACTATTGCTCAGAATTCTTTAAATAAGTTTTGATATAGGTTGTGGTCTAGTTTTTAATGTTTATGGAGGGCGAAGGGGGAGTCTTATAAATGTTACTAGGGCTTATATGCAATTTATAAATTTGTGGCGGTGCAACTACAACTCAACTCAAGAATCTAAATTCGTCCCTGGTTTCAAATATTTTGCACATATAGACCCTCATTTGTATTTAGATTCACTTAAATACCCTAAAGTTTCTATAAATTGTACTTTTAGTACTGATTTCAGAGCCATTGATGCTTAGGAGTATTAGTGCTCGTGTGGTGCATAGTTATAAGAAGTTACATGCTGAAGGAACTGAAGTCTAAATAGGATATTGGCTTTCTTGGGCTACGTATTTTGCTTGATTTGTCGGTGATTGTGTAGAGGCTTAACACTACTTGATTCGTTGGTGGTGTGAAGTAATTTGGGGCTCTCATCAAGTGTGATTGTGTAGAGGCTTAACACTACTTGATTCGTTGGTGGTGTGAAGTAATTTGGGGCTCTCATCAAGTACCCTCAGTCATGCAAACATGATAATTCGATTCGTTGGTGGTGTGAAGTAATTTGGGGCTCTCATCAAGTACCCTCAGTCATGCAAACATGATAATTCTCCCTCGAAAACTCTCATTCAATGCTAATTGTAAAACACTTTAACACTAACAATTTGTTAAATTTACTATTAAACCTATCAAAATGTTTAAATTCGATCAAGCCTTTTTATATTTATGGTTCATTTGTAGTTATCTGTATGAGTGAACATTGTAATATATAATTATACATGACAAGGATAACAACTATAATTATCCATTGTGTTAGATAAGTTCTAATATAATTAAAAAATTTAATTAGAACAAGAAACAGATATAATTTCACGTGCAACGCACGTGCACTATACTAGTGTTTAGAAAAGTGTCCTTGCATATGTTATTACATCTAGGAAAAACACAATTTCGTAATTTAATTAAATGTTTCCATTCAAATGGATGACCTTCACTACTACTGGCAACAAGAAAGACGTACATATGTGTAAAGGAGAAAGACGTGTGTTATTTACTCAAAGCAGTAAGATATAAGATAGGAATTATCTACAAAAACCACGTAAAAGATATATATTCACCTTCATTTGTGAAGTATAAGTTTATCTAGTAGCAATAAGTGTCTAAACTAATTCAACCCTAGTCATTTCCATATTATAGTTGCTACAAAGTCTTATGCCATATAAATTCAACAGCTAAATAAAGAGTGCGATAAAAGTTTAAATACTTTCTGGAAAGAAAGTCACTTGTACTAAGTCTCCTCTACTCCATACCCTTGGTGAAAAAATCGAATATGAGAAACAGCTCCCACTCAATCATCTGCCTTAAACTTCTCCTTCAAAGCATCCAAATGTGCCAATCAGATTTTCAAGATGATAAATTGTGCTTATATGGACTAATGGTATCTGCTACATATTAATATGGGAATATTGTGTAATGATTCTAGATCTTCTGTCTCTTTATTCATTCACATGATGATATTGGAAACATATATAATTTATGTTGAAACAAAATTTTCCCATAAATTCTGGCTGGAGAATATTTTCAATACTATTACTATCTTCTAACTGAAATTACATTCCTCATGTAATTTCTAGTTTTTTGTTGCTTAACCTCCATGGTTATATTTTATTCAATCTCTAGATACATGAAAATTGTGAAGTTGACAGCGATATTCAGTCGTAGAAGACAACTAAGTGATGATAGATCTAAGTGAGAAATGAAGGGACTCGATTTATGAAAACTATGAAACAAAATCCCAAAAGGAAATTAAGTTACTTTGTTTTGTTTAAGCACACTCTGAAATCCAAAAGCCTTCCTACAATGCTTGATTGTAAATTACTGGTGCACTTATTTTGCAAAATAAGCATGTGATTTTATGCAGATGGAGAAGCGAAGGGAACATATAAGCAAGTAGACAAACAGCACTTAAATTTGCAATTGTAGTAATGGAAACATAAATAAAAAGGAACGTCAAAGAAGGAAAACAAACAGGACTTAAGCAAAAATAACAATGATCAATAATATACTGTCATCAAAAGTATTGCTCTACTGTGGTAAATATGACATGATATAACAGTTCATACTATTGAAAAGAACTAGATTATCGAGAGATAAGAAGATGAAAGAGGCAAGGATCTATAAAGAATTGAATACTTAAGAGATAAAAATCATATAAGTCATTTCTAACAAGAATTATGCAAAACAAGAATCGAGTTAAACTGTGCACTGTTGCAATTAAAATGGAGTATTTTTTGTCTCAAACAACTCTTTTCTAAATTAAATTACAAAAACAACCAACTTTGGGCCACATCAACATTCCTGGCCGAAAGTTGGTCTTTTTTTTTGGAATTCTTCTCTTTTAATAATCCAGGGTTTTTGAACCCAGATAATTAACAAACTAATCATGATAATTAGAAAAACCCGACATCACTGGCCATTGGTTATCAATGAAATTGCTATTGAAAACTGCATTCACTGTGGAGAAAAACAGAAAAAACTAGTTTTTTTGTCATAAGTTGACTCATGCACTGGCATAAATCGACTTATGGTAAGTCGACTTGTGTCTGTGCACGAGTCAACTTACGTTCTGCTCTGGAGTTGTGATTTTTTCACTCTGTCAAGTCGACTTGTGAAGCATGTTAAGTCGACTTCTGAACTGTTCTCCAATTACTGTTTTTCTCTCTGCCAAGTCGACTTATGGTACCTGTTAAGTCGACTTATAACGGGTTTTTTTTTGCACGGGTTGGTTTCCTGTTTCGACTCTGTTTGGGTTTTTGTTTGGATATAAATAGGGACACGATTTTCTAGGGTTTAACATTAGAGATTTGAGAGATTCAGAGAGGCTATTGAGCATTGTGAGAGGGAGATATTGTGAGCAAGTTGAGAGCTCTGGTTGAGGGTTAGTTTTGATTTTGTATGATTGTAACCCTTTTGTACTCTCCTTGATTTAGTGGAATCTCCCCATCCTCTTTCTGTGGACGTAGGTAAATTACCGAACCACATATATCTCTGTGTTTGGTTGAATTTATCATATTTGGATTGGATTGTGCTTGTGTGTGGTCATTTTCTTCCCATGATCTCAGACTCATTCGGTGTGCATGTGTACGCTTTCGCATAGGCACGCGACAAGTGGTATCAGAGCTCAGATTTCAGATCAAGTGTTTTGGATTAGGTGGAGGAAGATTCAGTTGGAAGCTTGGTTCTTGGAGTTCTTGGAGTTCTAGGCTTCGGTGGAGTTAGGGTTTGAAGTTGTCATTGAAGATCTCACTTTCCTCGTGTGGTTAGGAGTTCTATTTGTAATGCAATCTAGGGTTCAGTTGGGTAACTTCTAAATTCTATAAAATTTGAATCTTTCTTTGTAATTTGGAGTTTGTGATTATAGGTGAATAAGTTGGTGAAAGCAGCAAGATGGAGGGTACAGTTCAAGTTGGTTTTTAGAACACTAAG
The DNA here is from genome assembly GCF_001876935.1 of Asparagus officinalis. Classification (NCBI taxonomy): domain Eukaryota; kingdom Viridiplantae; phylum Streptophyta; class Magnoliopsida; order Asparagales; family Asparagaceae; genus Asparagus; species Asparagus officinalis. The sequence goes on along the minus strand of NC_033794.1, from coordinate 46,619,204 downwards.
ATTAATATGGTGAAATATGACGGTAAAATCAATTTTGGTTTGTGGATGAGAGACGTAAAGGATGTGCTCAATGCTCAAAATTTTGAGGAGACCATCATGGTCGATGAGTGGCCACCTAAATATGAAGAGGTGATAAGAAAAAAGATAAATAGGAACGCTTGTGGGGTGATCAGGTCTTGATTGGAATAGGAGTTGAAATATGATATGATTGGGATGACGTCTACAATGAAGATGTAGGGAATTCTCAACAATAAGTACCTTACGAATAGTGGTGAGAAGCATTTACATTTGCTGTGAAGATTATTCAGATTTCAGATGTCCAGAGGTATCTCGCTTGTGGCTCATGTGAACAACTACCCTAAGTTGTTGTCGGACTTGGCGAACATGGATGAGAAGATCACGGATGAGTACAAGGCTATTATTCTTTTAGGCTCCTTACGGGATGAGGAGTATGATACCTTCATGCTTACTTTGTTGAACGGGAGATCTTCTATCACTTATAGTGAAGTGACTAACGCATTGATAAACTATGATTTGAGGAAGAAGGATAATGAGACTTCCCACGCTAGTACTTCAGGAGAGGCCTTGTCAACGAGAGGTAGAAACCCATATCCGAAAGGTGAAAATAGAGGAAGGTCAAAGTCAAGAGATCGTCACCAGCTAGGATAGAACCAATGTGCATTCTGTAAGGAACAAGGGCATTGGAAAAGAGATTGTCCAAAGGTCAAAGAGAAGGAGAATAACAAGAAAAAGGGCCTGAAGGCCAATAAGGTAAATGTTGCGAAAGGCGATGATTCCGATGATTCGAGCTTTTCTCTTTTGATTACTCTGGAGGTGAACCATTTGGATGCATCAGATTGGATGCTTGATTCTGGCGCTACTTATCATGTGACCCCTAGGCGAGATTGGTTTGCATCATTTGAGAGTCTTGATGGGGGTGTTGTTGTCATGAGAAATGATCAACCCTGTAGCATTTGTGGGATAGGTACCATGTGGATTCGGATGCACGATGGAGTAGTTCGCGAATTAAAGAAGGTGAGATTCGTTCCTCAGCTGAAGAAGAATCTTATTTATGTTGGAGCTTTGGAGGCGAAGGGATTCAAGGTGACCTTTGAGGACGCTGTAGCAAAGGTTACTAAGGGATCTTTAGTTGTGATGAAGGGAGTCTGTAGTTAGAACTTATATTATCTAAAGGGGAGCACCGAGGTTGGCCACGTTGCTTCATCTATTTCAGAGGTGGATATGAGTAGACTTTGGCACTACAGGTTAGGGCACACAGGAGAGAAGTCACTATAGGCTTTGTGCAAGCAGGGGATATTGAAAGGAGCCAAGAGTGGAAAAGTAGATTTCTGTGAGAACTGTGTTCTTAGCAAGAAAATGAAGGTTAAGTTCAGGACTGCTATTCATAGGACGAAGGGCATCCTGGACAACGTGCACATAGATGTTTAGGGTCCCACCAAGACGACATCACTTGGTGGTCGATATTGGTTCATCACGTTTGTTGATGACTATTCTAGATGTTGTTGGGTGTACACTATGAAGCATAAGAATGAAGTCCTAAATTTGTTTGTGGAGTGGAAGAAGAGATTAGAACTGCAGCCTGGGAGAAAGATCAAGACGTTGTAATCCGATAACGACGACGAGTACACTTCAGACCCCTTTCAGCAGCTATGTCAAGACGAGGGCATAGAGAGATACTTCATAGTTAGTCATACACTGTAGCAGAATAGGGTGATAGAGAGACTGAATCGGTCTTTACTGAAGAAGGTCTGATGTTTATTGGCGCATATTGGTTTGAAGAAGATCTTTTGGGCTGTGGCACTTTCATACGCGAGCCACCTCATTAATAGGTTGCCTTCATCAGAGATTGAGGGGAAAACCCTTATGGAGATGTGGTCGGGAGAGATAGCACATGACTATGACCAACTCAAGGTATTTGGTTGCCCTGTATATTATCATGTTAGAACTAATAAGTTGGAACCTCGAGCTAGGAATGTCATATTTGTAGGATTCAAGCGTAGTGTCAAGGGATACAAGCTTTAGGATCTAGTTGATAAGAAGATTGTGCTGAGTAGGGATGTCATATTCGATGAGACTTCTATCTTGAAGTTTCCCAGCTCTCATCAGGTGGAGAACGACTCGACAGAGGAGACATCGCAGGTGGTGGAGATCGATACAGCTCCACAGTGTCCAGATAATGCAGTATCTATTAGAGTGCCAACTGAGGTGATGCTAGGCGAGCACAAAGGTGACACGGAGGATACGAGTACTGATGTACAGGATCATGGACTGACGGCTCAGGTTCAGGATTTTAATGTGGTTCGAAGACAAAGGAGAGACATACGGGTGCCAGCATGGTATGCCGACACAGTTGCGTATGCACTTTCAGTGGAGAGTATCGCTGAGATGGTGCCTACTATATTTAGAGAGCCTGAACAGAGTTCGGAGGCTGATTCATGGTAGATAGCTATGCAGAAGGAGATAGAGTCTCTTCATAAGAACGATACATGAGAGCTTGTTAAGCTTCCAAAGGGGAAGAAGGCGATTGGTTGCAAGTGAGTATACACGAAGAAAGAGGGCATTAAGGGCACTCCATTGAGGTTCAAAGCTAGGTTGGTTGCGAAGGGCTATGCACAGGAGGAAGGTATTGACTATAATGAGGTTTTCTCTCCGGTGGTGAAGCACTCTCCGAATCAGATTTTACTAACTTTGGTGGCACAGTATGGATTAAAGTTAAATTAGTTGGATGTGAAGAACATATTTCTTCATGGTGATCTTGATGAAGAAATATATATGACTCAGCCATTAGGATTCCGGGTTGCAAGGAAAGATAAGTCGGTTTGTAGATTAAAGAAATCGCTATATGGTTTGAAGTAGTCTCCTCGACAGTGGTATAGGCGGTTTGATGGTTTTATACTTGGTCATTCGTATACTTAGAGCTAGTTTGATCCTTGCGTGTATTTTCGCAAGTTAAGAAAAGGTGCGTACATTTATTTGTTGCTTTATGTCGATGATATGTTGGTTGCCTCTATTTCCAAGTCGGCTATAGATGAGTTGAAAGTTCAGCTTTCAAATGAGTTTGAGATGAAGAACTTAGGTGAGGCAAAGCACATTTTAGGAATGGAGATTGGCAGAGATAAGAAGAAGGGCAGAATTTGTTTGACACATGTGGCTTATTTGAAGAAGGTTTTACAGCGATTTCATGTTAGCATAGATATAAAGCCAGTTAGTGTACCATTGGGAGCCTATTTGAAGCTTTCAGCTGGTTTTTCACCAAAGTTAGTTAAAGATCGAGAGTTGATATCGAAGACTCCATATGCGAGCGCGGTTGGGAGCTTGATGTACACGATAGTATGTACTAGGCCAGATTTATCACAGGCGGTGAGCATGGTTTCGAGATACATGCACGATCCAGGAGTGGGTCATTGGGACGCCGTGAGATGGATTTTGAGGTACATTAGAGATACGCTCAATATTGGTTTGGTTTATGAGCGAGGCACTATAAGTGGGCAACTATGCATTGGCTATGTTGACAAGGATTATGCCGATGATTTGGATAAGCGCTAGTCTACGACGGCGTATGTGTTCACTTTGACCCGTACGCCGGTGTGTTAGAGATGCACCTTACAGTCGATGGTGGCTTTGTCTACGATGGAGGCAGAGTATATGGCGATTTCAGAGGTTGTGAAGGAGGCTATTTGGATTCAAGGACTTTCGGAGGAACTTGGTACATCATAGCGGTCCGTCACCATTCATTGTGATAGCATGAGTGCTATCTATTTAGTGAAGAATCAGGTTTTTCATATGAGGACGAAGCACATTGACGTTCGTTATCACTTCGTTCGGGATGTTCTTGAAGATGGCGATGTGAAAATTATGAAAGTCCACACAAAAGATAATCCGGCGGATATGTTCACTAAGGTGGTTCTGAGCAACAAGTTTGATCATTACAGAAACCTGTTGCATATTCGAAATTGTTAAGACCGTTGGTGTCCATTTGGATGAACTACGGGCAGCTTGATCCCTTAGGAGAGGGGGTACGTAGGCAACCATGTAGGTGTAGCCGTGTTTGGAGAGATGACGTATTGGTGCTCTTTATTTGGTGTCGGCTTAGTTTTGGTAAAATTTTGCCGAGGTGGAAAATTGTGGAGAAAACCAGAAAAAACTAGTTTTTCTATCTTAAGTCAACTTATACACAGGCATAAGTCGACTTATGGTAAATTGACTTGTGTCTGTGTACGAGTCGACTTATGTTCTACTCTAGAGTTATGATTTTTTTCGCTCTGTCAAGTTGACTTGTGAAACCTGTTAAGTCGACTTACAAACTGTTCTCCAATTGTTGTTTTTCTCTCTGCCAAGTCGACTTATGGCACCTGTTAAGTCGACTTATGACGGGTTTTTTGCACAGGTTGGTTTCCTGTTTGGACTCTGTTTGGGTTTTTGTTTGGATATAAATGGTGACACGATTTTCTAGGGTTTAACATCAGAGATTTGAGGGATTCAGAGAGTCTATTGAGCATTGTGAGAGGGAGATATTGTGATTTACAGCGATTTCATGTTAGCATAGATATAAAGCCAGTTAGTGTACCATTGGGAGCCTATTTGAAGCTTTCAGCTGGTTTTTCACCAAAGTTAGTTAAAGATCGAGAGTTGATATCGAAGACTCCATATGCGAGCGCGGTTGGGAGCTTGATGTACACGATAGTATGTACTAGGCCAGATTTATCACAGGCGGTGAGCATGGTTTCGAGATACATGCACGATCCAGGAGTGGGTCATTGGGACGCCGTGAGATGGATTTTGAGGTACATTAGAGATACGCTCAATATTGGTTTGGTTTATGAGCGAGGCACTATAAGTGGGCAACTATGCATTGGCTATGTTGACAAGGATTATGCCGATGATTTGGATAAGCGCTAGTCTACGACGGCGTATGTGTTCACTTTGACCCGTACGCCGGTGTGTTAGAGATGCACCTTACAGTCGATGGTGGCTTTGTCTACGATGGAGGCAGAGTATATGGCGATTTCAGAGGTTGTGAAGGAGGCTATTTGGATTCAAGGACTTTCGGAGGAACTTGGTACATCATAGCGGTCCGTCACCATTCATTGTGATAGCATGAGTGCTATCTATTTAGTGAAGAATCAGGTTTTTCATATGAGGACGAAGCACATTGACGTTCGTTATCACTTCGTTCGGGATGTTCTTGAAGATGGCGATGTGAAAATTATGAAAGTCCACACAAAAGATAATCCGGCGGATATGTTCACTAAGGTGGTTCTGAGCAACAAGTTTGATCATTACAGAAACCTGTTGCATATTCGAAATTGTTAAGACCGTTGGTGTCCATTTGGATGAACTACGGGCAGCTTGATCCCTTAGGAGAGGGGGTACGTAGGCAACCATGTAGGTGTAGCCGTGTTTGGAGAGATGACGTATTGGTGCTCTTTATTTGGTGTCGGCTTAGTTTTGGTAAAATTTTGCCGAGGTGGAAAATTGTGGAGAAAACCAGAAAAAACTAGTTTTTCTATCTTAAGTCAACTTATACACAGGCATAAGTCGACTTATGGTAAATTGACTTGTGTCTGTGTACGAGTCGACTTATGTTCTACTCTAGAGTTATGATTTTTTTCGCTCTGTCAAGTTGACTTGTGAAACCTGTTAAGTCGACTTACAAACTGTTCTCCAATTGTTGTTTTTCTCTCTGCCAAGTCGACTTATGGCACCTGTTAAGTCGACTTATGACGGGTTTTTTGCACAGGTTGGTTTCCTGTTTGGACTCTGTTTGGGTTTTTGTTTGGATATAAATGGTGACACGATTTTCTAGGGTTTAACATCAGAGATTTGAGGGATTCAGAGAGTCTATTGAGCATTGTGAGAGGGAGATATTGTGAGCAAGTTAAGAGCTTTAGTTGAGGATTAGTTTGAGTGATTTTGTTTGATTGTAACCCTTTTGTACTCTTCTTGATTTTTGATTTTTGAGCACTTGGATTTATGATTGTACCTGATCCATTGATTTTCGTTGCAGGTTAATCATGTCTCCGTGCCGACCGCGATTCCATAGGAGTCGCTCTTCTTCACAGCATAGCGAGAGGAAGACTCCCACAGCATTCTCTTTCGGGGGTGAGCATTTATGCTTTCTATATCCTCGTTTGGCCCCTTCGTGGATCATTCGGGGAGAATCGACATCCTCCTTCTCGGGGATCGAGATTTTAGGATGATTTGCTATTCTATCATGCCCTTGTTTAGCTCCTTCGCGGGTCATCCGGGAAGAACCGATGTCCTCCTTCGCAGAGATCGAGGTTTTAGGATGACTCGTGGTTCTATCATGCCCTCGTTTTGCCCCCTTCACGGGTCATTCGGGAAGAACCGACTGTGGGCATGTAAAATTGCTTATAAGTCCCTTGGTATAGCTCGGCGCGGTGATTCAACAAACCATCGAGTGACGAGGCGACGAGGTCAACGAATCACATGCGAGCAACGGAATGCATCCATTCGCGTGCGGAATCAAGCCAACGGTTCGGGGAGTCAACGAGTCATCCAAACAAGAGCAGACTCGGATGAATCGAACTCAGAAGTGGATTTACTGCCAAGTCAGGGATCGGATTTACTGCCAAATCAGGTCAACAAATCGAGTCCAGACAAATCAACCGCATAACCGAATCATGGACAAAACGGGAACAAACGACAAAACAACGGAACCCAAACACCCTGAGGGGCTCGGCCGAAACCGAGCCACCTCAGGGTGGCTCGGCCAAGGCCGAGCCACCCAAAGACTCAGATCTAAAAAAGATTCAAACTTTAGGGCTTCGAGGACTTGTTCATCCAGATCTGGTGCTCGGCGATCGTCAACGCCAAATAAGGCAAGAGTTCGAGAGGACCGGATCTCAGATCTACGCAGGCACACTCCGGATCAAAGCTTGGCCTTTGATCCCGAGATTTGGGCGATTGTTTCCTTGGTGAACCAATCCCCCCGGCTATTATTTCCTTCGTGAAATAATACCCGTCGTACTGCGTAGATCCGACCGGATCTAGATCGTGCGGTGGTCCATGGTTAAACCCCGGAGCAGGCGAAGAACCCACAAAGCGAGCGACCGCCAAACAGGAGCTCGTGATTTGTTCGACAAACAAGGATAAAAAGTTGTAATCTTTCTTTTTCTTTTTCTTTGATTTTCATTGTAACCGGATCTTATAAAAAGACCGGATCTTTGTAACTCAAAAAGTTATTATTTAAGAGTGCAATGGAATCAATGAAGAAAGACACGATTTTTCCCGCGAACAATCTGGCGACCACAGTGGGAGCCGCCGATCTCGCTGCCGAGATCGGAGCGTCGCAGCCACGGATCTCAATCCCAGTCGTGGAGGAGGTCGAATATGAGTTCGACCAACAGAAGTACGAGGAATACTTGTCATCCTCGTCCGGATCAACCTCCCCCCGCAAGTCCAAGAAGTCCAAGTTCTCCTCCAGGAGGAAAACTCATTGGTATGAAGATGTTGAAAACACCAACGAAGATCTCGCCCCGTTTGATGCCAAAGTCGCATCGGGTGAGATTCCTCCAATTCCCAACCAAGGCAGATCTGCTCTGACCAACCCTTCTGCCGCAGAGGGCGTGGTGACTCTCTCGAAGAGAGCCCGCCAAAGGCAACGTCAACGCCTTGCGAAACAATTCGCAAAGGCCATAGAGTCAGTTGACGGGATCCGCTACAACGTGGATCTGAAGAACAGAGGAGGCAAACAGCCTCAACAACTGAAGAATGGCGGTTCCTCCAAGCCGTCGACGAACGAATGGATCCGGGTCAAACGGAACCGATCAACGCTGGAGGAGCGCATTTGCAAGCACCGCGCACTATCAGCGCATGCATGGGCTCAAGCTGAAGAAGCCCGTAGGAAGTTGCAGAAAGAGGTGGCCAAGAAACCGCCATCAACCCGCAAAGCTTGGAAACCGAAGTCTGAAGCGGCGGTTCAGACCAAAGAGCGTCAAATGCAGCCGTCGAAAGTTCAACTTCCGGCGAATCAATCCAAACCGCCGATGATTTCCACAACTGCTCCGGGAAATCCCGCAAGACCATCCCATAAAAGGAAGTCAGTCTTGGAGCGCCTCGGTCCACTTCCCGAGGAGCGAAGCAAAGCTCCAATCCAAGGATGTTTGGGCCCACTAAGAAAACCCCGAACGAATCAACACGCTGGGGGTCGCCGCCACCTCCAACATAACAAGGAACTCAAGACAGCTGCGCGCGCTAATTTGCGCATCGAAGTCCAAGAGCCCGCTGAAAATTCACACCCACAAAGGCGCGTTTCGAGGCGCGTGACTCTTGAAAGCTCGAAGAAGGTAATTCGCTCTCAGAAGGAAACGTTATCGTCTAATGATGATTACGTTATACCTGAGAAATCATGCCAACATACGATAGGTTACTCCGACTTTCAAACGGACGAGCTGTACTATCATGCTGGGGGTACGAGCAAAGCCAGAAAGAGAAGTCCTCGAAGGCTAGAAACTCAATGCCCTTGTTCAAAGCTCATTCGGGCGGTACTGTCTGAGTGCAACTGCGTCAAGGCAGTCCCCGAGGGAATTTCAGTGTTCGAAAGGCTCAATAACGAAACGCCAAGACCGAGGTCTAGGCGCTTCCGACAAAGAAGAAGGGTAATTGAAGACGGAGAACTTTCTAGGGTCACTACCAATATGACCAGCAAAAGGGCAGCGACAAGGGATAATCCCGAGTCAATTCCGCCGGTACCCCAGTATCTAACTCGTCTGAGGTCTGGAGCCATCATACGAGGAACTTATGGTAGGGTTCGAACAAGATTACCGTCGGAAGATGAAAAATCGGATTCCTGCTCTGCTGTCGCATCAGATAACACGGTATCCAGCGATGGACAACCCCGCGAGTCACTTATGATAAGTGCAGAACAAGTGGCCAAGATGCTTGAAGACGCCATGGCTAAACAACATGAGAGCTTCAGGTTCGAAATGCAGATGGCCATGCAGAGTATGAGAGAAATGCGTAAGCAACAAATTCAGGCACTGACGAACCAGCAAGGTGAACCAAGCCGCCGTAACCAGGTCGTTCAGGAAGAGGAGCACACGGATACGGATGAAGCTCACAATGCCAATAATCCTCCCGTCAATGCAGGGGGTGGTAATGAGGACGCTAGTCGTGATGCCACACTTCCGCCTCAGAATCGTGCTAACGAAAACTCGGGTGAAAGTCTGAAAATTAAAAATCTCGAGAGCAAAATCAATACGTTGATTTCTGCTCAAGAGATAAAGAAGACAGGCATTCCCTGCCCATACCCAAGAGAGTGGGAATCGATCCCATATCCGGCGAAGTTCAACTTAATCAACTTCACGCCGTTTGACGGGAAGGGTTCGCCCACTCAGCATGTGATTTATTTCAAATCACACCTGGGGGTAATCTCTGGCAATGAGCCTCTGATGGTGCGGTCATTCGTCGGCACTCTTCGCGGAGCCGCCTTCGATTGGTATCGCCGCCTCAAGCCAGGTAGCGTGAACAGCTGGGACGATATGGAGACCATGTTCCTCACCAATTTCTTCGACGACGACACCGAGATATCTATCGGATCATTGCTCGATGAGAAGCAGAAAGACGGGGAGTTAGTCCACACCTTCGTCAAAAGGTTCCGGAACAAGGCGATGAACTGTCGGGACCCGATCACCCTTGCGTTGGATGTGTTGGAAGCAATGGGAACAGCACCGTCTGACACTGGGAAAGACTTGAAGGTGCGCGGGGAACAAGCCGAACGCTTCCTCCGAAGGAAGAAAGCCGAAAGGAGCCGACCGACGGCTAATCCGCTCAACTCAAACTTCGCCTCTCGTGGTAAGGGCAAGGCACCTGCAGCTGCTGATGGTGCTAATCAAACGTCACAACAGCAATCCCGAAGGCAGCAAAAGACTTCGGGTCCGAGACTCCAAAGAGAGTATTCCTTCAAGGATGAAGATGTTCCAGCCATCTTCGAATCCCTCCTTGGAAGCAACAAGATCAAGCTACCACCTATCACAAATCAGGAGGAAGCTGACAACACTACGGACCCAAAGTAATGTGCATACCACAGGAGGGTCGTTCATCCCACCAAGGATTGCTTTGCTCTCAAGAATAGCATTCAGACCTTGGTTGAAGCCGGCGTCATATCGCTCAGATAAGCCAAATAAGAACGGCAAAACTCCAAAGAGTATACAAGTATAAACTGCTTCTTAATACTCCAAAAAGTATACGAGTATAAACTACTTCTTAATACTCCAATAAGGTATATGAGTATAAACTGTTCCCTATTTTCGGTTGAGAAGTTCCTGGAGAATGTTTTTATAAATATTCTTAAGGACAACTCAACAACACTACGTCGGACAACGCGTCGCAAACAAAGACTCAACGTCAACATTCGAGAGTCAGTTCTATGTTGAACAAACAAGCACGAGCTAAAGATCAGAAAATTAGGAACCGACTTCAAATTCAAAATTCCGACAACGGCCAGACAATAAATGCAGCACCGAAACCCTTTCAGATATTCGACAAAGCACCGAATAGCCTGAAGGATTGAAGGAATCAAGAACAGAAGCCATTCCAAGGTCCCGTTACACCGACTGAAGGTTGGGACAATCATATCCAAAGTATTCCAGACTCTTCTATAAAAGAACGAGGCTGAAATACTTTGGAGGGGGTATCTGTAGGCATGTAAAATTGCTTATAAATCCCTTGGCATAGCTCGGCGCGATGATTCGACAAACCATCGAGTGACGAGGCGACGAGGTCAACGAATCGCAAGCGAGCAACGGAATGCATCCATTCGCGTGCGGAATCAAGCCAACGGTTCGGGGAGTCAACGAGTCATCCAAACAAGAGCAGACTCGGATGAATCACGACCAAATCAAGATCGGTTTCGGACTCGAACTCAGAAGTGGATTTACTGCCAAATCAGGAATCGGATTTACTGCCAAATCAGAGTTTGGATAAATCAACCACAGAACCAGATCACGGACTGAACCGACTCAGATCTAAAAAAGATCCAAGCTTTGGGACTTCGAGGACTTGCTCATCCAGATCTGGTGCTCGGCGATCGTCAACGCCAAATAAGGCAAGAGTTCGAGAGGACCGGATCTCAGATCTACGCAGGCACACTCCGGATTAAAGCTTGGCCTTTGATCCCGAGATTTGGGCGATTATTTCCTTGGTGAACCAATCCCCCCGGCTATTATTTTCTTCGTGAAATAATACCCGTCGTACTATGTAGATCCGACCGGATCTAGATCACACGGTGGTCCACGGATAAACCCCGGCGCAGGCGAAGAACCCACAAAGCGACCGACTGCAAAACAGGAGCTCGTGATTTGTTCGACAAACAAGGATAAAAAGTTGTAATCTTTCTTTTTCTTTTTCTTTGATTTTCATTGTAACCGGATCTTATAAAAAGACCGGATCTTTGTAACTCAAAAAGTTGTTATTTAAGAGTGCAATGGAATCAATGAAGAAAGACACGGTTTTTCCCGCGAACACTGACATCCTCCTTCGCGGGGATCAAGGTTTCAAGTGACTTGTTTTGCTTGGCCAATTCACGTCTTCTGGCATATTAGGGCAATTCCGTGTTGTATTACACTGTGTGAGTCGGGGTACATTACCATGTTGCTTACGTGGTGATGCATACCATTCTTCCAGTATAGGACACTCAAAATCGTCTCGCCAATTGCTCAATGAATGACTCTATCTCGCTAGTTTGTGAGATGAATTCAATCATTGTAAAATTCACGAATAATTTTCTGATTCTATGCTTGTTTTGCTGCAGTTGAATTTCCCGCAGACAGCCTTCCCTCTCATGCTACTAGTGGTTGTAGTAGAGAGATTTTTGCTTCTATTGCTGATAGGCAGGCCATTGGTCCGACTCCTCAGTTTGATAAGAGCCGATCTGAGGAATCCTGTCGTTTGATACGAGATGTGAGACGTCGTTCACTACGCCAGCTGATTACCGATGCCCTCTTTACTGCAGACTCTATTTCCACTCAGCCTTTAGAGAAGCCTAGTTATTTATTTGGAGATCATGTCGAGGATCCGGCTAAGCTGACTCTTGCTGACGAGCATTGGTTGAATAATAATGAAGGGCTCCTTCTTTACATCCCTTCCATTCCCCGCCAGCATTCCCTCACTCATTTGGAGATACAGGTTGTACAGCGACAGATGTCCTGGGATCTTACAGATGACTGTGACCGAGTTCATTGCGGATTTATTTCCCACCATAAGACCCTAGGTTCTGATGGACATAATTAATTCGTGGCCTTCGACTAGGGATTCTGGGTTTTGATACCGCACCACCAGACGAGGTGTCAGCAGCCGCTCTTACTATGAGGAATCGTTTGGCCAAGCTTTGGAGGAAGTTACCTCCGCCAGATTTCAGATGTTTTGGTTAGGCCTATTCGCTACCAAAACAGTGGTGGACTTGTATGACCAGTTACGTCTTGGGACGTTGGGAGAGTGATCTGAAAGGCAGTGGGTTGTATGCGCCGATACGAGCCACCATGTATGGATTCCCGATCAGCAGTCGCCACTTCCTAGTGTTATTGGTAACATATATCCCTAATAGTAACACTTTCTTGACTTGCAGTGGGGAGTTGGGGTTAGCTTTGCATGACATGCATAAAGTTTCTGGTCTTCCGATAGGGGATTGTCCGTATCAGGAGTACTTTCCCTAGAACTTACAGTTAGAGTGGCTGAAGAAGGATTCTCCTGACATATACGACACGCTTTGGGACCTCACATGTCATTATTACACATCTCTAATCAAAGTGACTCCCCAAGCGAAGAGGAAGAGGCATATCAGTTTGAAGCAATTTGCTTATTATTTATTCCAGCATTTGGAGGGCAGTCCAAGCGAGGCTGTTTGTGAGTTAGCCTCTTTGACACCTTCTGCCACTAATGAGTTAATGGAGAGGGCCGAAGCTTGCTCGTTTACTACCGCTGGCACTGAGGGGGTTTTTCCTGCAGGGACCAATTTTTGGACATTCCTTTGTTATGTTCAGAAGTCTATTCGGCCCAAGACTTTGCTAGCGGGCTATCTTGGTATCTAGTTGAAGAAGTGCGTCGTTCCATATCAGTTCTCTGATGCCTTGCCTATTGAGGTACTCTTCCTCGCTGTTCAGTTGGCTTACGGGAGGGAACTTTCTCTACTTCCGGCGATGGTTGCCGACATTCATTATGGACTTAGGTATTTGGTCGATGGTCTTACACATGTAGGTCCTGAACCGTCGACCAAGCTTCTTTCTGTAAAGGTTGAGCTTCCGTATACATACCTGATGGCGTGGCTCATTCTTCATTGTCCTGATTTGATGTCAGCGCCTAGTATTGTTGATGCCTCCGTTCCTTTTGTGTAGCTGTTGGAAAGGAACAAGTGGTTTGGGAAGACATTCACTGATGTACAGCGAGAGCTTCAAGTTCGTAAGAGCTGGGAGTTCTTCAAGTGTTTTCCTCGCTTCTCGGGCCACTATGATGACGTGTTGATTGATGAGGAGAAACCCAGGACCGATCGGACTTCTCTTGACGCTGGTTGCTTCCGTTGGTTGGTGAACATCCGTGTTGGATATCTTATCCTTCGGGTGAAGGGTCGTTGCCATATAGAGCCTTATCTTCCGGGCCGTTTTGCTCGCCAGTTCAGTTACGACCAACTATATGTTGGGAACCTGAGCTGGGGTTTGAGGATCGAGGGGGGTCTTATTGACGGCGTCCGAGCATGGCTTTGGACTATGATGGGCTGTACTGGAGCCTATTTTGCTCTTCCTTCATCCAAGCACAAACCGTTGCTTACTTTCCTCAGCTGCAAGTGGTTCCTTTCTGCCAACGAGTTTCTAGATGTGAGGAGTCTTTCAGAGTTGGAGGCTAAGCACTTGGTTCAAACTACTATTAGGGCTGCTCGTAAGATGGAACTTTCGAAGAAGCAGGGGAATAAGCCTGCCAAACCTTCCCGTTCGACCAGAGACAAGATGGAGGATGATGAAGAGCTTCTTCCTATTGACGATAAGGATGAGACTTCTGAGGAAGAATATATAGATATAGATACCAACGGGGGAGAATCTGATATATGTCTGTCAGACTATTTCTTTTCAGAATTAATGGATTTAGCATTTTCTCGTTGGTATCAACGTTATACTCTTTCTAAATCTCAATTAGCTTTCCAGAAGACGGAACGAAAGGTCTTATTTACTTATCCTAACAAGATGACTCTTATCACTCTAGGTAGGATGGCTGACAAGCATGAGCCGCTCGCTTCTTGTTATGTGAGATCATAGCCCAATGCCGAAGCTTCTGCATAGGTTGAGATGCGTACTAAGTCTACGCATGAGCAGCCTACTGGTCCTGTAGGGGTTCATCTTTCAAAGCGGAAGAAGACCGCTCATAAATCCCATACTGGTCAGTGCACCTACGGAGCAGAGTTATGAGGCGGTACTGGCGAAGAAGAGGGTAATGCTCTATTGTCTTTACTACTTTAAAATAATTCTCTTTTGGATTCCCTGAATCTAATCATGTTCCGTGTTTTAGGAAACAACGATGGAGGTAAACTTCCGCGAGACTCCGTATTCTCTGATCCCAGCCATTTGGATAACTTCGTGCAGCAGATGTGCGATGCCATTCATGATGAGCCTATGGATGTTGAAACAAACAGAGATGCTGAGCAGGTTGATAGCGTTGAGCCGATGGTCCTATGCTCAGGTACATCTAACATCGATAATACACCATTCGAGCAGTAGTTAAAGGAGTTTGGGAATTCAGGATTTGTACCTTCTTTAATCACTTCCGCGCTTCGTTCTCTTTTAGACAAATTGAAGAATGCAGGCACGAATATTGGGGCAGAAGAGCCTTCTACCACTACTGAAGGTAAATCCGAGTTCTTGTTTTCTTTCCCGCCTTTTTTTATATATCCAGCACTTAAGTTCTCACGCAGGTGTCATGCTAGAGAGGACGGTCGAGGATGAGACTTTTGATGATATGGGTCTTGGAGGATTCAGCGAACATATGTATGTCACAGCGTCGAGTTTCTTAGGATCTGACACTAGATTGTTAGTTGAGATGTTGGCGGAGCGGGCCACCAGAGGGGCTGTAGGACCATCCTTTGAGGGTGGTTCTTCTGCAAGTATACACCTAATTTTTGACATTGTAACTATCTTCACTTGTCAAAACTTTTATTTGACTGATAGGGAATTCTGATCATAGGACCAACCATAGGGGCTGATACCACTACGATTTCTAGCATTCCTAGTCCAGGTGAGGGTGATGAATCCGTGGGTATGCATACAATCTCTTCTGTCGTCATTCTTTTCTTTTGCCAAAATCTGTATTTGACTAATGAAAAATTATAACCATAGGACCAGCCGTCATGACTGATACGACTATGATTCCTGGCACTTCTAGTCTGCCTGGCGGTGATACATCTTCTCCAAACCCAATGAACATTACAGAGTTACCTAGAGGAGTTGATATACCCTCGACGATCACACCTGTTGTTATCTCTGAGCCTGCAGAGATTGGACTGACGGAGCCGATCGTAGGACCTCAAACCGAAGGGACCCCTATTGGTACTGGTATGCTCACAATTTGCTTTAAATTTTCCACTATGTTCGAGAGTCTCTTAATCTTCTGCACGATTGCTTGTAGGATCTCAACTATCTCCATATGAGCGTGTCCTCGCCCTTTTGGCCAATCCTGATCCCAACAAAGACATTTTCCGAATGGATCTCGGTTCTTTCGTCATCTTTTTTGACGGAATGATCGATAAACTTCTTCATCAGGGATATTATTTCGACCAGTTCAGGCGTTCCCTTGCTCGTCACATGACGATGATTAGAGAGGAGGGATATTTTGAGTTAGCTGATTCCTTCGCTGCCGACTTTGTTGTTCTGGAGTGTGAACTCTGAGAGTTAGAGGAGCTGAAGGCTAGCGGGGCTTCTTCCTTCGTATCTTGTCAGCTAGAGCATAGACTGACAAAATGGTGTGACCTCAGATCTTCCATTGGTAGCGAGCTTCAGTCGCATGAGAGTTCTATTGCGCAGATGATGGCTAGTCTTGTGAGGAAAGATACGAATAGAGTCGAGTTGCTCACTTCTTTAGACTCCAACCGCGAGGAGGTAGCCATGTTGAAGAAGGCCTTGAAGTATGCTGAGGAGTCTGGTGCTATCATTGCAGATGAGCTGGCTAGTTTAGAGAGCTCTCGCGGGCAGATACTTGAGAAACTAGGATCTACGCAGGAGAGATTGATGAAGCTGAAAGCTGAAGCCGCGAAGATCTTGAGCAGTTCTAAAGATTCTGTCCGAGCTGACCTACAGGCTGAGCTTGAGCAGAGTTATGCAGATAGGCTCTCTAGGTTGGAATTTCATATTCTCAGTCGTCGACTGCGTTCGGGCCGATGAGCTTATTATTGTATGCTTTGACTTGATCTATTAGTAGAGACCCAGTATTTGATTTAGTACACTCATCTTTTATCATGATGTTTCTTTGTTGATTGTGAACCCAATGGACACAAAGCTTATAGAATTTTTGGCAAATCCTCAGCCGTCAACGGATTTGATGTGCATTTACCAATTACCGTTTGAATTTGGGCTAGCATACGGATTGTATAAGTCCATTCCGTATATAACGTTGTACTAAAAGAATTAATTCTTCTAGTGCTACGATGTGGAATACGTAGACTTTATCTTTATCACGGGAATAGACTACCCCAGCAACGCGTGTTAGGCGTTGACTCATCCTTACTTAGGATTCAGGATAAAAATCCCCAGATTTGTATTCTGGTGTCTTTTTATTCAGTAAAAGACTAAACCGGTAACGTGTGTTAGACGTAGACTTTGGATTTTTAGCAAATCCTCAGCCTTCAACGGATTTGATATGCCTTTACCGACTACCGTTTGAATCGGGCTAGCATGTGAATTATTAAAACCTGTCTCACATGTAACGTTATGTTGAAAGAGTTAACTCCTTCAGTGCTACAATATTGAATACGTAGACTATGTCCTTGTCTCGGGAATAGACTACCCGGCAACGCGTGTTAGGCGCTGACTCATCCTTACTTATGCTTCAGGATAAAATTTCCCAGACTTGTATTCTAGTGTCTGTTCATTCGGTGAAAGACTAAACCGCCAGCATATGTTAGATGCAGGCTTATCTCTATTTTAGGGTTTGAGATAAAATCCCCCGTGCATGAAATGTACGGATTTGGAGTTGAAAATTGTGTCTTTTCTAAAGGTAAAGACAAACCCAGAGCGGGAGAGGAAGAATTTTATATTCTATCTCCGAAAACTGAAGAGGAAGAATTTTATATTCTATCTTCAGTTGCAAAGGAGACTCGAGGTGGGATCTCCACCCCCAAAACCCGAAAAGGTAAAACTAGGAATGGGATCTCCACTCTGAGAATCAGAAAGATTCAAGAAACCCTAATTTTATAGGATTGGTTGCTTAATCCAAGAAAAGAGTTCCTTATTTATTGAGGTGAAATTTTGATTTCAACCCTAACTTTTATAGGTTTGGCTAAAAAGGAAAAAAGTGGAAGTCTTTCGTTTATCGAAAGGGATGACCCGATCTTGGTCCTAACTATCTGTAAGTTTGACCAAGTGAGGTTGAAGGCAATCCTAACTTTTATAGGTTTGATTGCTCAATTTGAAAGTAGACCACTCGTTCATAGAAGGAATCAAGAGGAGAATTTGGCTTTGGCCCTAACTTTTGTAGGTTTGACCTGAAAGCAATAGGAGTGGAATACAGACAGTAGTAGAAATACCGACTTGTTGATGCGGCATAATTATGTACCAAAATTGCAAGTGCACAATTTATCAAGTTATAGTATAAAAAGATATCGATCCCACGAGGAAGGTGATTTTAAGAGATTATTAGAAATGGTTCTTATGTTTTGTGCGTGACAATTAGGAATAAAGAATAAGTGTGAATATGATGAGTAATTGTTGTGAATATATGCAAAAGATAATAAATTGAATTTTAGAGGAGAGAAGGAAGAATTAAGGAATAAATGAAATCACAAGGCAAGAAAGATGAATGAATAAAATCAAGAAATAAAACCAAGAATGAAAAGGAAAATGATATTAATGCGATAAACAATTACACATGTGATGATGACAAGCGGGCAACAAGCTGCGCCGCTAATCCTTTCTGAATTGCAAAACCTAACCTACAAAACATATACTCAGCGGACCCTACTGTCGCCACATTCTTATTCATGAATTTCTGTACCCTCCTTAGGAACTCCACCGCATCAGCTGCAAGGAAACCAAACGTATCGAAAGTAAACGGGATGAAGCTGTGGTGGTTGTCCTTGCAAGCTTGATCATGTTTGTCCACCTTTGCCTCTGTTGCTCTATCCGCTGCATGCCTAACCTTGAACTCTCCATTACCAAACCCCACCAATGGAGACACCCCCGTGAGATCAACACAAGCATGCTTCCCCCCGCTCCAATTGTAGACAAGAACGTCTGCCGGCCTAAGAGTAGATCTAACCTCTCCAGGAGGAGTGAGGAAGTTGACTGGCGCTTCCTTCTTTGATGGGATCTCTGCTCTTTGGAGGATATCATACAAGACATCTCTGACTAAGTCGTGCCTGTACTTGAACCCCGGCTGCTTCTGACAATGGATGGCATGCTCTCCAAAAGCATCCATCTGCGTTCTACGACAGACTGGGCAAACTATCCCCTCCACGAACAAAGGAACCAACAACCTGTACCTGAGAATGGCCTGATACTCCCCCGAAGTCATACGCTGCCCCAATCCCTCAATAGGCGCGTGGCCAACAAGAAATCTTGGGTGTTCTTTGCTCGCAGGCACTCAACAATCGCAACCTGCCTCTCTGAAAGGTCAAACTCCGTCGATAGATCTCTACAAATGCCACCATAAAAGACGTCTGCCAAGTAATGCATTGGTTTTAGGGGGACAGACCCTTTAGTGGTGATTTGAAGAAGATCAAAAGACGTCTGCCAAGTAATGCATTGGTTTTAGGGGGACAGACCCTTTAGTGGTGATTTGAAGAAGATTAACCTCAGGTAGCTTAGCTTGAAGAAAGGCCCGGGCAGAAGTAAAATGTCCACCTAAAGAAACCTCACCACAACCTCTCAAAATATGGTCTTGGAGCTCGATAGAGTGAATCCGAGAGGCCACAAAAGAAAACTGTATGGCGTCGGCCGCTGCATAGACCCCCAAAATATGGTCTTGAAGCCTCCATTGCAGAATGAAAAGAAAATTTAAGAAAGTCAAGATGGAGGATTTAAAAGAGATAAGAAATCTAGAATATAATCCACTAACCAATTTCAATTACAAAATATAAACTATTATCTTTTTATCATATTTCAACTTAGATTTATTAAGCATAGATTATCAAACCATTTAAGGAAAGTGTAACCTATCAAATTATCATCTAAGTCAAAATTACTATTCATGATAAGAACAACAACATGATAATAATCCTAGAATTCATAAGCATAACCTATCAAACCATTTAAGATAAGCATAGATTATCAAATTCTTCTTCTACCGATTAGTTCTCTAGTTGATTATCCTAAACATGAACATTTTAAATGCAAGAGAATAATTCATACAATATAAAGGAAATTAGACTAGTTTCATACAATTCTAATATTCCTACAAGAATTAAATTCACATCTTAAGAAACAAAAACAAGAAAAAGAACTAATTACAAAAATAAAAAGAAAAGAAAAATCTAAACTATGAACAAGAAATAAATCTAATTACAAAAAAAATAAAAATCTAAACTACAAAATAAATTTCACATTCTTGTGATTAAAGTTCAAAGCTAAGTCCAGTCAATGAAAATCCACATTTAAAGCAGCAATCAATGGTCGATCTTCATTTGATTTTGAAACTTCCAAACTCTGCAGCAAAGTCGGCCCATGGAGCTTCATTGATTTTCAAAAGAAAATGAAGTCCGGTCCATCTGAAGCAATTTCATTCCAATGGATATTCTACAATAACAAGTCCGGCCCAATGAAATGATTTCAACTCCAAATCTCCAGCAGCTGGTCTTGGTGTATTCTTTTTTATGGGCTTTGGGATTTTAAAATTCAAATATTTCATTTGGCTTCTTGAATTTCTCTTATTTCTTCATTTACTCAATGGCCTGTTGAGAGATGAGATTTTTGGGATTTATTATTCATTAACCTGCAATTAAAGATAAAAGTAATTATTAGTGGTATATTTATTCATATAAAATAGATAATGAGGGTATAAAATTATAATAAAATGTGATTATCAAATACCCCCACACCTAAACTTTTGCTAGTCCTCTAGCAAAGAAAAATAAAAAGAAAATCCTAACTCACTTTCGTAGGAATCACGGTTGTATTTAGCACATACAACAAGCCTTTAAACTCCTAGGTTACCCTAGTGGACGAGTTATAGTCTCGTGAGGGTTTGTAGTGAATATACCCACAAAATTCGGTCAACTTGCCAAGTTAAAAATAAATCAGTAAATAACAGATTTTCCTTGATATATTTAGACATTCTAATTGAAGCTAGTTAATAATCAAGAAAACGTTTTTATATATAACTCCAATGTAAATCCCCTAGAAAATCTTTTTTTCATTATAGCAATACAAAACCAAGTCAAATCTTAGAAATTTAATTAAAAAGTTTTGAAAAGAACATGCCAACTCTTTGTTTTAAATAACTTTCAAGTCTCTTGATCAAAAATTGTTTTTCAAGACCATATATACAAAACAACAATATATAAAAACAATTGTTAGTGTTATATATATGTATATTTTTTCCACTCTCTAATTCTTGGTGATTGTTTTCTATTTTAACGGGCTTTCTAAGTGACCATTTAACGAGTTTTGGGCCAATGAATCCCAACCCAATTGGGCTTAGGTCATTAAGTATAGAGATACTCCTTGGGCTTAATTGCTCAGTCAACTTAGGCTTTATAAGATAGAATCACCTTGAATTTAAGAGTTTTTTTTTTTTTGTGGTGCCCATTTTTTGCACTCTTCTTTTATAAGGTTAAGGTTAGTTTTTTTTAATATATATATGTGTAAGTATATATAGTCTTAAAAAAATGTGTAAATCAAGATGACTTGAAAAAAATATTTTCAATTCTAAGTTAAGCATGCAAAAATTTCATTATTTTTAATTAAAAATCTAAGGTAAGACTTAAGTAAGATATACTAGTTGAAAAATCATTTCTTAAGAATTTTATTTGGAGTTATCATAAAAGGTGAACTTGAATATGTTACTAACTAAGAATTAGAAAATTTAAAATCTATCAATTTGATCAATTATTACTTAACTCTATTAATTTGGCAAGTGACAAATTATTATTATTTTTAACTAACAAAAGATAAATGCTGAGAGAAAGAAAAAAATAAAGAGGAAAATATGTATTTCTCACCCCCACACCTAAATTTTGCATTGTCCTCAATGCAAATTCGCTGAAGCACAAAGTAAAGCAGATAAAATTAAAAACTTACATTTGTTCGGTTGACAATGATGATAAGGATCTGCAATTACTGTTAGTATGAGGATGAAGAAATCAAATAAGAGGAAAATTGTAAGTAATTTTTTTTATAGATAATGAGGTTCATGAAGAACCAACACCTCTTCCTCTCCGAGCGTAGAAAATTCTAAAAATGGTTTCAGACGTTGACCATTTATTTTAAAAATATTACCATTTTTAGGATTTTCTATCTCGACAGCTCCATGTGAAAAAACTTGTTTGACAAAAAATGGACCTGTCCATCTTGATCTTAATTTTCCTAGAAAAAGATACAATTTTGAATTGTACAATAAAACTTTCTGTCCAGGAGAGAAATTTTTTCGCAAAATTGATTTGTCATGAAAAATCTTTGTTTTCTCTTTGTAGATTTTTGAGTTTATGTATGCATCATTTCTAATTTCTTCCAACTCATTTATTTGGAGCAATTTGTTTTTACCTGCCGAGTCTGAATTAAAATTCAACTGTTTTATTGCCCACATTGCTTGATGTTCCAATTCTACTGGTAGGTGGCAAGCTTTCCCGAATCCTAATCTGTATGGTGACATCCCCAAATTGGCCTTGAAAGCTGTTCTATACGCCCACAGAGCATCACATAATTTTACAGACCAATCTTTTCTGTTATGATTAACTGTTTTTTCTAAGATTTGTTTGATTTGCCTGTTTGTGACCTCTACTTGTCCACTGGTTTGGGGGTGATAAGGAGTTGACAATTTGTGTGTTATTGAATATTTCCTCATCAAAGCCTCAAAAGAACGGTTACAGAAATGTGTACCGTTATCACTGATGATCGCTCGAGGTACTCCAAACCGGACAAAAATGTTCTCTTTCAAAAACTTGACAACGACCTTGTTGTCATTAGTTTTGCAAGCTACCGCCTCAACCCATTTTGACATGTATTCAACGGCTACTAGAATGTAGATATTTCCAAAGGAATTTGGAAATGGTCCCATAAAATCGATACCCCACAGATCAAAAAGTTCAACGGATAAGATGGGTTGTAGGGGCATCATATTTCTTCTAGTGACCTTTCCTAAAAGCTGACAATACAGCCCAGAAATGTTTTACAAAACTTGAATGAATCCTTGAAGAGAGTGGGCCAATACAGCCCAGATTGGAGAACTTTTTTAGCTGTTTTTCTCGGGTCAAAGTGACCCCCACAGGCTTGCTCATGACAAAAGGATAGAACACTCCTAGTTTCTTCAGTGGGAACACACCTCCTAAAGATCTGATCAGGATAGTATTTGAACAGATATGGATCATCCCAGTAAAAGTATTTTACTTGGGAGAGAAAACGGGATCTATCCTGTTTGGACCAATGAGAAGGGATCTGGTTCATGACTATGTAGTTCACAATGTCAGCGAACCAGGGAACAGATTGGATTTCTAGGAGTTATTCATCTGGAAAATGTTCATTGATTAGGACGGTTGATGTTGCACCATTTGGGAGTCGAGAGAGGTGATCTGCTACGGGGTTCTCTGTTCCCCTTCTGTCAAGAATTTGAATGTCAAACTCTTAAAGAAGGAGAATCCATCTAATGAGCCGTGTTTTAGCATCCTTTTTGGTCAAAAGATACTTTAGTGCGGCATGATCTGTGAAAACTTTGGTTAAGGAACCGATGAGGTAGGACCTGAATTTTTGTAAGGCACAGAATACAGCTAAAAACTCTTTCTCTGTGACAGAGTAGTTTTGCTGGGCATCATTCAGAGTCCTACTTGCATAGTAAATCACATGCGGTTTTCCATCAAACCGTTGTCCTAAAACAACACCAATCGCAGAATCAGATGCATCACACATCAGTTCGAAGGGTAAGGTCCTGTCCGGTGCATGAATGATAGGAGCAGTGGTTAGCTCCTTTTTCAGATATTCGAAAGCTTTGAGGTAGTCGGGGGAGAAGACAAATAATGTGTCCTTGGCTAAAAGATTGGTCAAGGGTCTAGCAATTTTGCTGAAATCATTGATGAAACATCGGTAAAAACCAGCATGACCAAGAAACGATCTGACAACTTTGACTGTTTTGGGAGGAGGGAGATTGGAAATTAGATCTACCTTAGCTTTGTCCACTTCAATTCCCCTATTGGAAACTACATGTCCTAAGACAATGCCTTGTTTGACCATGAAATGATATTTCTCCCAATTGAGAGTCAGATTTTTCTCCCTACACCATTCTAGGACCAGTTTAAGATGATGCAAACATTAGGAAAATGTATCACCAAAGATGGAAAAGTCATCCATGAAAATTTGAGAAATCGCTCTACCATGTCGGAAAAAATACTTATCATGCAACGTTGGAATGTGGCTGGTGCATTGCACAGGCCAAAATGCATGCGTCGGTATGCGAATGTTCCATACGGGCAAATGAAGATGGTTTTCTCCTGATCTTCGGGAGCGATAGGGATTTGATTGTAACCTGGATATCCATCCAGGAAACAGTAGAACTCGTATCCTGCTAAACGCTCTAACATTTGGTCAATGAAAAGAAGAGGGAAGTGATCTTTCCGAATGGCTAAGTTGAGTTTTCTGTAGTCAATACAAACTCGCCATCCAGTTTGGATTCGAGTGGGGATCATCTCATTAGCCTTATTTTGGATCACGGTGATCCCAGATTTCTTTGGAACAACTTGGACTGGACTCACCCATGAACTATCAGAAATAGGATAAATGATCCCATGATCGAGACATTTCAGAATGTCTTTCCTAACGGCTTCTTTCATCTCTGGGTTTATCCTACGTTGAGCATCTCTAGTAGGTTTGGCATCATCTATCAAATGGATTCGGTGTTGAACAATGGTTGGACTAATCCCTTTGATATCAGCCATGGTCCATCCAATGGCTTCCCTATTCTCTCTTAAAACAGCTAAGAGAGCTTCCTTTTGACCGGTAGTCAACTCAGAAGAAATGATAACTGGTAAAGACTCGTTCTCCCCTAAGTAGGCATACTCTAAATTTTCGGGTAGAGGTTTGAGCTCTAACTTAGGGGGTTCCTCCACAGATGGGCGAAGCTAGACTCGGGGTTCTATTTCTAAAGGTTCTCGTTGCCAGCCAACAGCAAAAACATTATTGACCAGCGGTTCTATCTCAAGTTCGTCATCAGAAAGCTCTTCAATCATTAAATCAGATGCATTTGAATTGGACTCACACTCTCCCTCTTGTTGTTCACTGGATATTCCTTGAATGAAATTCACTTCCATGGGTTCATCAGATGGATCACTAGGTTGTCTCCCTAAGTTAAAAATATTAAGGTCAACAGTCATATTCCCAAAAGATAGTTTCATTTGACCGGTTCTATAATTTATCAAAGCATTTGAGGTGGCTAAGAACAGTCTTCCTAAAATGATGGGGATTTGACTTTTGAGATTGGAAATGGGCTTCGTTTCCAAGACAATAAAATCAACAGGGAAAATAAACTTTCCAACTTTGATCAGAACATCCTCTACCTCTCCTTTGGGAATTTTTACAGATCTATCAGCTAATTGTAGAGTGCATCTTGTCGATTTAAGTTCTCCTATACCTAGTTGTTGATAGACTGAATAAGGAAGGAGGTTGACACTGGCTCCCAAGTCTAGAAGTGTCTTATCAATGTGAGTGTTACCTATGACGCATGGAATTGTGGGACAACCAGGGTCCTTATATTTCAACGGCATGGGTTTTGAAAAAATTTCACTGAGGTTGGAAGCTAAGAAGACTTTCTTGGGGATATTGGTGGTTCTTTTCTTAGTACATAAGTCCTTTAAGAACTTTGCATAAGAGGGGATTTGTTCGATTGCATCTAGGAGAGGGATGTTGATCTTGACCTGTTTAAACGTTTCTAGGATTTTCTCAACCTGCGGGGAGTTTTTCCTAGGTTTGAGTCTATCTGGAATGGGGGCAACGGGCCTATACCTATCTAAATCAGGCTCAATTTCAAGTTCAGCGTTTTGGTCATCGGAAAGAATTGCTTCATCGGAAGGAGTGTTTTGAATGGGAGAAGGGGTTTGATCCGGTAGCATTCTAACTTGATTGTCTATTTGTTTCCCTGCTCTCAGAGTGTGAATTGCATTCAATTGAGCTGGATTGTTGGAACTGGATCCAGTGTCTTTAGGGTTTGCAATAGGTTGACTTGGAAATTTTCCTTTTTCTCTCTCACTTACGGCAGCGGCTAGTTGCCTAAGTTGGGTTTCTAACCGGGCTATGGCTTGAGTGTTCGAGTTGAACACTTGACCGGTTGTTTGCATGAATGAATTTAGAGTGGTGGATGATTGGGTCAACATGTTGGTAGTTTGTGTAGAACTTTGATCATAGCTTCTAAACCCTTTTCTAAGACACTCAAACGTTTGTCATGATCGGAATTTGATTGATTTGTGGGCTGGTGAGGATGTCGGAATTTGATTGATTTGTGGGCTGGTGAGGATTAGGATGTTGGTTTGGAAAAGGTGGGTTAGAAAAAATGTTTGGTGTATTGAACGGGACAGCGTTTCCCCTCGGGAATTGTGGGTTTGATGCGGGAATGAAGTTTTGATTTTCAGGAGAGTTTTCTTGGTTCCAAGCAAAGTTAGGATGATTTCTCCAACCTAGATTATAGGTTGGAGAAAATGGATCATTTCTGGGATGCTGGAATGCAGTGTTCATCTGTTCTAATGCATGATTGTTTCCTAGAAGAGGACATTCCTCTGAAACGTGGGTAGGAGACTGACAGTTATGACATTCCGGGGCAGAAATATGATTGATTTGAGCCGGAGCTCGTTCCTTAACTTCTAAGGCTTCTAACCTCCGCATAATCGTCGCCATCTTTGCTTCAGAAGCAATATTTGACTCCAAGGAAAAACCACTAGACTTAGATCGGGGAACAGATGAAACCCTATCATCACAGTTTTCCCACTGCATTGTTTTCTCGGATAAACTCTCTAGAAATTCCCAAGCTTCATCTGCGTTTTTTCTCATAAAATCTCCCTGACACATCGATTCTAAAGCTATTTTTGAAGAATAGTCCAATCCTTCATATATGACTTGGCACAATCGCCATTTTTCTAGACCATGATGAGGACATTGGATTAAAAGATCTTTCAATCGGTCAAAATATTTCCAGAATGGCTCTCCCGAGATAATTTTGAAATTCTGAATGCTGTTCCTAAGCTTTACCGTTTTGTGAATAGGGAAAAACTTCTTGAGAAAAACGGTGACAAATTCCTCCCAAGTTGAGATGGAATTTATCGGTAAGCTGTACAGCCATTTTTTAGCTTTGTCCTTAAGAGCAAATGGAATAAATCTAAGCTTAATCGTATCTTCAGTTAATTCCCTCATTTTAATCATAATACATACTTCCTCAAATTCCGAGATAAATATATATGCATCTTCTATTTCATTACCTAGGAATTTGGGAAGCATGTTTATGAAATATGGTCTAAGCTCAAAATTTACTCCATTTACTTCGGGGAGTCTTATGCAAGATGGAATTGCATTTCTGGTGGGGTAACACATATCCTGAAGAACTGGTTGATTTGCCATTTCTTGGATTGGTTCAACACGAATTAAGCGATGAGAATTATCCCGAACCCAAATTTGCATACACCAAAACAAATTTTTTTTATGAAAAGATAAAGAAAAAGAAAAATTCTAACTAAAACAAATCAAAGCAATCACTTTTTAATCAACTCTAATTCTAGTGTTTAGCCTAACTCACTAGACCAGCTCCTAACCAAAAATTCCTACAGTGAAAAGATCAAAGTTTTACCTAGGTACTTAGCAAGGTAAGGATAGTACTAGATGATGATCAAAGATCAATTAAGTACCTCTTTCCTTACGGAGTACTTTACGCAACCCCTAAACCTTGCCTTAGACACCAACTATTCTGAGAAAACTTAAACCGGTTCACTTAAGGATTTCTTGTTCCTTATTGAGCTCGAATCCTTAGGGGCCAACGTCTAATGAGTTTTAGAAGGCTAGGGTTTGTGAAGTGAGGAATTAGTGATTTGTGGGCTAAGAAAAGGGTGATGAAATCCCTTACCTTATCTTGATTGTGGTTTTGCCCTTAAGAATGTTTTAAGTGCGTGCCAAATCAAGTGCTACAATCACTTTGGTGAATTCCTACACTATATGAAATGCAACTCTAGAAATTAAAAACGACTAAAAAGGATGATAAAAAGAATTTTTTTTTTAATTATGGTCAACAACAATCAAATGTGAGAAGATGGCTCATGTTTGAATTTATTATCTTGTTAGTTAATGTCCAAGTGAAAGGTGGATTTTATTATGGTCAACAAAAATAAAATCTTTTTTGTTTTTTTTTTAAATCCTAAGTGTCTCTAATTGTGAAGCTAATTAAAAAGGGTAAAATTGAAAACGAGAAAAAAGACTTACCCGAAAGCAATGCTCCAAATTCTTGATCTTCAATCCAAGATTTTCAAGCTCCAAGTGGTTCCTTCACAATAAAATAACACAAGATAAAGAACCAAATTAATAAAATCCTATTTTAGCACCTTCCCCAGCAACGGCGCCAAAAACTTGATGCGGCATAATTATGTACCAAAATTACAAGTACACAATTTATCAAGTTATAGTATAAAAAGATATCAATCCCACGAGGAAGGTGATTTTAAGAGATTATTAGAAATGGTTCTTATGTTTTTTGTGTGACAATTAGGAATAAAGAATAAGTGTGAATATGACGAGTGATTGTTGTGAATATATGCAAAAGATAATAAATTGAATTTTAGACGAGAGAAGGAAGAATTAAGGAATAAATAAAATCACAAGGCAAGAAAGATGAATGAATAAAATCAAGAAATAAAACTAAGAATGAAAAGAAATTTTAAGAAAGTCAAGATGGAGGATTTAAAAGTGGTAAGAAATCTAGAATATAATCCACTAACCAATTTCAATTATAAAATATAAACTATTCTCTTTTTATCATATTTCAACTTAGATTTATTAAGCATAGATTGTCAAACTATTTAAGGAAAGTGTAACCTATCAAATTATCATCTAAGTCAAAATTACTATTCATGATAAGAACAACAACATGATAATAATCCTAGAATTCATAAGCATAACATATCAAACCATTTAAGATAAGCATAGATTATCAAATTCTTCTTCTACCGATTAGTTCTCTAGTTGATTATCCTAAACATGAACATTTTAAATGCAAGAGAATAATTCATACAATATAAAGGAAATTAGACTAGTTTCATACAATTCTAAGATTCCTACAAGAATTAAATTCACATCTTAAGAAATAAAAACAAGAAAAAGAACTAATTACAAAAATTAAAAGAAAAGAAAAATCTAAACTATGAACACGGAAAAAATCTAATTACAAAGAAAATAAAAATCTAAACTACAAAATAAATTGCAGAAATTAATGTGACGCCCCTGGGTTCACACAAGACTGCAGTCCAAGGTGAAACCAAGAATGTCAAACCTGCTATGCACCAAACCGTGCAACAACATGTTTCACCATCACAATTAACATCTATCTACTAGAGTCAACAACAGGTGTAGGTACAAAAGCAAGTAAAAGATAATACAAGAAGACTGATGAAATGATAATAATCAACTTAGTGTCTCATCATCCAACAAACAGAAACACATAGTCAAGATCTGAGTAGATAAACTGGAATACTCAACAAGTCTCAAATACAAATATCTGACAAGAAGGAAATAAGGCACACAACCTTTACAACTTCTAGAACAAGACTCTCAAATGTCTAAACACAAGTCTACTGTGGAACTCCAAAAGAAAATATATAACTAGCTAGACAGCTGAAGCTAAAATGCATCGCCATCAACCTGCGACTCTCCGGGCTCCTGACTCGTTACCTGAAAGGGGGAGGGACAACGAGTGTCAAAGCGCTAGCGAGTAACATCACAACCAACCCCAAGGGAACAGGGCTCGTTGTATAAGAAAATACAGATAATACATAATAGATCTAAAATCATTTATCTTACTAAAGAGGGTTTTAGTATTTGGAAATTTACAACACGGGAATAGGTACGTCGAGTGAAATAATCCAAACAAGGAAACCCTCATGTATATACCTTATATCTCAAATTGTAAACCCCTAACCACCAAACTCGAGGTTCTAGTATAGTAACAATAATAAAAGAAATACAACAAATACCAGAGCATAAATACAGTGCTGTGATATAGCCAACATGGGTATCATGTTATTACTTACATGAATATCATGGCAAAACCTACATAAGTGTAATTGTCAACTCCTGTGAGAAAATCATATTCAGGGTTAAGAAAAATGTCTGATACAGGAACCATATACTGTGGTTTCCAAACTCTTGGAATAAGTGGCAAATGTCCAACACGAGGACTGAAATGGATTATAGTCCAACACGAGGACTGTGAAATTGTGAAAAAATATCACTGTGATATATAGTGAAATCTACTTATATCAATCCACACTCAAATCAGTGTGTAAGTCCCCAATTTATACTCTCAGGTCATCTATCATGCATGGATACATAGTAAGACTAAAAACCAAAGTCAGATAATCCAGGCAAACTCTCGAACATGAGTAAAATACTCAAAAATACACAAAACAGGGATTTGCAACAGACAGTGCGGCGGTCGACCGACCCGGTCGACCGCACTCTGATACGAGCCTGGCGGTCGACCGCTTCGCGGTCGACCGGTGCGGTCGACCGTAGGCTATTTCTGCCCCTACAGCGAGCCCAGCGGTCGACCGCCCCGGTCGACCGCCAAGCGGACAGAAACCCAAATCTGGGTTTCTGTCAGCTCGAAACCTGGAACAAGAATTTAATTCTTATGGCAAATAAAGGTTCTAACTTCTCTAAAAATCATTCAGTAGAAGAACAATGCATTTTTAAGTATGTAAACCATATACCCAAAATTCTAAATACAAGAGAAACAAGATTTAAAACGTTTTGATAACAGTAAAAAATGATTTAACTCTTGTTTAAGCAAATTTTAGATCTAGATCTTGTTGATAAAAGTCCTTTGGTGAGCTTTTAAAGTTTGAAATCATGATTCTCATAACATGTACCATATAGATCTACTATCTCTACAAAAAAATACGATTTTTGGTCAAATAAATTCAATAAAAACTCAAACTTTGCATGAAAACAAAAGGGGGTGGACTTGGGCGAGAAGTTACTCGCCTCTGGTGAGAAAAGAATCCCTAGATCTGCAGGAGGTTGATCCCCTTCGCTAAAATCCAACAATCTCGCTGAAAATCCTCAAGAACTCCTCCCAAATCACCAAGCAAGGAGAATTAGGGTTTTAGGGAAGAGAGGGGGGCTAGGGTTTTGGTTTCAAATCTGAGAGAGGCTCTCTCGGGCACATTAGCTTATATACCAACTCACAAACCCGACCCGAAACCCTTTTGAACCCGAACTCAAAAAACAGCCTGACCGCTGTGCGGTCGACCGATGCGGTCGACCGATGTCACAGTTGATATCAGAGCTCTAGTTCTAGTATCCTTAGGATGATTCCTGTGTCAAAATGTGGAGCTAGGATAGAGTTTCCTAGGATTCATGTATAGAGTCCGCTAGGAATTTCTAGAATGAGTGATGACGATATGTGCGTATATCTCAAAATTTTGAAAATTTTTTATGACAATTATTTTATGTTGATTTAAAGTATTTGCGTGAATACTATATGCTATGAATACTTATTGTGATACATTATATATATATATATATATAATATATATTTTTGAAGGCGATTTTGGCGATTTTGGCGATCATCGGCGTTTTGGAGTTTTGGCGTCTTCGGCCATGGCTTCGGCCATGTCAGAGCCTCCCTTCAATCCTAAAGGCAAATTACAAGCTTCGGAAGATGGCAATCCAGATTGGATCAAGGTAGTTCCTCGTAGGAATAGGAATCAATATTATGCAAGATCTTCTGTGTCTTTTCCTGGAAATCATCGGAAGATTGATCAATTTGATCGGAATAAGGATATTGGTGGGACTCAATCTAGGGATTTAAATCATCAATCATCTCATCAACAGACAATAAACTGGAAGTTCAAATCTGGTGGATCTAAAACATGGAAAGATGTTTGTTCTACGGGTCGCGAGGTAAATCAGAATTGTTCATTGGATTTTTTTCCTCCATCTATTGATAGCAAAGGGCTTTTCTATGCTTCTATTCCTAGATCTGAAATTCTACTTAATGTTGAAAAATGGAATAATACGTTAATTGGCTATGTTCTTGGTGATAAACCTTTTTATTCCCATTTAAAAGGATGTGTTGGCAGGCTATGGAAACCAAAATGTTCGCTTGAGATTTTTTCTAGAGAAAATGGTTTTTTCTTCTTTAAATTTGGATGTCATGAAGAGTTAAACAGGATTTTGAATGGAGGGCCTTGGTTATTTGATGGAAGGTTGATTATTCTTAAAAAATGGTCTGAAAACATTGGCTTGGAAAGAGAGCTCCTCACTTCAGTTCCAGTTTGGATTAGGTTTCCATCACTACACCTCAAACTTTGGTCTAATAATATTATTGGTCGTATTGCTAGTCTCGTGGGTAATCCTCTTTATATAGATAAAGCTACTGCATCAGGTGAAAGGTTAGCCTATGCTAGATGTTTTGTGGAAATCTCCTCTAAAGCTAAGCTACCAAATTCTGTGAGAATGGATTTAGGTAATGGTGAATGGCTGGAAACTGCTGTTGAGTATGAATGGGTCCCACCTAAATGCAGTAAATGTCAGAATTTTGGTCATGTTGAATATCAGTGTCCTATTGTTATAGTTGAGAAGTGGATTCCTAAACATACATCAAATGTAACTGAGATGGAAGAATCTTTGCCTGTTGACAGTCTTTTAATAATTGATAATGTATTAAAAGACAATGATGACCCAATAAATGAAGATGTTGAATTTAATAAGAATCAGTTAAATGACGATGCTATTAATGCTGAAGGAATAGTTCAAGATGCTTATACAATAAATGATGTTCATTTGGATTCTGAGAATTTATCGGATCATGAGTTGGTAAACCATAATACTGAAGGACAGGATATAAATGATGTTTTAATTGCTCAGGAGGATTCTCACATTGGAAAATCAGATACCACGTATACAGATATGTTTCAGATATCAGAGAATATTGCTGCTAACATTTCCAAGAATATTTCTATAAATGAATCAATTCATTCTGTCACATCTGGTATAAGTTCAGGCTCCTCTGTCCATTCTGATGCTGTTAATCCTATAAACATGAATAAATCTGATCAGGACACAAATAAAACATTCTTTACTGATCCTATTCACTCTGATGGGGGAAAGTTAAATGAGAAAGGTCTAGATTTTCCTATTGCTATAGATAATCCTGACTGGTTATCTGAAAAAGATCAATTGCTTATGAAGAAGAAGAATCAGGTTAAAATGAATAAAGACTCTCTAGGTCCTAAGAGGGTTACAAGGGCCTCCTCAGCTAATATCTTATGACAATGTTATTCTGGAATGTTAGAGGCATGAACAAATTGGGAAGGAGGAAAGATATTAAAAATCACATACTGACTTTTAAGCCCAGTGTAGTTGGTTTGTTGGAGACTAAAGTTAAATCATCAAAGGCTTACAGAATTACGAAGTGTATTCCTGCTCATTGGTCATATTGCAACAATTATATTGAATCAAATAATGGAAGAATTTGGTTGCTATGGGATTCAGAGGTCTGGAATGGTGAAGTTTTATCTGTTAACTTACAAATTATAACTATCAGGCTTCAAAACAAAGGAGGATTCACTCTTGTATTGAGTGTCATTTATGGTGACAATTCTGAATCTGTAAGATCATCATTATGGGCTAATATAAGAGATATCTATGATAAATTTTCCACATTGCCATGGTTATTAGTGGGGGATTTCAACGTTTGTAGATTTACCTCTGAGAAATTTGGAGGTATACAACTGACAGTCAAAAAGCTTCAGGATTTTAATGACTGTATTCAATCATGTGGTCTGTCTGACATCAAGAGTACTGGTTCACATTGGTCATGGCATAACAAACAACAAGGAAAAGGCAGAATCTATGGAAGATTAGATAGAGGATTGGGTAATGTAAAATTATTTGATCATTTCCCTCAAGCCTTTATAGAGTATAAAAGTACATCAACAAGCGATCATACTCCAATTCTACTTCATCTCACTCCCAGAATACAAAATGGTCCTAAACCTTTCAGGTTTTTTAATTATTGGATGAATTGTCAGGGATATGAGGATACTTTCAGATATGTTTGGAACAAACATTTTACTGGGTCACCTATGTTCATATTGGTTTCTAAACTAAAAGATCTTAAAATGTCTCTAAAGCTCTGGTCTAAGCAGTCGGATATATCTCCCAAAACCAATATTTTGAGGTTAACAAAGCAGCTAGATATCATTCAAAAAGAGCTGAATCAAGACATGAATAATGAGGAATTACAGGATAAAGAATCTGCATTAAGTGTTGAATTAGAAGGTTGGCTTGGCAGAGAGGAAGATGAGATGAGGCAGAAGAGTAGACAACTATGGCTTCAACAAGGTGATAAAAATACTCTGTTCTTTTATAATGCAATCAAACATAGGAATTCTTCTAATTGCATCAGACATCTCATTACTCAAGATGGTACGCATACCACTTCAAATGATCATATTAAATTCAGTGCTCTCAGTTTCTATGAAGATCTGTTTAATCAAACATCCTATTGGACTGTTTTCCCTAAACTGACAGTTAAGAGGGTTCTCACTGATGCTGCTAAACATTGGTTAATTAAGGAAGTTAATTACAAGGAGATAAGAAATGCCCTTTTCCAAATGAATGCAGATAAGGCACCAGGCCCAGATGGATTCAATGCATATTTTTATCAACAAAATTGGGATATAATTAAGGATGATGTGGTTCTGGCAGTGCAAAATTTCTTTTCTTCTGGTTCTCTTCTTAAACAAATTAACCATACTTTCCTTACTCTTGTGCCGAAATCAAAA
The DNA here is from genome assembly GCF_001876935.1 of Asparagus officinalis. Lineage (NCBI taxonomy): Eukaryota > Viridiplantae > Streptophyta > Magnoliopsida > Asparagales > Asparagaceae > Asparagus > Asparagus officinalis. The sequence goes on along the minus strand of NC_033794.1, from coordinate 46,584,790 downwards.
GAAGCTACTTCTATCCAAGATTATAGACCAATATCATGTTGCAATGTCATTTACAAGATTATTACTAAAATCCTTGCAAATAGATTAAAGCTTGTGATTGGAGAATTGATTTCTAAGAATCAACATGCTTTTCTTCAAGGGAGACATATAGGTGAGTGCTCTTTACTTGCTCATGAATTGCTTAGAGATTTCAACAAGAATCATGGTAAGAGAGCCTGTTTTAAGATTGATCTTCATAAGGCATTTGATAGCATCAATAGAGAATTTGTATACTATATTATGCACTGTATGGGTTTCCCAGTTAAATGGATTAATTGGATTAGAGAATGTCTATCTACTCCCTCTTTCTCAGTACTATTAAATGGTTCCTCCTCAGGATTCTTTAAGAGTAATAGGGGTATTAGACAAGGGGATCCCCTTTCTCCATATATCTTTGTCTTGACCATGGAATTCTGGTCTATTGGTATGGAACTAGCAACTATCTCAGGGAATATCCAGAATTTTAAAACACAACAGGAACTTCAAGTCTCTCATATTTTATTTGCAGATGATATGCTAGTATTTTGTAGAGCAAATAGAAGTTCATTTGAAGGTATCAACAACCTGCTGGAAGCTATGGCATTGAATACTGGCCTGTGTATTAACAGGAAAAAAAGCAAATTATTTTTCAGTAAAGGTTGCAACTACATAGGTGTATTAAGCTCAATTGTGGGAATTTCTATTGGGAATCTTCCTATGAAATACCTAGGATTACCTCTATCTGCCAAATACCCGAAAGCTAAGGATTTTCTTCCTCTTATTGACAAGATCAGATATAAGATTGAAGGCTGGATGACACATTCTCTTTCATTAGCAGGACGATTGGAACTTATTAAATCTGTATTATTCAGTACCTCTGCATATTGGTATTTTGTTTATAAATTCCCTATGTCCATTATCCAAAATTTGGAATCAATTTTTGCAAATTTTCTATGGAATGGAAAACTTCATGCTATCAACTGGAATGAGGTCTGTCGGCCAAAACAGGAAGGGGGATTTGGTCTGAGACATCTAAGTGATCTTTGTCAAGCAGCAGCTCTAAAACTAATATGGAGACTATTAACAACTAATACTCTATGGTCAAACTGGATGAAATTCAGATATATCAAAGGAGGTAGTTTGTGGGATTCTAGTTCTAATCTTTTGGATTCAGGTTCCTGGAAGCACATTTTCAGTCTTAAGGAGAAAGCTCTGAGCTGCATTAGGAAAATCATTGGGAATGGGGAGAATACTTCTCTTTGGTTTGACCCTTGGTTACAGGAAGGTAGAATTTGTGAACTTCTAAGCCATCTTACTCCTCAAATTACAGGCACTAGTACTTGGACAGTCTCTCGCATCATTCAAAACTCTCAATGGAATGTCATGTTGCCATGCCTTAGCCCTCTAATGCCGTTCATTAATAACATACCTGTTTCTGGTCAGGAAGATAAATGGATTTGGTTGCATACAGGTGATGGGATTTTCTCTTTCTCTTCAGCTTGGACTCAAATACGGACTCACTATAGTAATTTTGAGCTGTACAATGTGGTATGGTTTCCCTACTCTAATCCTAGAATGTCTTGTTGCATGCTTAGAAGTTTAAAAAACAGGTTACCTACAAGAGACAGACTTTTCAAATTTGGTATTACCTCAAATGAAGTTTGTGCTCTCTGTTATGCCTCGAAGGAGTCCAGGGATCATCTTTTCTTCCAATGTGAATTTTCAGCATATATATGGAAGTTATGTAAACTTAAATTGTACTAAAGGCTACAGATGCAAAGGATCTGAAGACAGAAGCACTGGAAATCAAAGAAAAGTTCAAATATAAAGATAATACTTATGTTCTGGCTAGATTAGTTCTGAATGCTACTGTGTGGCATATTTGGCAGGAAAGGAACAGGAGGATCTTCCATGATCGTAAGTTGCACAAGATTAAGGTGTTCAGGAGGATTTACGAAGATATCAATATATTGCTCAGAACTTGCAATTGGAAAGTTGGTAACTCTGTTATTATTTCAAACTGGAGTTATGTTAATCAGTGAATATTCGAGAGTGGATAATAATGTTTTGTATTTGAGAGTACTATCTATTATGTATTATGTGGCTTTTGGTAGCGCTGGATGCTTACTGGGTCTCTCTAGTTAAGGGTGACGGCCAGGGTCCTCTCCCCTCTCTATAGTTCCTAGTTTAGTTTTCCAGTGTTGCATAGCCATGTTTGTATCTCTGTACTTGTATTTGGATTTAATGGAATTTTACTTATCTTTCAAAAAAAAAATATATATATATATATAATTATTTATCATAAGAGAATTATTCACTATTAATAATTCACATATATTCATTATAGAAATTTCGAGGTTTTACATTCTTCCCGCCTTTAAAAGAATTTCGTCCTCGAAATTCGGAAATTATACGAATCTCGAAATATGAATTACTAGATAACATATAGAGATATTTATACTTAACGATCTAAAATGATAATATTCTCGCTCAAATCCTAATCTAGTGGAACTAGTACATCGGGCGAAAAATCCAAACAAGGAACCCCCCATACATATACCATGTGTTCTAAAAGATTAAAAATTAAGTGAAAATATCTTCATTCTAGCGTTAAATGTAAACATAACCAAAGATATAAACATAAAGTAAGATATATAACATAATAAGAATTAATTTACCTGCTCAATCAAGTGTGGGTAGTCGCGACGCATGTCCTCTTCGCGCTCCCAAGAAATCTCATCAATGCCTCCTCGGTTCCACTGAACTTTCACTAAGGGAATCACCTTATTCCTGAGTCTCTTGTCCTCCCTGGCCAGTATACAAATCGGAATCTCAATAGTAGTCAAATCCTCCTGAAGGTCAATCTCTGGTGCATCCAATACTCGCTGCTGCTCCTCATCATGCAAGTGTTTCTTGAGCATAGAAACATGAAACACATTGTGTATACTAGACATCGATGCTGGAAGATCTAGTCTGTATGACACAACTCCAACACGCACCAGGATCTGAAATGATTCAATGTATCTCGGTGCAAGCTTCCCCCGTCACCCAAATCGCTGTACGCCTTTCATAGGCGATACCTTCAGCATGACTGAGTCTCCCACCTGAAACTCCAAGGGTCTTCGCCTCTTATCTACATAACTTTTCTGCCGACTCTGAGCAGCTAGAATCCGCTCCCTGATCAATGCTACCTTCTCGTTAGTCTGCCTCACTAGCTCTGGCCCAAGCATCAAGCTGACCTCTGGCTCTGCCCAACATATCGGAGATCTACAGGGTCTACCGTACAATGCCTCATATGGAGCCATACCGATCGTCGCCCGATAACTATTGTTATAAGCGAATTCTACCAATGGAATATGATCCTCCCAGCTGACTTGGAAGTTAATAACACATGCCCGCAACATGTCCTCCAACACCTGATTCACCCTCTCCGTCTGACCATCCGTCTGGGGGTGGAATACACTGCTATAAGATAGCCTACTGCCAAATGAGTCCTGGAAACTCCTCCAAAAATGTGAAGTAAAAACCGATCCTCGATCCGATATGATCGTGTCCGGAACTCCGTGAAGTCGAACTATCTCCCGAATGAAGATCCTCGCATAAGCCTCGGCTGTATAAGTGGTTCTCACTGGAATAAAATGTGCTGACTTCGTCAACCGGTCCACTATCACCCAAATAGAATCATTCCCCTTCTTCGACTTCGGTAACCCCACAATAAAATCCATGGAAATGTCTGCCCACTTCCTTTCTAGAATGGGTAAAGGCTGAAGTGTCTCTGCCGGTCTCTGATGCTCTGTCTTCACCTGCTGACAGGTAAAACATCTAGCCACATAGTCTGTAATCTCTCTACGCATACCGCTCCACCAGAAATGGCTCTTCAAGTCCTTGTACATCTTGGTGGTTCCTGGATGCACTGTGTACCGAGTACGGTGTGCCTCATCAAATAACTCTCTCTTCAGCTCTGCACTGGCTGGCATAACCAATCTACCCTTCATCCGTAGACCTCCATCAGCTCCAATGGTCCAATCAGTCTTAGGCTCTTTGGAAATCTCCTCCTTTCGGATTTGAATCCAAGAGTCTCCTAACAAAGCTCTGACAACTCTGTCACTCCAAGATGGCTGCACTGTCACAGCTCCCAAAAATGTACTGGTTCATCCAATCTCGGGTCTAAAATCAAACTGGCTAAGAGTGATAAGGTCCTGATGTAATGAACACCTCAAAGCTGAAACCTGATGTCTACGCTTCCTACTTAAAGCATCTGCCACGACATTCGTCTTCCCCGGATGATACTGGATCGCAAACTCGTAGTCTTTAATAAACTCAATCCATCTCCTCTGTCTCTGGTTGAGTTCCTTCTGGGAAAAGAGGTACTTCAGACTCTGATGGTCTGTAAACAACTCAAACTGCACTCCATATAAGTAGTGCCTCCATGACTTCAGTGTAAATACCACCGCTACTAGTTCCAAGTCATGAGTGGGAAAGTTCTGCTCATGCACCCTCAACTGCCGTGAGATATAAGCTACTACCCTCTAAGTCTGCATCAATACGATATACGACGAATGTCCTGTCGCTGCTCGGAATAGTCAAAACCGGCGCTGTAGTTAACTTAGCCTTCAAAATATCAAAGGCCTGCTGGCATTCCGAGCTCCATATGAACTGTACACCCTTTTTCGTAAGGCATGTAATCGGCGTCAAAATCTTTGAGAAGTCCTGAATGAACTTCCTGTAATAACCAGCCAAACCCAAAAAGCTGCGAATCTCTGTCACCGTCTTCGGTGGCTCCCAATCAAGAACTGCTGTGACCTTAGCTGGATCCACTGCTATACCCTCTGGACTAATAACATAGCCAAGAAATCTGACTTCTGAAAGCCAAAACTCGTACTTGCTGAACTTAGCATACAGCTGATGCTCCTGTAGAGTCCTCAAGGCTACTCGTAGGTGCTCCTCATGTTCTGCCTCTGATCTCGAGTAAATGAGTATATCATCGATGAAGACGATCACAAACTGATCTAAGATGGGATAGAAAACCCGGTTTATCAAATCCATGAATACCGCGGGTGCATTGGTCAACCCAAATGGCATGACCAAGAACTCGAAGGACCCATATCGAGTAAGAAAAGCGGTCTTGGGAATATCCATCTCCCGGACCCGCAGCTGATGATAGCCAGAACGAAGATCAATCTTCGAGAAATACTACGCACCCTACAACTGGTCAAACAAGCCATCAATCCTAGGTAGTGGGTACCTATTCCGGATAGTGACCTTGTTCAACTCTCTATAATCTATGCATAATCACATACTACCATCCTTCTTCTTCACGAAGAGGACCAGTGCGCCCCACGGAGAATGACTCCGGCAAATAAAACCCTGAGCTAGCAACTCATCCCACTAGGTCTGAAACTCCCTCATCTCAGCTGGTGCCATGTGATAGGGTGCGCGGGATATCGGGGTTGTGCCTGGCTACAACTTAATATAGAACTCTACCTCTCTCACTGGAGGTAATCCAGGTATGTCCTGAAAGACATCATGATACTCCGAGACAACTCTAGTCTCCAATAACTCAGCACCCTGATCCCGTCGCATCACCTCCTCGATGTACGCCAGGAATGACTCCGCAAATCGGTTGCCCTGAGAGGTGGCTATAATCATCTCGGACCCGTCGGACGCTCGCAACTTGACTATCTTCACAAAACAGTCAATACTAATAGGGTAGGAAGACAACCAATCCATACCAAGGATGACATCAAACTCGGACATATGCAACACTATCAAATCAACTACGAACTCTGACTCATCCAAACTGTTGGTACACCTCCTACAAATGCTCTCTAGAAGCGACACCTCACCTAAAGGGGTGGAAACTGATAAAGGGGTGTCTAGAGGCTGAGCCATGAGCTGGAGTCTATCCATAAATGCATGCGAGATGAAAGAATGCGAAGCTCCCGAATCAAAAAGAATACGGGCGTGAAAGGAATTCACAAAGAACGTACCCTCCACTACTGCTCCGCTAGATCCATGGTCACGGGGAACTACTGCATAAACCCTGCCCGTGACTGGAGACTGCTCTGCTACTGGAGATGGAGAATATGGGACAATCTGCCCCTGAGGAACCTCCTGAATTGCTCGAATCTGTCCATCAGTCCTCTGAGCTGCTGGCGGGGCCTCAAGCCTGTTCTGCTGGCCCTGACCTCTGCCATGCTATCACTGCTGCTGCTGGTGGGCTCCTGCTGGTGCGCTACGACACTCTGATGCCTTATGCCCGACCTTGTGACAATTAAAACAAGATCCCTGGAACTTGCGCTGCTGATGCGCTCTCTGATCCTGTTGGGGTCCCTTTTTATAAGGGCCCTGATGCTGCTACTGCTGTCCAGAAAAAGGTCTCTTGTTCTTGCTCTTATATCCCCACTCTGTCCTGTCTTGGCCTTCCCTTCCTTATCCTTCTAGAACATAGTAGTCTCAATCTCCTGAGAAGTGGCAGCCTCAGCTACCTCCCTAACTGAATAAAACCTCCTCGACACGAGGTACCGTCGGAGATTAGGGCAAAGCCCTGCTAAGAACATCTAAGCCTGACGCTCTCCCGTCTGCCACATGCCCGTGAAATGTAGCAACTCCATGAACCGGCTCTCAAAATTCGCCACTGATATGTCCCCCTGAGTCAATCGGGATAACTCGAGCTCCTTCCCAGTCCGTGCTGCAGAAGAAATGTACTGCCCATCAAAAAAGTATATGAAGTCCTCCCAGGTGAGGGTCATCCTCTGCTCTGGGGTAAACTAAAGTCGGTACCATCTCCCAGCATCTCCCTTCAGGCTGTAGGATGTCAGTCTCTGCTTCTGTACTGAATCTACACCGAGTATATCGAGAATATTGCTCACATCCTCCTTCCACTTATGGGCTGCAAGAGGGTCTGGTGACCCCTAGAACTCTGGTGCCCTCATCTTCTGATACCTCTCCACCATACGGAGCCAAGCCTCCTGCTCTGTGGCTCTATCTGGGACTGCTAGAGGAATGGTTGCAGGCGTGAGCTCTGGGAGTCTCTCTCCGACAGGAACGGTAGGTATCCCCTGCTACTAAGCTACCGGTGGTGGTGGTGTCCGTGGTGTTATATGAGTCGTCACCAACTCCTCAATGGCTATCATCCGGGCAATGAGAGGAGCCATGATGTCCACCAAATACTGGGGAGCCTGCTGCGGCTCGGGGGGGGCCTGCTGAGGCTCGGACTGAGCTGGCTGCTGCTCTGATGGAGTCTGCTGTGACTCTGCCTGGCTAGCTCTCCTGGTACGAGGTCTACCACAAATAAAATAAGAGTTTATGAGTCAAAATAGACTTTTATAAATAACGTATCACATTAAAATTTTCACAACATATAGTATTCACACAAATACTTTGAATTTACACCAAATAGTTGTCATAAAAAAAATTTTCTCAAATTTTGAGATATACGCATATATCGTCCTCACTCATACTAGGAATTCCTTACGGACTCTATACATGAACCCTAAGAAACTCTATCCTAGCTCCACGACTCGACACAGGATGATCCTAAGGATACGGGAACTTGATCTCTGATACCAACTGTGATGCCCCTGGGTTCACACAAGGCTACAGTCCAAGGTGAAACCAAGAATGTCAAACCTGCCATGCACCACACCGTGCAACAATATGTTTCACCATCGTAATTAACATCTATCTAGTAGAGTCAACAACAGGTGTAGGTACAAAAGCAAGTAAAAGATAATACAAGAAGACTGATGAAATGATAATAATCAACTTAATATCTCATCATCCAACAAACAGAAACACATAGTCAAGATCTAAGTAGATAAACTGGAATACTCAACAAGTCTCAAATACAAATATCTGACAAGAAGGAAATAAGGCACACAACCTTTACAACTTCTAGAACAAGACTCTCAAATGTCTAAACACAAGTCTACTGTGGAACTCCAAAAGAAAATATATAACTAGCTAGACAGCTGAAGCTAAAATGCATCGCCATCAACCTGCGACTCTCCGGGCTCCTGGCTCGTTACCTGAAAGGGGGAGGGACAACGAGCGTCAAAGCGCTAGCGAGTAACATCACAACCAACCCCAAGGGAACAGGGCTCGTTGTATAAGAAAATACAGATAATACATAATAGATCTAAAATCATTGATCTTACTAAAGAGGGTTTTAGTATTTAGAAATTTACAACACGAGAATAGGTACGTCGAGCGAAATAATCCAAACAAGGAAACCCTCAAGTATATACCTTATATCTCAAATTTTAAACCCCTAACCACCAAACCCGAGGTTCTAGTACAGTAATAATAATAAAAGAAATACAACAAATACCAGAGCATAAATACAGTGTTGTGATATAGCCAACATGGGTATCATGTTATTGTAGGCATATAAAACTGCCTATAGGTCCCTGAACACAGCTCGGTACGGTGATTCGACAAACCAACAAACCATCGGGCGACATATCCAAACACGAGCGTTAGTCCACAACATCGAAGCCAAGTGACACGCAACGAAGCGGATTAACGAGGCGACGAGGCTAACGAATCGCACGCAAGCAACAAAATGCATCCATTCGCGTGCGGAATCAAGCCAACGATTCGGGGAGTCAACGAGTCATCCAACTGTAGAATGGATTCGAACTCGAACACCAAAGCGGATTTACTGCCATATCAGGATCCAGATTGTCAAATCAGAGTCCGGATCAACAACGAAGCGTAGAACCAGAAAATAGACACAACAACGAAGCGCAAAACCGGAAAACGGATACAACAACGAAGCACGGAACTGAAAAACGGACACCCGGGCGACTCGGCCAAGGCCGAACCACCCAGGTGGCTCGGCCAAAGCCGAGCCACCCCATGGTGGCTCGGCGAAGGCCACCAAAGGGTTTGGCCGAGCAACCCCCATGGGGTGGAGCCAACCCATGGTTGGCTTCGCGGTCCCGCGACCACCCTAGGGGGGGCCGAGCCACCCATGGGTGGCTCGGTGGCCGACCCAGATCTGTGCCAAGGCACAGATCTGAGAGCCTATAAATAGACCCCCTTGGCTCATTTTTAAAGGTGGGAACTTTTGGAGGCGAAGCTCTGCTGGATTGAAGGCTCAAAACTTAAAAAGATTGAAGCTTTAGAACTTTGAAGACTTGTTCTTTCAGATCTGGTGCTCGGCGATCGTCCACGTTAAATAAGGCAGGAGTTCGAGAGGGATCAGATCTGAGATCTACACAGTAACTCTCCGGATCAAAGCTTGGCCTTTGATCCCGAGAAGGCGATTATTTCCTTGATGAATTAATCACCTCCGGCTATTATTTCCTTCGCGAAATAATACCCGTCTTACCATGTAGATCTGACCGGATCTAGATCGCGCGGTGATCCACGGATAAACCCCGGCGCAGGCGAAGAACCCACAAAAGCGAGTGACCGCAAAACAGGAGCTCGCGATTCGTTCGAAAAAGGAAAGTTGTAATCTTTTTATTTTTTTTTCTTTGATTTCGTTGTAACCGGATCTTATAAAAAGACCGGATCTTTGTAATCGAGAAAATAGTTACTCAAGAGTACAATGAATTCAATGAAGAAAGCTACGATTTTTCCCGCCAATGACGTTAATGAAAGTTACGATTTTTCCCGCGAACGATCTGGCGACCACAGTGGGAGCCAACGATCTCGCTGCCGAGATCGTCGCGACGCAGCCGCGGATCTCAATCCCGGTCGAGGAGGAGGTCGAGTATGAATTCGACCAGCAAAAGTTCGAGGAGTACCTTTCATCCTCATCCGGATCCACCTCCCCCCGCAAGTCCAAGAAGTTCTCCTCCAGGAGAAAAGTTCGTTGGTTTGAAGAAGTTCAGAACGCCAACGAAGCTCTCACCCCAGCTGACGCCAAAGTTGCGTCGGGTGAAGTTCCGCCGACCTCCAACCAGGTCAACCCTACTCCCGCCGATGCCTCCACCGTTGAGGGTGTTGTCACTCTCTCAAAGAAAGCCCGCCAGAGGCGACGTCAACGCCTGGCGCGGCAACTCGCAAAGGCAATGGAGTCCACCGACGGAGTCCGCTATCACGCGAATCTGAAGAACAGGAGAGGCAAACAGCCTCAACCACCGATGAATGACGAATCCTCCAAGCCGCCAACAGGAGTGTGATCTTGTGTAGATCTCAGATCTGATCTTTACCTCTCTCGAACTCCTGCCTTTTGTAGATGCTCGCCGAGAATCAGATCTGAATCTTCAAGTCCTCAAGTCTTCAAAACTCCAAGCTCAATCTTCAATTCGGCAGAGTTTCGGCTCTCAGATCGTGATTCGTCCGAGTCTGCCCTTGGTTGGATGACTCGTTGACTCTTCGAAACCTTGGCTTGATTCTACACGCGAATGGATGTATTCTGTTGCTTGCGTGCGATTCGTCAACTTTGTCGCCTCATTGGTTCGTTGGTTTATGCCGAGCTGTGCTAAGGGACCTATAAGCAATTTTATACGCCTACAGATACCCCCTCCAAAGTATTTCAGCCTCGTTCTTTTATAGAAGAGTCTGGAATACTTTGGATATGATTGTCCCAACCTTCAATCGGTGTAACGGGACCTTAGAATGGCTTCCGTTCTTGATTCCTTCAATCCTCCAGGCTATTCGGGGCTTTGTCGAATGTCTGTAAGAGTTCCGGTGCTGCATTTATTGTCTGACCGTTGTCGGAATTTTAAACTTGAAGTCGATCCCTGATTTTCTAATCTTTAGCTCACCATCGATTGCTGGCGTTGAGTCTTTATTTTGCGACGCGTTGTCTGGTTCAACATAGAACTGACCATCGATTGTTGGCGTTGAGTCTTTATTTGCGACGCGTTGTCCGGCGTAGTGTTGTTGAGTTATCCTTAAAAATATTTTTAGAAAAATATTCTCCAGAAACTTCTCAACCAAAAATAGGGAATAGTTTATACTCGTATACCTTATTGGAGTATTTTCTGTGCTCAAATGAGCTGAACCGGCTTGATAATGAGCCAAAAAGGCAGTAATTCAGCTCAAAAAATCTTCTGATTTTTCCGAACATTTGGGAGAGGCAAGAATAAACCAAGGACTGAACCCTCTGTCGATTTGAAGTTATTTCGATGCTCGATTCAGCTTCAATTTGAATTCTGGTTCAAATCAGGTCTGGTCCGGTTCAACTTGGTCTGGTCCGGTTCAACTAGGCTTGGTTCAACATTATAAAAGAGCTCTTTTTTCTCCTCATTAGGGCCGCCCCCCCTCTCTCCGCTATTTTTGGATTTCTCTTCCCTCGTGCATCCGTTCTTCCTCAAATCTTCATATTTGTCTTAGATTCGTCCTCTCTTTCAAGATCTGATTTTTATTGGATCCACGAGCTTTCCCTCAGGTAAATCCTCAACCATTTTAGCATTTTTTATGCTTAATCCAATTTATGAATTTGTGGGGTCGCATGCGGGGGTTAGGATTAAGATTTGGCACCTCGAGCTCACCTTTCAGGGGGGAAGAATTGCAAAAAAGAGGAACTTTTTCTAGATCTGATTCCTTAACTTATTTTGCAGGTCTCTATGTCTCGTATTGCGAGAGGTCAATCCTCTACCGCGTCGGCTGATGGCGCGCCTCCCTCTTATGCTGGTGAGCTATTTTTTGGAAATTTACAAATTAGTCTATTTTTTCTTGAAAATTTGCAAATTGGTCCTTTTCACCCCATTTTGTTCTCCTTGGCGAGGTATTCGACTTCCGACGATTTCTCCCCTATCCCAGTCACTTCTCGGTTTGCTTCGGGCACGTCGACAGAGGTTTCCCAAGTGGTGAAGGAATGTGGACATCGAGCTCTTCGACAGTTGATTACAGATGCGCCTTTCGTGAAGGATACCAGTTCGATTCAGCCTCTCAGGAAGACCGACTTTTTATTTGGCGACTCTGCCAGAGATCCGGATGCCGTTTTTATTGATGCTGAGCAGTGGCTTCATAAGACTGGCAGTGGTTTCATATATTTGCCGAAGATTCCTCGGCATCGTTCGTTGACTGAGCTCAGGCGTCAGGCTGTGACACGGGAGATGTCGTGGCGCTTGACGGAGGAGCATGAGAGCGTTCACTGCGGCTACATCACTCATCAGGCAGCTCCTGGTTCGAGCAGGAGTCACATCACTGGATTGCATCCTGGAGTATTGGGGTTAGATGCACCGCCACGTAACGAGCTTCTTGCCGCTGCTTCTACTTTGAAGAATCGCCTCGCTGCTTTAGGACGGGAGATGCCTGCGACACGCCACAGGTTTTATGGTTGGGTCCATTCTTTGGACAAGCTTTGGTGGACTCGCATGACGAAGTACGTCTTGAGCCGATGGAGCGAGGAGTTGCACGCTTGTGGTCTGTATGCAGCCGTTCGTGCCACCATGTATGGTTTGCCTGTTAGCACGAAGCATTTTTTCGCTTTGTGCGAGCTCTACAACCCGGATTCGAACACTTTTCTAACACGGCAAGGGGAGTTGGGCTTGGCCCTCCATGAGATGCACAGGATTTCTGGTTTGCCCATGGGACAGATGTTATATCAGGAATATTTTCCCTCCAACCAAGAATTGAGTCAGCTGAAGGATCGCATGCCCGACCGCTACGAGACTTTATGGGACCTCACATGTCACTATCATATCGCTTTGGCGCAGTCTGAACCCTTAGCGAAGAGGGCTAAATCCCATGTGAGCCAGAAACAGTTTGCGTCTTATTTGTTCAGGAATCTAGAGAGCAATTCTGGCGAGGCTATTTGTGAGCTGGCACCACTCACTCCTTCAGGGGTTAATAATCTACTGAAGAAGGTTGATGCTCATTCCTATACCACTAGCAGTCCTGAGAGTGGTTTTCCTACAGGGACCAAGTTCAAATCATTCTTGTGGCATGCGACCGCGCCGATTCGACCGATGACCCTTCTTGCCGGTTACCTCGCTATCTGGTTAAAGAAATGCGTGGTCCCATATCAGTCTAGTGATATCTTGCCATTGGAGGTGCTCTAAAAAAGGAACTTTCGCTTCTTCCGGTGATGGTGGCTAACATTCATTGAGGGCTTCGACAGATTTCTAGTGCTTTTACACGGAAGGAAAGTGAATCACCGACTCAGATTCCTACCATTAAGGTGGGGCTTCCGTACACTTATTTGATGGCTTGGTTCGTCCTTCATCGTTCCAATATGATGTCAGTACTATATGCCACAGACCCCTCCGCTCCCCTGCTACAGTTGTTTGAGAATGGCAAATGAGAGGGGCGAGGATTCCCTAACGTCAGAAAGCAGCTACAGGTCCACAAGTGTTGGGCGTTTTCCACTTGTTTTCCACAGTTCTCCGGCCGATACGACGAGTGTCTGATTGATGAGGAGAGGCCGAGGGATTATCAGACACATTTGGACATCGGCTGGGTTAACTGGCTGGTGAACATCAGGCCGGGTTATCTGACTTTCCGGGTGAGGAATCAGTGTTTCATAGAGCCATACCTACCCTACCGATTCGCTCGCCAGTTTGGCTATGATCAGCTTTATGTCAGGAATCCACGTCAGCAGCTTCGGACCCACGGCGGTTTGGTGGACGGTCTTCGTGCATGGTTGTGGACCGTGACGGGCTGTACTGGTGCTAAGTTCAGTCTCCCGAGTTCTGAGCGGGAGTTGAACCTCGCCAGATTGTTCGCGGTGAAAATTGCCTTCATTGAATTAATTGTTATCTTGAATAACTGTTTTTCGGTTAAAAAAGATCCGGTCTTTTTTAGATCCGGTTACAACGAAATCAAATAAAAAGAAAAAATTACAACTTTCCTTTTACAACTTTCCTTTAGAACAAATCGCAAGATCCTGTTTTGCGGTCTCTTGCTTGTGTGGGTTCTTTGCCAACGCCGGGGTTAATCCGTGGACCACCGTGCAATCTAGATCCGGTCAGATCTACAGGATTCGACGGGTATTATTTCGCAAAGAAAATAATAGCCATGGGGGATTAATTCACCAAGGAAATAATCGCCCTTAATTCTCGGGATCAAAGGCCAAGCTTTGATCTGGAGTGTGATCTCGTGTAGATCTCAGATCTGATCTTTACATCTCTCGAACTCCTGCCTTTTGTAGATGCTCGTCGAGAATCAGATCTGAATCTTCAAGTCCTCAAGTCTTCAAAACTCACAGCTCGATCTTCAATTCGGCAGAGTTTCGGCTCTCAAAGTTCCAACCTTTTCAAATGAACAAAGGGGAGCCTATTTATAGGCTCTCTGAACTGTGCCCGTGCACAGATCTGGGTCGGCCACCCATGGGTGGCCGGCACTGGGCCGAGCCACCCACGGGTGGCTCGGCTTTGGCCGAGCCCCCCCTTAGGTGTTGGGTTTTGTTGTTTTGTCTGGTTTCGTGGTTGATTCGGACTCTGATTTGTTGATTTGATTTGGCAGTAAATCCGATTCCTGATTAGGCAGTAAATCCACTTCTGAGTTCGAGTCCGAAACTGATCTTGATTTGATCGTGATTCGTCCGAGTCTACCCTTGGTTGGATGACTCGTTGACTCTTCGAACCCTTGGCTTGATTCTACACGCGAATGGATGTATTCCGTTGCTTGCGTGCGATTCGTCAACTTTGTCGCCTCATTGGTTCGTCGGTTTATGCCGAGCTGTGCTAAGGGACCTATAAGCAATTTTATACGCCTACAGCAAGCACGGGCTCAAATCCAGGAAGCCCGTAGAAGGCTACAGAAGGAAGTGGCCAAGAAACCGCCACCAGCCCGTCAAGTTTGGAGGCCGAAGTCTGAAGCGGTGATTCAGACTAAGGTACAATCAGTGCAGCCTTCGAAGCAGGTTCAACCTCCGACGAGCCGACCAAAGTCGCCGGCAATTCCAATAGCTTCTCCGGGAGATCCCGCAGAATCATCCCGAAGGAGAAAGTCAGTCTTGGATCGCCTCGGTCCAAATCCCGACGAGAGAGGCAAAGCTCCAGTCCAAGGACGTTTGGGCCCGATGAAGAAGCCCCGAACGACTCAACATGTTGGAGGTCGCCACCGCCTTCAACATGACAAGGAGTTCACGGTAGCTGCGCGTGCTAATTTGCGCATCGAAGTCCAGGAGCCCGCTGAGAACTCACGCCCAAAAAGGCATGTTTCGAGGCGCGTGACTCTTGAAGGCCCAAAGAAGGCAGTCCGCCCTCAGAAGGAAACATTATCGTCTGATGACGATAACGTTATACCTGAGAAGTCATGCCCACACACGATAGGTTACTCTGACTGTCAAGCTGACGAGTTGTACTATCGTGATGGAAGCACAAGAAAAACCAGGAAGAGGAGTCCTCGAGGACTAGAGACCCAATGCCCCTGTTCCAAACTCATTCGGGCAGTATTGTCAGAGTGCAACTGCACTAATATAGTTCCTGAAAGAGTTTTGGTTTTCGAAAGACTTAGTACCGAAAAGCCAAAACCAAGGCCAAGGCGTTTCCGACGAAGAAAAACGGTGGTTAAAGATGGAGAATTTCCGAGGGTCACCACCAATATGACCAGCAAGGGGACATCGGCACGGGATAATCTCGAGTCGATTCTGAAAGCATCCCGGCCTATAACCCGTCTATAGTCCGGAACCATCAAGCGAGCAACCTATGGTAGGGTTCAGACAAGACTCCCTTCAGAAGATGAAGAATCTGATGCCGGCTCCGCGGTTGCATCAGATAATACGGTATCCAGCGAGGGACAACCCCGCGAGGCACTTATGATAAGTGCAGAACAAGTGGCCAAGATGCTTGAAGAGGCCATGGCTAAACAACAGGAGAGCTTCAGGTTCGAAATACAGATGGCCATGCAGAACATGAGAGAAATGCATGACCAACAAATCCAAGCATTGACGAACCAGCAAGGCGAGCCAAGTCGTTGTAACCAGGTTAATCTGGAAGATGAGGGTACAAATGTTAATGAGACGCTTAATGCCAATAATCCTCCCGTTAATGCAAGGGGTGGTAACGAGAATGCTAGTGAAAACACAGGTGAAAACTTGAAGATTAAAAACCTCGAGAGCAAAATCAATACATTGATTTCCGCTCAAGAGACAAAGAAAACAGGCATTCCTTGTCCATACCCAAGAGAATGGGAATCGATCCCATATCCGGCGAAGTTCAATCTAATTAACTTCACGCCGATTAATGGGATGGGTTCACCTACTCAGCATTTGATTTACTTCAAATCGCACCTGGGGGTTATCTCCGGTAATGAGCCTCTGATGGTACGGTCCTTCGTTGGCACTCTTTTTGGAGCCGCCTTCGATTGGTATCGCCGCCTTAAGCCAAGAAGCGTGAACAGCTGGGACGACATGGAGACTAAGTTCCTCGCCAACTTCTTCGACGATGACACCGAGATATCCATCGGGTCGTTGCTTGATGAGAAACAGAAAGACGAGGAATTGGTTGACACCTTCGTCAAAAGGTTCCAGAACAAGGCGATGAACTGTCGGGACCCGATCACCGAGGAATTCATTCTCCAGACTTGCCACAACAACCTCGTACTGGACGTGTTGGAAGCAATGGGGACAGCACCATCCAAAACCTGGAAGGATTTGAAGGTCCGAGGAGAGCAAGCCGAGCGGTTCCTCAGAAGGAAGAAGGCGGAAAGAGGCCAACAGTCGAATAATACTCCGCAACAGAATTTCGTCCCACGAGGGAAAGGTAAGGCACATGCTAATGCAGTTGATGCTAATCAAACTTTCCAATTTCAACATCAGCAACAGCCGCAGCAACAAGCGCCACAACAATCTCGGGGGCAATGGCAACAACGGCCTCAGAAACAGAAATCTTCGGAGCCGAGGTTTCCTAAAGTGTATTCCTTCAAAGATGATGAAGTTCCTGGCATCTTTAAGTACCTGTTGGAGAATAACAAAATCCAGCTTCCAGCGATCGTGGATAAAGAAGGGGCTAGCAAAGTGACGGATGCGAAGTATTGCGCATACCATAGAGCGGTCCATCACCCTACCAAGTCGTGCTACCACCTCAAGGACAAGATCTAGGCGTTAATTGATGTAGGCGTCATAACCCCGAAGCCGTCCAAGAATGTTGGAGCAAACGCGGTTTCAATCAGCTTTGGATCAGTGCCCACAGCGTGGTTTGAACCAAAACGCATCACCAACAAAAAGGACTTGTGCCACACACAGCCCCAAACGGCGAAATCCTCTGGGTTCATCCCGATCTAATTGAAGACGAACAGTGGGCGACTTCCTCGAGAAGAAAGGGGAAAGGCAAGCCCTGCAATGCTACATCCGCAATCTTCGAGGAGGATGGCGATGAAGCTCTTACTTTCCCGCTCTTCGAAAAATAACAAGAAGTCTTCGTCACTAGAAGCAGAAATGAGTATTACTACAATTATCTGCCACCTAGTGAACAGGGGGTGACTAAACGGGGACCAGCCAAAACTCTCACAGAGATGGGGGTGATTACGAGTCCTACACCGGGCGAAGAGGCTCGGAAGACACCAGTGAATAGGCCGAAGAGACCGCATGCCCCAGGAGAATTCAGATCCGAAGCAGTCTCGGGTTAGTCGCCCGAATTGGAAGAGACAAACCGGAAAGCTCGACTAGATCCGTACGTCTTCGTATAATGGCCCAACTAGCCAACATTCCACCGGATAACGCTGGTATGAGTTGCTCCGGTGTCCAAGGAAACCTAGGGGGCCTTGCAAGAAGCTTTTGGGCCAATCAGCAGGTGTTCTGACTCAATATCAAGACCGGGTGCCTGAAGAGCCAGAACCGCTGAGTCAAACAATGCAATATAGCGACTAAGAACCTCCCTGGGCATTACTTCACCAAGAGAGGATATCAGACCGAAGGAATTCGAATGACGATCGTAGCCGTATATTTCATGGGTACATTGACTCCAGCAAAGTCAACCGATTCGCAAGTGGATTCCGGTTCGCTGTGAGTATTATGCCGTTTGGCTTGATGGCATTTTCCTCGGGCATTCCAGTTAGCAAGCTTGGCGTGCCACCAAGCACTGTTCATCTACTGGATCAAAACAGCTAGTGGGTCAAGACCCTTGGGTAAGATAAGAATAAAATGTCAAATGGGAGATTTGAAGACGGAAGTCACATGTTATGTGATTGATGCCGAGACTTCATATAACTTACTATTGGGTCAGCCTTGGATCCATAGTAATGTTATAATTCCCTCCACTCTCCATCAGTGTTTGAAGTATGTCGACACTGATAATAGAGTTAGGACGGTGGTCGTGGATAAGCAACCATTCAAAGGGTATGAGAATTATTTCACTGATTCTCTCCTTTATGGTAACGAATCCGATACTGAATCATCGGCCCATGGCACGGACAGCGGAGAAGAAGCTGATACCGAAGCCGGATTTGATTACAATGGAGGTTATGTTTTAAACGACATTGTACCATTTGCAATCAATCTTGACGATGAACAAACGTCAGAGGGCAGTTGTAACTGGCAACTTGCCAATAATGAAATAAATGATGATTTAGAGTACTCCCTGTCTCTTAATGAGGTGATAAAAGATTTGTATGATAATCCCGATTTATATATGCCGCTTCGATCGTCCTATGTAGCAAAGGAACGCCTCCAGCATTCTTTCGGAACGACCCTGGTCATCCCGAACAAGATAGGAGGCGCAAAAGAAGTGATTTACGGTAAAGGAAAAATCTCTCCATTACCAGATCATTTCTTAAGGGAAGATAAGAATAGCGACAAACCTGGTCAGCATCTATCCAAGTATAGTCCAGAAGCGCGCAAGCTCATGGAAAAGCAGGGGTATGATTTCACACTCTGAGAAGGTCTATACTTCGATCGAGGTCCCCGTATTCCAGCCAAAGCGACATATGTACCAAAAGGGAAACCGGACGATTATTATAAATACAGACGAGGGTTAGGGTATGAATCTTCTTCAGAAGACGAATGCTGCTGGTTAATCAATAACCAATCGTCTAAGCAATACAAAGATGGAAATTCGTCAGATTCCTCGGAATGGGATTCCGATACAAGTCTGGGGGAAGCTTTCAAAGCCCTAATGGCGAACATGGCTACAGCTGATCCGTCCACAATGGAGAACGATGATCAAATGCCAACATGGGAAGACCCATGGGTTCATCGCCTGAACATGCAGTATGGTGATAGGTTCGAAAAGAGAGAACCCCCCACTGAAGATAAAATAGTCCAAGTTAATATGGGCGACGAGGCTAACCCAAAGCCTATATTCATCAGCGATAGTCTTCCCCCAAATGAGAAAGAGGAATTAATTGCTCTCATCAGGGAATATATTGACGTCTTCGCGTGGAACTATGAAGATATGCCAGGGCTCGACCCCAATGTGGCAATGCACCGCCTCGATATCAAGCCGGATGTCAAACCTGTCAAACAATAGAAAAGATGGTTTCGTCCGCAGATTATGGAAGCCATTGAGGCAGAGGTTAAGAAGTTGATCGAATCAGGATTTATCCGAGAAGAGCAACATCCAGACTGGCTAGCCAATATTGTTCCCTTCATGAAGAAGAACGGTAAAATCAGAATTTGCATCGACTTCAGGGACCTGAATACAGCATGTCCAAAAGACGACTTTCCTCTCCCAATCACGGATGTCACTATCGACAACACATGCGGGTTTGAGAGAATATCTTTTATAGATGGTTTTTCGGGATATAACCAAATCAAGATGCACCCAGATGACGAGAAGCATACAGCGTTCAGAACGCCCCTCGGTGTCTTTTGCTACACCGTAATGTCTTTCGGTCTAAAGAATGCAGGCGCCACGTACCAGTGAGCAATGACTAAGATTTTCCAAGAACATCTCAGGAAAACAGTCGAATGCTACGTTGATGATTTGGTTGTAAAAAGCCGCAACAAAGAAGATCACATCAAGGACTTAAAGACGATGTTCGATCTCATGCGAAGTCATCAATTGAAGATGAACCCCACCAAATCCTTCCTTGGAATGTCCAGCGGAAAATTCCTTGGATTCGTCGTCACCACTAAAGGTATACATATCGACCCTGATAAGGTGAAGGCGATACACGAACTGCAACCTCCTAGAAATCTAAGAGAGCTCAGAGGATTACAAGGGCGTTTAGCTTACATCCGGCGATTCATTTCAAATCTTTCTGGGAAGTTCCAACCATTCTCTAAACTAAACAAGAAAGGGGTGTCATTTATTTGGGATGACGCCTGCCAAAGAGCATTCAAAGATATCAAAACATATCTGACGAATCCTCCTGTTCTCGTTGCACCAAAATCAGGTAGACCGTTCTTGATTTATCTCAAGGTGATGAACCACTCGATAAGTGCTTTACTAGCACAAGACGATGATAATGGTCACAAACAGGCAGTCTATTACCTAAGTCGGACCTTGATAGGCCCCGAATCTCGATATCCGATGATTGAGAAAGAATGCCTCGCATTGGTATTCGCAATGCAAAAGATGCGGCATTACTTGGTTGGACAGACGATTTACGTCATTTCCAACGTTAATCCAGTACGGGTGTTTATGACGCACCCAGCCTCTATGAATTGGCGGTTAGTGAAATGGGCCCTTCTCTTGTCCCAGTATGATTTGCACTTCAAACAATAGAAGTCGATCAAAGGTCAAGCAATTTGCGATCTTTTGGCGGCAAACCCGACAACGGATACGGCAGAAGTATATAATGATTTGTCGGATGAAACCTACGAGGTTAACACTACGTCGCACCAATAAGTATGGCAATTATATTTCAATGGTGCTTCGAGGGCAGTTAATAGGGCAATAACCCCGGGAGGTTCTACAGTTTCCTCCGGAGTTGGAGTTGTCTTAATTTCCCCGGGGAAGCATGTGATGCCTCGGTCTTATTCACTGACTAGTCCGTGTTCCAATAACGTAGCTGAATACAACGCGCTTCTCATTGGACTCAGTTTTGCCAAGGAGCTGGGGGTCGAATATCTCGAAGATTTTGGGGATTCCCAATTGATAGTCAACCAAGTTCGTGGAGAGTATGAGGTCAGGAACCAAGACCTGATCCCGTACCACCAGGAGGCCATCAAAATGGCAGATTCTTTTGAAGAATTCTTTATTGAATACATCCCTCGTCTCCAGAAAGCTTATGCGGATGCACTGGCAGCACTAGCAGTATCACTCGCGCAGCCTCCCGAAACTGAACTATTGGTCACAGTAAGGACGCATCAGCACTGCATACCCATATACGATATGGATATTGAAGAGGAAGATGATAGAGACATAAGCGCCAAAGAGGTGAATTCAACTCAAATTGGGTCTGAGTCCCGAGATTGGCGTTTTCCCATCATTGACTACGTCCAATATGGTATTTTGCCAGAGGATGTAAAAGAAAGAGAATCAATCCGCCGAAGAGCACCAAGATTCTTCTATAATACCGAGACCCATACGTTATACCGTAGAGGGTACGATGGTTTGTTACTCCGATGCCTTTCGAACAAAGAAGCAGAAGAAGTTCTTAAGGAAGCACACGAAGGAGAATGTGGTGCGCATCAGCCTGGTCCCAAACTTTATGATCGCATCAGGAGAATGGGATATTATTGGCCAACGATGGTTCGTGATGCAATCGAATACGCCCGAGAGTGTCATGCTTGTCAGGTACATGCAAATTATATGCACCAACCACCGGAGCAGTTACACACGTCAACTACGTCGTGGCCGTTCGAGACATGGGGAATGGGCATTGTCGGTCCTATTTTTCCCCCTTCAGTCAAAGGTGATCGATTCATTCTCGCAATCACGGATTACTTTTCAAAGTGGGCTGAAGCAATTCCGCTTAGAGAAGTGAAGACGAACAACGTCATTAATTCATCAAACATCATGTTATATACCAACACGGCGTGCCAAGACGGATCATTCATGACAATGGTCCACAGTTCATAAGCAACGCCTTCGTCAGGTTTTGTGACAAGTTCAAAATTGAAGATATTTCGTCAACAGCTTACTATCCCGCTGCGAATGGATTAGCTGAGGCGTTTAACAAGACGATCATTAAGATCCTGTCCAAGCTCATGAAAACCAATAAACGAGACTGGGATGAAGTTCGGAGTCGAATCCGCCAGCAAGCCCCAAAACCGTCAGTACAGCTGGGTATCCACTACCCCACGCGCTGAGGTGGGCCTTCCCACCTCTCTCGACCCAAAGGGAGAGAGAGCACAGTACCCCAGGGCCGTCAAAACGGCCGCCCACAGTGCGCACAGCGCGAAGGAGCTGGACAGGTGTCGAGTCAACCTGAGCATTCATAAATGCGACTCACCTCGGCTGTCTGAGTCTGGAGCTGGGTCCGCCGGCACTCGGCAAGCTGGCTAGACTCACTCGAGTACTGTACACCTACTTCACCGCATCTCCTGACCGGAAAGGAGAAAGCGTCGTGCTCAAAGCACGCCGGGCGGTCACGCACAGTACTGGTGATCGGACAGACGCCTCATCGATCTGCGGACTCATAAATGCGGTTCATTAATGCTGGTCAAATCCACTCGGATAGTAGTCGTTTGTTGCCTCACATACAAGAATGGGCCTTCCCATCGTAGGTGACAGGACATAAAGCACAATCCCTGGAATGACCGATCATGGTTTCGAGGAACAGCTAGACGTCTCTGAAGAAGATGTGGTCACATCCCACAATTCAAGGAGGAGTCAAGTTGTCCTTCTCCCATTTAAAAGCCTCTTCCGGCACACCGGAGAGGAGGTCGCAAAACTTAGGAAAAAGAGTTGAGACCAAGCTCTCTGCACAACTTTCTTTGCATTGCAGCACTACTGCTTAGTTCCGAGCTCCGATCGCCGGCGAACTAAACAGACCCGAACTCTCTCAAGTTGAGCTTCTACTGCGAACTGAAGCTCTCCAGCAACCTCATTCGAACGGTCCAAGGGAAGCAGACTCGACACGAGCATCGAGCGAAGCATCCTGTAGCCACCTAAAAGTCCCCACACAAAACAAAGAGGGCCTTCCCTCTGCTTCTGTTGTAACTATTTGATCATTAGTTTGTAATAAGCCTTCTTATAAATACAAACGAAACTCCCTCTTTCGGGAAATCAAATATTCACCCTACAGAAGATGGCGACCACAGTGGGAGAAGCTGTTTCATCGAGTGAAATGGTGGTGGCTCAGTTTGATGAGGTTGCTGTAGGGACGACAGTGGAGTCCCTAGAAATTGAGTTCGACCAGGCCAAGTACGAAGAGTACTTGTCCTCCTCCTCCTCTGGTGGCGATGCGTCCCGCAAACGTCACAGAGTCGTGCGTCGAGGCCGACCTCAGACGGTCAAAGCCTCTGCACCTACGGGTTCTACCCGAGTCTCATCGGAAGAACCCGTTCCCTCACAATCGATCAACGCCAAGCCGGGGGTCGAGCGCAAAGGGCAAGGGTCTGCCAAATGGGTCGCCAAGCGATCCCCGCAGACACCTACCCCGAAGGGAACGCCGGTTCACTCCGGCACAAACCACGCTGCCACAGCTCGCGGTGACGTTCTCCCCGTTGGGAGAACTAACCAACAGCGGCGGCAGGAACTCGTCAGACAGGAGGTCCAAACCTCCGTTCCTCATAACGGCCTGAGCCATCATACGGGCCCGAGGAACGCTAGGCGAGAAGGCAAACTGCCCGACATTGGGAGGCCCTCCAAGTCAGGAGCGCCAACTGAGGAAGGCAGAGCCGCCCGCTCGGGAAGACTTCGCTTCTCAGGTCATATCCCTGATGCGAATAACTCACTTCCAAGGAGTGAGCCTACCCGAGTAGGCGAATCCTCGAAGGCTGGCGAGCCTCGTCATAACCATTTGACGGATAAACGTAAAGGTAGAGAAGTAGGCGAGTCCTCGCGAACCCGTTCTTCCAGGCGAAGGGGTGAAACCCGCCCACGTACTGGAGCTCGCTCAAACGCGAAGACTCGCCAGTCAAGGCGAGATCGCTCGACTCCAGCACCAAAGCATTCCATCCAACGCGCACCAGAGGGCGCACCCAAAAACCTCTCGTCGACTCACCAGAGCGACTCTTCTGAGGCCGGGGGTTGTCACCAACCGCCCGTAGAAGACCTCAGAGAATATTTAACTCGCAAACGCACTATCCATGAGGCGAATCCTCAGTGCCACTGCGAGAGACTCATCCACACGGTCCTCGCCGACTGTCAATGCGTCGGAACGGCGAGACCTTCGGTGTTTGGGAGACTGTCCCAACAGTCCTCTCGACCAAGGCCCTCCCGTCAAAGGCGCCGTCACCAAAAAAGACGCGCTGCCGATGACTTGGAACTCTCATCCGCCACGGTTAACATGACGGATAAAGGGAAGGCAGTACTCTCCGACTCGCCAGACTCGGATTCCGCCCTAAGACCTAACACTCGGTCCGCTCGACGCCGGCAGGAAGGCATATTCCAGCGAACCCGTAGTCACCGGGGGGTAAGTATTGGGTTTGACTATTCCAACCTAATACCTCCCTCCTGCGGCGAAGATGAGGACCATTCGGCCGCTGCCACATCTCAGACCTCGCGCTCAAGCCAAGACGCGCAGGCGAAGGCACACATGACCAATACCAACCACGAGCAGACAATGGCTCAAAAGTTGGAGGAACAGCAGGCGACCATCGACTCTCTAAGAGAGATGATGGAACAACTGCTGAACAAGAAGAAAAAGAAGAAAAGGGCCCAACGCCCCTTACCCCGGCAAACTAGAGACAGGGAGTGGGTACCTCCCCTCCGTCCCGTGTCTGAGGCGGAGGATAATCAACATTCCGATTATTCCTCCAAGACATCAATAGGAACGTCGCACACTGCGGATAGCACCCGTGACAAGAGGTTCGATGAATTCCAAGACCAGCTGAACGCGCTGAAGCTTCAGCAAAATATGAACAAGCTGGGGGTGGTACGTCCCTACCCCACGGAATGGGACACGGTCCCATACCCAGCGAAGTTCAAACCCATCAGCTTGTTACAGTTTGATGGCAAGGGGTCACCCTCGCAGCACATCTATTATTTTATGGCGCAAACCGGATTCCTTACCGGGAATGACGCCATTCTCACTCGACTGTTCATAGGTACCCTCAAGGGGGTGGCCTTTGAATGGTTCCGCAAATTGGAGCCCGGCTCTATCAAGGCGTGGGCCGACGTTGAAAAGCTTTTCCTCGCCCGCTTCTTCGACGACGACACCGAGGTGTCAATGGCCACTCTCCTTGCTGAGAAGCAACGGAAGTCGGAATCGGTCAATGACTTCGTGAAGAGATTTCGGAACCGATCAGTCCACTGTCGGGACCAAGTTTCCGAGGCGACACTGATCGAGATGTGCCGCAACAACCTGTCGATCCATATCTTGTCCAAGATAGGGGCGGTAGAGACCCGGACTTGGAAGGAGCTTGTTCGCCAAGGTGAGCAAGTCGAAAATATGATCAAGAGGCTGGAGGCCGAAGAGCCGCAGTCCAAAAAGGGAGCAGCAGAGCCGGCTGCGCCAAAGAACCCTCCCCGATCGAAGGGAAAAGAGGCTATGGCCGTAGACTCTGCCGCGGCGCCAAAGTTCGTTCAAAAGCCGAAACCCAGGCAATTTGAACCGCGCCCCCAGCGGCAATATGATTTCAAAGAAGACCAGGTGGTAGCTACCTTCGACACTCTACTCAAGAGTGGGCGGATTAAGTTACCGGAAGCCACCAAGCCTGAAGAGGCAGACAAAACCGGTGACCCAAGTTACTGTGCATATCACAGATTCCTTGGGCATCACACAACCAAATGCTACGTCCTCAAGGACAAACTCCAGGCCCTCTACGACGCGGGGGTCTTGAAGAAAGAGAAGGTCCAAAAGCAGGTGACGGCGAACATGGTCACTTTGAGCTTTGGGACGGGTCTCCCAGAGGTTCAAGCTCCGGCGGGGATAATTCCTATCCCCAAGGCGATTTTGAAGATCACTAACGACGATCCTCACAACCAGCGGGAGAAGGGTTTGGTTCCACAAACTCTGCCATCAGGGCAAGTGATGTGGGTCCATCCGGACCTCCTCGACGACGAGCAGTGGACCGCACAGCCTTCCAAGGAGGCTAAGAGGAAATATTGCAACGTTGTCACCGCCATCCTGGATACAGACGACGCGGCGATGACTGCCTTAACCGACTCTGAAGAAGACACCAACGTCTTCGCCACGAGAGCCGGAAAGGAGTTTGCAAAACAATATCCCGCGAGGACGGAAAACCCAGCAGGACCTCCCGCGAGGCCGGCCGCAGCAGTCCCTCCCAATCCAGATGAGCCAAGTTCAAGCCGCCAGCCTTACCGGTTCAACGTGCTCGCGCAATTGAAAAGCATACCCGCGCGAATCACCGTGTACGACCTCCTCCGGTTGTCTAGGCCTACCCGGGAAGCCTTACAAGAGGCGTTGGCTGACGCAGAGGCGTTCTCGACCCATTTCTCGAAAGAAACGGAGATCGAACAGGGCTGTACAACTTGCTGCCAAGTCTCCGAGAGACAGATCCCCTGCATCACTTTCACCCCCGAGGACATGCTCATCAAGAACACGTCCCATGA
Source organism: Asparagus officinalis (assembly GCF_001876935.1). Lineage (NCBI taxonomy): Eukaryota > Viridiplantae > Streptophyta > Magnoliopsida > Asparagales > Asparagaceae > Asparagus > Asparagus officinalis. The sequence goes on along the minus strand of NC_033794.1, from coordinate 46,558,355 downwards.
CCGGCCGCTGTACTTCACAGGATACGTCGGCTCGGCGAAAGTGGATCGGATCCAGGTTGACCCGGGGTCCGCACTGAGCATCGTGCCCCTGAAGCTAATCAAACATTTGGGGATACCGTCGAAGCGCCTAGCCTCGACCTCGACTACCATCTTCGGCTTCAACGCCACTGGGACTCGGCCACTCGGCAAAATCCGCCTGAAATGTCGGATAGGCGACATGAAGACGGAGGTGACGTGCTACGTTATCGATGCTGAACCCTCCTACAACATACTCCTGGGGCGTCCGTGGATTCATGGCAACCGGATCGTTCCATCCACACTACACCAATGTTTGAAGTATGTGGACGACTACGAGCGAGTAAGAACGGTAGTGGCCGACAAACATCCCTTTAAAGGGGTCGAGAACTACTTCGCGGATTCTCTGCTGTACCAGGACCCCGAACAGCCACCAGTGGAAGAACTGGAGAGTGGTAATGAGGCGGACAGCGAGCCTGAATACGGTGACAGCTTAATTCTGAACGACTTTGAGTCAATTGTAATTGGTTACGAGAGTCACCATGTAACCAACGCCGTTCAGGCAGAGAAGCTTATCATGAATGAAAAATCCGACCTTGCTTATTTGTCGTCTTGCTCCTCGTCCGAAGATGACGCACCTAATAACCTATGGTCGACACTCTACAGTGAGTCTTCTCTACACTTGCCGGTATGTTCGTCATACGTCTTCAAGACGCGACTGATCGAGCCATCGCGAGCTGTATTCGTCGTGCCAGCACGGAAGAGGTATCGAAAAGACATCATCTTCGGTCGAATCGATCGTCCCCTACGCACGCTATGGGACGAATCTGAGGACGAAGACCCAGCACCCCAGTTCTCGCAATACAGTCGAGTAGCGAAACGCATAATGAGCAACATGGGGTACGACCTCACTCGCTTAGAGGGCCTGAATTACGGCCGAGGACGCAAGACGGTCATCAAACCATCCTACGTCCCCAAAGGGAAGCCCTCAAATTACTTCAACAGGACTAGGAGAGGCTTAGGCTACTCCTCCTCCTCATCGGAGTGTTGTTTTTACGTCGACGAAGATTCCGATTACGCATGTTCAGGGGATCAGTCGTCAACAACCTCGGCCTGGGACTCCGACGTCAGCGTAAGGGATCTGTTCGATGGCCTTACAGTCAACATGGCTACAGTAGACCCCGCCGGAATGGCAGAGGACGAACGACTTCCACTTTACGACGAGACATGGGATCGCCATGTTAGCGCCCAGTGGAACAGTCGCTTCGAACAGCGCGAACCACCAACTGAAGATGAAGTCCTCCAGGTGAACATGGGTACTGAGGCGAATCCCAAACCCATATTCATCAGCGACAGCCTGCCTCCTCAAGAAAAAAAGGATCTCATCGCCCTCATACGGGAATACATTGACGTCTTCGCCTGGAATTACGAGGATATGCCTGGTCTGGATCCGCGGGTCGCCACGCATCGCCTCAACATCAGCCCTGACGCCAAGCCAGTCAAACAACAGCAGAGGCGGTTCCGCCCCCAAATCATGGAGGCGATCGAATCTGAAGTAAAAAAGCTGATCGAATCCGGCTTCATCAGAGAGGAGCAACACCCCGACTGGGTGGCGAATATTGTTCCAGTCTTGAAGAAGAACGGCAAGATCCGCATCTGCATCGACTTTAGGAACCTCAACGCCGCATGCCCTAAAGACGAATTCCCTCTGCCCATCACGGATGTCATCATTGACAATACGTGCGGATTCGAGAGGATGTCCTTCATGGACGGCTTCTCGGGGTACAACCAAATCAAAATGCACCCCGAAGACGAGAAACACACTGCATTCAGAACTCCCATGGGGGTGTATTGCTATACCGTCATGCCTTTCGGGCTCAAGAACGCCGGCGCAACCTACCAACGCGCCATGAGCATGATCTTTCAAGATCATCTGCGAAAGACGGTCGAATGCTATGTGGACGACTTGGTCGTGAAGAGTCGCCATAAGGAGGATCACCTCCAAGACTTGAAGGCCATGTTCGAACTCATGAGGACTCATCAGCTCAAGATGAATCCTACCAAGTCATTCTTAGGGATGTCTAGCGGTAAATTCCTCGGCTTCGTCGTCACGACGAAAGGGATCCGAATTGATCCAGACAAGGTGCGAGCTATTCAAGAGCTCCAACCACCCCGAAATCTTAAAGAGCTGAGAGGCCTTCAAGGACGACTGGCTTATATCCGAAGATTCATCTCGAATCTCTCGGGCAAGTGCCAACCCTTCTCTAAGCTGATGAAGAAAGGTACCTCCTTCGTCTGGGATGAGCCATGCCAAAAGGCTTTTGAGGAGATCAAAGCTTATCTCTCAAATCCGCCTGTCCTTGCGGCGCCAATCTCAGGAAGGCCATTCCTCATATACATACGGGCTATGGAACATTCTCTGGGTGCCCTCTTAGCTCAGAACGATGATGCAGGCCACGAGCAGGGCATCTACTACCTGAGCAGAACCTTGCAGGGCGCCGAGCAACGGTACCCAATGGTCGAGAAGGAATGCCTAGCCTTGGTGTTCGCTATCCAAAAGATGCGGCACTACTTGGTTGGCCAAACCATCCATGTCATCTCCCGGATGAATCCCATTCGGGTCTTCATGACACAACCCGCAGCGCTAAACTGGCGCCTGGCCAGGTGGGCACTTCTGCTCTCTCAATACGACATTCATTTCATGCCGCAGAAATCGGTCAAGGGACAAGCCATCTGCGATCTCATGGCTAGTCACCCGCTGGGGGAGAAGACCGATCTATTCGAAGATCTGCCGGATGAACCTCCCGAAGCCAATATGACTTCGTCGCCGGAGGTGTGGCAGATGTTCTTCGACGGTGCGTCCCGCGCAGGCGCGAGCGGCTCTATTTCTGCAGGAGTGGGAGTGGCCCTCACCTCCCCGCATGGTCACGTGTTTCCCCGGGCCTTTTCCTTGACGGAACCATGTACCAACAACGTAGCCGAGTACAACGCGTTGCTCATAGGGCTCGAGTTAGCCAAAGAGCTCGGGATAAAGCATCTGGAGGCCTATGGCGATTCGCAACTCATTGTCAAACAAGTGACTGGCGAATATGAAGGAGTTGACAATTTGTGTGTTATTGAATATTTCCTCATCAAAGCCTCGAAAGAACTGTTACTGAAATGTGTGCCGTTATCACTGATGATCGCTCGAGGTACTCCAAACTGGGCAAAAATGTTCTCTTTCAAAAACTTCACAACGACCTTATTGTCATTAGTTTTGCAAGCTACCGTGTCTCAACCCATTTTGACATGTATTCAACGGCTACTAGAATGTAGACATTTCCAAAGGAATTTGGAAATGGTCCCATGAAATCGATACCCCACAGATCAAACAGTTCAACAGATAAGATAGGTTGTAAAGGCATCATATTTCTCCTAGTGACCTTCCCTAAAAACTGACAGCGGTTACAGGTTTTGCAAAACTCGAATGAATTCTTGAAGAGAGTGGGCCAATATAGCCCAGACTGGAGAACTTTTTCAGCTATTTTTCTTGGGCCAAAGTGGCCCCCACATGCTTGTTCATGAAAAATTGATAGAACACTCCTAGTTTCTTCCGTGGGAACACACCTCCTAAAGATCTGATCAGGACAGTATTTGAACAGATATGGATCATCCCAGTAAAAGTATTTTACTTGGGAGAGAAAACGAGATCTATCCTGTTTGGACCAATGAGAAGGGATCTGGTTCATGACTATGTAGTTCACAATGTCGGCGAACCAGGGAACAGATTGGATTTCTAGGAGTTGTTCATCTGGAAAATGTTCATTGATTGGAACGGTTGATGTTGGTGCATTTGGGAGTCGAGAGAGGTGATCTGCTACGGGGTCTTTGTTCCCCTTCTGTCAAGAATTTGAATGTCAAACTCTTGAAGAAGGAGAATCCATCTAATGAGCCGTGCTTTAGCATCCTTTTTGGTCAAAAGATACTTTAGTGCGGCATGATATGTGAAAACTTTGGTTAAGGAACCGATGAGGTAGGACCTGAATTTTTCTAAGGCAAAGACTACAGCTAAAAACTCTTTCTCTGTGACAGAGTAGTTTTGCTGGGCATCATTCAGAGTCCTACTGGCGTAGTAGATCACATGCGGTTTTCCATCAAACCGTTGTCCTAAGACAGCACCAATCGCAGAATCAGATGCATCACACATCAGTTCAAAGGGTAAGGTCCAGTCCGGTGTATGAATGATAGGAGCAGTGGTTAGCTCCTTTTTCAGATATTCGAAAGCTTTGAGGTAGTCAGGGGAGAAGACAAATGTTGTATCCTTGGCTAAAAGATTGGTCAAAGGTCTAGCAATTTTGCTAAAATCCTTGATGAAATGTCGGTAAAAACCAGCATGACCAAGAAACGATCTGACATCTTTGACTGTTTTGGGATGAGGGAGATTGGAAATGAGATCTACCTTAGCTTTGTCCACTTTGATTCCCCTATTGGAAACTACATGTCCTAAGACAATGCCTTGTTTGACCATGAAATGATATTTCTCCCAATTGAGAGTTAGATTTTTCTCCCTACACCGTTCTAGGACCAGTTTAAGATGATGCAAACATTGGGAAAATGTATCACCAAAGATGGAAAAGTCGTCCATAAAAATTTCGAGAAATCTCTCTACCATGTCGGAAAAAATACTGATCATGCAACGTTGGAATGTGGCCGGTGCGTTACACAGGCCAAAAGGCATGCGTCGGTATGCGAATGTTCCATACGGGCAAGTGAAGGTAGTTTTCTCCTGATCTTCGGAAGCGATAGGGATTTGATTGTAACCTGAATATTCATCCAGGAAACAGTAGAACTCGTATCCTGCTAAACGCTCTAACATTTGGTCAATGAAAGGAAGAGGGAAGTGATATTTCCTAGTGGCTAAGTTGAGTTTTGGGTAATCAATGCAAACTCGCCATCTAGTTTGGATCCGAGTGGGAATCAGCTCATTAGCCTCATTTTAGATCACGGTGATCCCAGATTTCTTTGGAACAACTTGGACTGGACTCACCCATGAACTATCAGAAATGAGATAAATGATCCCATGATCGAGACATTTCAGAATATCTTTCCTAACGGCTTCTTTCATCACTGGGTTTAACCTACGTTGAGCATCTCTAGTAGGTTTGGCATCATCTATCAAATGGATTCGGTGTTGAACAATGGTTGGACTAATCCCTTTGATATCAGCCATGGTCCATCCAATGGCTTCCCTATTCTCTCTTAAAACAGCTAAGAGAGCTTCCTTTTGACCGGTAGTCAACTCAGAAGAAATGATAACTGGTAAAGACTCGTTCTCCCCTAAGTAGGCATACTCTAGATTTTCGGGTAGAGGTTTGAGCTCTAACTTAGGGGGTTCCTCCACAGATGGGCGAAGCTGGACTCGGGGTTCTATCTCTAAAGGTTCTCGTTGCCAGCCAACAGCAAAAACATGATTGACCAGCGGTTCTATCTCAAGTTCGTCATCAGAAAGCTCCTCAATCATTAAATTAGATGCATTTGAATCAGACTCATACTCTCCCTCTTGTTGTTCACTTGATATTCCTTGAATGAAATTCACTTCCATGGGTTCATCAGATGAATCACTAGGCTGTCTCCCTAAGTTGAAGATATTGAGGTCAACAGTCATATTCCCAAAAGATAGTTTCATCTGACCGGTTCTATAGTTTATCAAAGCATTTGAGGTGGCTAAGAACGGTCTTCCTAGAATGATGGGGATTTGACTTTTGAGATTAGAAATGGGCTACGTTTCCAAGACAATAAAATCAACAGGGAAAATAAACTCTCCAACTTTGATCAGAACATCCTCTACCTCTCCTTTGGGAATTTTAACAGATCTATCAGCTAATTGTAGAGTGCATCTTGTAGGTTTAAGTTCTCCTACACCTAGCTGTTGATAGACTGAATAAGGAAGGAGGTTGACACTGGCTCCCAAGTCTAGAAGTGCCTTATCAATGTGAGTGTTACCTATGACGCATGGAATTATAGGACAACCAGGGTCCTTGTATTTCAACGGCATGGGTTTTAAAAAAATTTCACTGAGGTTGCCAGCTAAGAAGACTTTCTTGGGGACATTGGTGGTTCTTTTCTTAGTACATAAGTCCTTCAAGAACTTTACATAAGAGGGAATTTGTTCGATTGCATCTAGGAGAGGGATGTTGATCTTGACCTGTTTAAACGTTTCTAGGATTTTCTCAACCTACGGGGAGTTTTTCCTAGGTTTGAGTCTATCTGAAAAGGGGGCAACGGGCCTATACCTATCTAGATCAGGCTCAATCTCAAGTTCATCATTTTGGTCATCGGAAGGAATTGCTTCATCGGAAGGAGGGTTTTGAATGGGAGAAGGGGTTTGATCCGATGGCATTCTATCCTGATTGTCTATTTGTTTTCCTGATCTCAGAGTGTGAATTGCATTCAGTTGAGCTGGGTTGTTGGAACTGGATCCAGTGTCTTTAGGGTTTGCAACAGGTTGACATGGAAATTTTTCTTTTTCTCTCTCACTCACGGCAGCGGCTAGTTGCCCAAGTTGGGTTTCTAACCGGGCTATGGCTTGTGTGTTTGAGTTGAGCACTTGGCTAGTGGTTTGCATAAATGAATTTAGAGTGGTGGATGATTGGGTCAACATGTTGGTCGTTTGTGTAGAAGCTTTGATCATAGCTTCTAAACCCTTTTCTAAGACACTTAAACGTTTGTCATGATCAGAATTTGAAGGATTTGTAGGCTGGTGAGGATGAGGATGTTGGTTTGGAAAAGGTGGGTTAGAAAAATTGTTCGGTGCATTGAACAGGACAGTGTTTCCCGGGAATTGCGGGTTTGACGCGGGAATAAAGTTTTGATTTCCGGGAGAGTTTCCTTGGTTCCAAGCAAAGTTTGGATGATTTCTCCAACCTGGATTGTAGGTTGGAGAAAATGGATCATTTTTTGGATGCTGGAATGCAGCGTTCATCTGTTCTAATACATGGTTGTTTCCTAGAAGAGGACAATCCTCTGAAACGTGGGTAGGAGATTGACACTTATGACATCCCGGGGCAGAAATATGATTGATTTGAGCCGGAGCTCGTTCCTTAACTTCTAAGGCTTCTAACCTCCGCATAATCGTCGCCATCTTTTCTTCAGAAGTAATGTTTGACTCAAGGGAAAAACCACTAGACTTAGATTGGGGAACAGATGAAACCCTGTCATCACAGTGTTCCCACTGCATTATTTTTTTGGATAAACTCTCTATAAATTCCCAAGCTTCATCTGCGTTTTTCCTCATAAAATCTCCCTGACACATCATTCTAAAGATGTTTTTGAAGAATAGTCCAATCCTTCATATATGACTTGGTACAATCGCCATTTTTCTAGACCATGATGAGGACATTGGATTAAAAGATCTTTAAATCGGTCAAAGTATTTCCAGAATGGCTCTCCCGGGACTATTTTGAAATTCTGAATGTTGTTCCTAAGCTTTACCGTTTTGTGAATAGGGAAAATTTTCTTGAGAAAAACAGTGACAAATTCCTCCCAAGTTGAGATGGAATTTGTCGGTAAGCTGTACAACTATTTTTTAGCTTTGTCCTTAAGGGCAAATGGAATAAATCTAAGCTTAATCGCATCTTCGGTTAATTCTCTTATTTTAATCATAATACATACTTCCTCAAATTCCGAGATAAATATATATATGCATCTTCTGTTTCATTACCTAGGAATTTGGGAAGCATGTTTATGAAATGCAGTCTAAGCTCGGAATTTGCTCCATTTACTTCGGGGAGTCTTATGCAAGATGGAATTGTATTTCTGGTGGGGTAACACATATCCTGAAGAACTGGTTGATTTGCCATTTCTTGGATTGGTTCAACACAGATTAAGCGATGAAAATTATCCCGAACCCAAAATTGCATACACCAAAACAAATTTTTTTTAAGGAAAGAAAGAAATTTAGTTTTTTTTATGAGGAGATAAAGGAAAAGAAAAAATCTTAATTAAAACAAATCAAAGCAATCACTTTTCAATCAACTCTAATTCTAGGGTTTAGCCTAACTCCACTAGACCAGCTCCTAACCAAAAACTCCTACAGTGAAAAGATTAAAGTTTTACCCAGGTAGTTAGCCAGGTAAGGATAGTACTAGAGGGTTATCAAAGATCAATTAAGTACCTCTTTCCTTGCGGAGCGCTTTACGCAACCCCTAAATCTTACCTTAGACACCAACTATTCTGAGAAAACTTAAACCGTTCACTTAAGGATTTCTTTTTCCTTATTGAGCTCGAATCCTTAGGGGCCAACGTCTAATGAGTTTTAGAAGGCTTGTGCTTGTGAAGTGAGGAATTAGTGATTTGTGGGCTAAGGAAAGGGTGATGAAATCCCTTACCTTATCTTGATTGGGGTTTTGCCCTTAAGATTGTTTTAAGTGTGTGCCAAATCAAGTGCTACAATCACTTTGGTGAATTCCTACACTATATGAAATGCAACCCTAGAAATTAAAAGCGACTAAAAAGGATGATAAAAAGAAAATCTTTTTTTTTTAATTATGGTCAACAACAAGCAAATGTGAGAAGATGATTCATGTTTGAATTTATTATCTTGTTAGTTAATGTCCAAGTGAAAGATGAATTTTATTATGGTCAACAAAAATAAAATCTCTTTTTTTTTAAATCCTAATTGTCTCTAATTGTGAAGCTAGCTAAAGAGGGTGGAATTGAAAAACTAGAAAGAAGACTTACCCGAAAGCAATGCTCCAAATTCTTGATCTTCAATCCAAGATTTTCAAGCTCCAAGCGGTTCCTTCACAAGAAAAACACACAAGTTAAAGAACCAAATTAATAAAATCCTATTTTAGCACCCTCCCCGACAACAGCGCCAAAAACTTGATGCGGCATAATTATGTACCAAAATTGCAAGTGCACAATTTATCAAGTTATAGTATAAAAATATCGATCCCACGAGGAAGGTGATTTTAAGAGATTATCAGAAATGGTTCTCATGTTTTGTGCATGACAATTAGGAATAAAGAATAGGTATGATTTTGTTGAGTGGTTGTTTTGATTTATGTGCAAGAGATAATAAATTGAATTTTAGAGAAGAGAAGAAAGAATCAAAGAATAAATGAAATCACAAGGCAAGAAAGAAGAATGAATAAAATCAAGAAATAAACCAAGAATGAAAATAAAATTTAAGAAAGTTAAGATGGAGGATTCAAAAGAGGTAAGAAATCTAGAATATAATCCACTAACCAATTTCAATTACAAAATATAAACTATTCTCTTTTTATCATATTTCAACTTAGATTTATTAAGCATAGATTATCAAACCATTTAATGAAAGTGTAACCTATCAAATTATCATCTAAGTTAAAATTACTATTCATGATAAGAACAACATAATGATAATAATCCTAGAATTCATAAGCATAACCTATCAAACCATTTAAGATAAGCATAGATTATCAAATTTAAGCATAACCTATCAAACCATTTAAGATAAGCATAGATTATCAAATTCTTCTTCTACCGATTAGTTCTTTAGTTGATTATCCTAAACATGAACATTTTTAGATTATCAAATTCTTCTTCTACCGATTAGTTCTTTAGTTGATTATCCTAAACATGAACATTTTAAGTCCAAGAGAATAATTCATACAATATAAAGGAAATTAAACTAGTTTCATACAATTCTAAACTTCCTACAAGAATTAAATTCACATCTTTAAGAAATAAAAACAAGAAAAGGAACTAATTACAAAAATAAAAAGAAAAGAAAAATCTAAACTATGAACAAGAAATAAATCTAATTACAAAGAAAATAAAAATCTAAACTACAAAATAAATTGCAGAAATTAAATGCAAGAAAAATAAATCTACTCTACAAATTAAAGTACAAAAAGAAACTACAAGCATGAATTTAAATCTAACTAATAAGCAAAATAATAAAGAAATTACTAAAAAAATAAAAGAGAAAAGAAATGCAAACCTTCAATTTGCTCTTCATCTCCATCCTCATCATTCAACAAAGAGGAGAAAGAACAAATTTAAAGAGGGAAAAATTATTATTTTTAATTGTAACTAAAGTTTTAATTTTTGGAAGGTCTTCTCAATTAAGAGTAGCCCTCCTCTCCAAAAGGAGTTTACAAAATTTTTCACCCCCTTAACCCCTCACTCTCTACCCCTATTTATAGTAATCTTTTTAATGAATGAGCCATTGGATTTGTCTTGAGCCCCAAGCAACAATCTCCACCTTTGAATTTGCTTTTTGTTCTTCTCTAGCCCAACATAAGAGGCCCATAGGATTTATTTGATTTTCAAAAGAAAATCAAAATCCAAAAATAAATCAAGTTGCAGCAGCAAAGTGAAGTCCGGTCCATATGCTTAAGTCCGGTCATGAAGCAATCCAATGGCATATGATTCATTTTGATTTTCTTTTGAAAATCAAAATCCATTTCTTTGGTCCATTCAAAGGCCAGCTGCAACCGGCCATGCAAATCTCTTCTTCATGTGATTAAAGTCTGCAGCAATCCATCTTTGAAGTCCGGCCCACTTTCATTTTCAAAACAATGTTAAATCCGGTCCATGTCTTCATTTGGTTTTAAAAAAATGAAATCCAGCCCACTTCATTAAAATCCAACACAACAGCTTCATTGTCTGGTTTTATTTGCTTTTGAAAAATCAAAAGCCAAGTCTTTGAGTTCATCTTTGGGCCTTCAAGCTTTATTTATTCAAAAATCCAACCTTGGGCCTTCAAGCTTCAATTATTCAAAAGTCCAACCTTGGGCCTTCAAGCTTCAATTATTCAAAAGTCCAACTGCAGCCATGAAGCATTCAAGTCTAGGTCCGGTTTTGTAATCTTTGCATAAAAGCCCAATTCATTCGAACTCTTTGCATCCAAGTCCATTCCAACTCTTTGGTGTAATCATTTTTTTATGGGCTTTGGGCCTTTTAAAATTCAAATATTTCACTTTGACTTCTTGAATTTCTCTTATTTCTTCATTTACTCAAGGGCCTTTATTGAGAGATGGGATTTTTAGGATTTATTCTTCATTAACCTGTAATTAAAAATAAAAGCAATTATTAGTGGTATATTTATTCATATAAAATAGATAATGAGGGTATAAAATTATAATAAAATGTGATTATCACTTTCTCATGACAAAAGGATAGAACACTCCTAGTTTCTTCAGTGGGAACACACCTCCTAAAGATCTGATCAGGACAGTATTTGAACAGATATGGATCATCCCAGTAAAAATATTTTATTTAGGAGAGAAAACGAGATCTATCCTGTTTGGACCAATGAGATGGGATCTGGTTCATGACTATGTAGTTCACAATATCGGCGAACCATGGAACAGATTGGATTTCTAGCAGTTGTTCATCTGGAAAATATTCGTTGATCGGGACGGTTGATATTGGTGCATTTGGGAGTCGAGAGAGGTGATCTGCTACAGGGTTCTCTGTTCCCCTTCTGTCAAGAATTTGGATATCAAACTCCTGAAGTAGGAGAATCCATTTAATGAGCCGTGCTTTAGCATCCTTTTTGGTCAAAAGATACTTTAGTACGGCATGATCTGTGAAAACTTTGGTTAAGGAACCAATGAGGTAGGACCTGAATTTTTCTAAGGAAAAGACTACAGCTAAAAACTCTTTTTCTGTGACAAAGTAATTTTGTTGGGCATCATTTAGAGTCCTACTGGCATAGTAGATCACATGCGGTTTTCCATCAAACCGTTGTCTAAAAACAGCACTAATCGCAGAATCAGATGCATCACACATCAGTTCGAAGGGTAAGGTCCAGTCCAGTGCTTGAATGATAGGAGCTTTGGTTAGCTCCTTTTTCAGATATTCAAAAGCTTTGAGACATTCCGGAGAAAAGACAAATGATGTAGCCTTGGCTAAGAGATTGGTCAATGGTCTAGCAATTTTGTTAAAATCCTTGATGAAACGTCGGTAAAAACCAGCATGACCAAGAAACGATCTGACATCTTTGACTGTTTTAGGAGGAGGGATATTGGAAATGAGATCTACCTTAGCTTTGTCCACTTCTATTCCCCTATTGGAAACTACATGTCCTAAGACAATGCCTTGTTTGACCATGAAATGATATTTCTCCCAATTGAGAGTCAGATTTTTCTCCCTACATCGTTCTAGGACCAGTTTAAGATGATGCAAACATTGGGAAAATGTGTCACCAAAAATAGAAAAAACGTCCATGAAAATTTTGAGAAATCGCTCTACCATGTTGGAAAAAATACTGATCATACAACGTTGGAATGTGGCCGGTACGTTGCACAGGCCAAAAGGCATGCGTCGGTATGCGAATGTTCAATACGGGCAAGTGAAGGTGGTTTTCTCCTGATCTTCGGGAGCGATAGGGATTTGATTGTAACCTGAATATCCATCCAGGAAACAATAGAACTCGTGTCCTGCTAAACTCTCTAACATTTGGTCAATGAAAGGAAGAGGGAAGTGGTCTTTCCGAGTGGCTAAGTTGAGTTTTCGGTAGTCAATGCAAACTCACCATCCAGTTTGGAGCCGAGTGGGAATCAGCTCATTAGCCTCATTTTGGATCACGGTGATCCTAGATTTCTTTAGAACAACTTGGACTGTACTCACCCATGAACTATCAGAAATGGGATAAATGATCCTATGATCGAGACATTTCAGAATGTCTTTCCTCACGGCTTCTTTCATCACTGGGTTTAACCTACGTTGAGGATCTCTAGTAGGTTTGGCGTCATCTATCAAATGGATTCGGTGTTGAATAATGGTTGGACTAATCCCTTTGATATCAGCCATGGTCCATCCAATGGCTTCCCTATTCTCTCTTAAAACATCTAAGAGAGCTTCCTTTTGACTGATAGTTAAGTCAGAAGAAATAATAACTGGTAAAGACTCGTTCTCCCCTAAGTAGGCGTACTCTAGATTTTCAGGTAAAGGTTTGAGCTCTAACTTAGGGGGTTCCTCCACAGATGGGCGAAGCTGGACTCAGGGTTCTATCTCCAAAGGTTCTCGTTGCCAGCTAGCAGTAGAAACATGATTGTCTAGCGGATCTAACTCTAGTTCATCATCAGAAAACTCCTCAATTATTAAGTCAGATGCATTTGAATCAGACTCACACTCTCCCTCTTGTTGTTCACTAGATATTCCTTGAATAAAATTCACTTCCATGGGTTGATCAGATGATCACTAGGCTGTCTCCCTAAGTTGAAAATATTAAGGTCAACTGTCATGTTCCCAAAAGATAGTTTCATTTGACCGGTTCTACAATTGATCAAAGCATTTGAGGTGGCTAAGAACGGTCTTCCTAGAATGACGGGGATTTGACTTTTGAGATTAGAAACGGGCTGCGTTTCCAAGACAATAAAATCAACAGGGAAAATAAACTCTCCAACTTTGATCAGAACATCCTCTACCTCTCCTTTGGGAATTTTTACAGATCTATCAGCTAACTGTAGAGTGTATCTTGTCGGTTTAAGTTCTCCTACACCTAGTTGTTGATAGACTGAATAAGGAAGGAGGTTGACGCTGGTTCCCAAGTCTAGAAGTGCATTATCAATGTGAGTGTTACCTATGACGCGTGGAATTATGGGACAACCAAGGTACTTGTATTTTAACGGCATGAGTTTTAAAAAAATTTCACTGAGGTTGGCAGCTAAGAAGACTTTCTTGGGGATGTTGGTGGTTCTTGTCTTAGTGCATAAGTCCTTCAAGAACTTTGCATAAGAGGGGATTTGTTCGATTGCATCTAGGAGAGGGATGTTGATCTTGACCTGTTTAAACGTTTTTAGGATTTTCTCAACCTGCAGGGAGTTTTTCCTAGGTTTGAGTCTATCTGGAAAGGGGGCGACGGGCCTATACCTAACTAGATCAGGCTCAATCTCATGTTCAGCGTTTTGGTCATCGGAAGGAATTGCTTCATCAGAAGGAGTGTGTTGGATGGGAGAAGGGGTTTGATCCGGTGGCATTCTAACTTGATTGTCTATTTATTTTCCTGATCTTAGAGTGTGAACTGCATTCACATGAGCTGGATGGGATGAATTTGATCCATTGTCTTTAGGGTTTGCAACAGGTTGACTTAGGAATTTTCCTTTTTCTCTCTCTCTCTCTCTCACGGCAGTGGCTAGTTGCCCAAGTTGGGTTTCTAACTAGGCTATGGCTTGAGTGTTCGAGTTGAGCACTTGGCCGGTGGTTTGCATGAAGGAATTTAGAGTGGTGGATGACTTGGTCAACATATTGGTAGTTTGTGTAGAAGCTTTGATCATAACTTCTAAACCCTTCTCTAAGACACTTAAACGTTTGTCATGATCAGAATTTGAAGGATTTGTAGGCTGGTGAGGATGAAGATGTTGGGTTGGAAAAACTGGGTTAGCTTGTTGAAAATTGTTTGGTACGTTGAATGGAATTGTATTTCCTCTAGGGAATTGTGGGTTCGACGTGGGAATGAAGTTTTGATTTTCGGGAGAATTTCCTTGATTCCATGCAAAGTTGGGATGATTTCTCCAACCTGGATTATAGGTTGGAGAAAATGGATCATTTCTAGGGCGCTTGAATGCAGCGTTCATCTGTTCTAATGAATGGTTGTTTCCTAGGAGAGGGCATTCCTCTGAAACATGGGTAGAAGACTGACACTTATGAAATCCAGTGGCAGAAACATGATTGATTTGAGCTGGAGCTCGTTCCTTAACTTATAAGGCTTCTAACCTCCGCAGAATCGTCGCCATCTTTGCTTCAGAAGCAATGTTTGACTCCAGGGAAAGACCACTAGACTTAGATTGGAGAACTGATGAAACCCTCTCATCACAGTGTTCCCACTGCATTGTTTTTTCGGATAGACTCTCTAGGAATTCCCAAGCTTTATCTGCATTTTTCCTCATAAAAAGATCTTTGAATAGTCTAATCCTTCATATATGACTTGGCACAATCGTCATTTTTCTAGACCATGATGAAGACATTGGATTAAAAGATCTTTGAATCGGTCACAATATTTCCAAAATGGCTCCACTGGGATAATTTTAAAGTTTTGAATATTGTTCCTAAGCTTTACCGTTTTATGAATAGGAAATTTTTTTTAAAGAAAAACGGTGACAAATTCTTCCAAAGTTAAGATGAAATTTATCGGTAAGATGTACAGCCATTTTTTAGCTTTGTCCTTAAGAGAAAATAGAATAAATCTAAGCTTAATTGCATCTTTGGTTAATTCTCTCATTTTAATCATAATACACACTTCGTCAAATTCCGAAATAAAAATATATGCATCTTCTGTTTCATTACCAAGGAATTTGCGAAACATGTTTGTGTAATGCGGTCTAAGCTCAAAATTTACTCTATTTACTTCGGGAAGCCTTATGCAAGATGGAATTGCATTTCTGGTAGGGTAACACATATCCTGGAGAACGGGTTGATTTGTCATTTCTTGGATTGGTTCAACACGGTAACACATATCCTGGAGAACGGGTTGATTTGTCATTTCTTGGATTGGTTCAACACGGATTAAACGATGAGAATTATCCCTAACCCAAGTTTGCATACACCAAAACAACTTTTTTTTTTATTTTAAGGAAAGAAAGAAAATTAGTTTTTTTTAAGAAGAAAAAGATAGAGAAAACCTAACTACAACAAATCAAAGTAATCGCTTTTTAATCATTCTAATTCTAGGGTTTAGCCTAACTCAACTAGACCAGCTCCTAACCAAAAACTCCTATAGTGAAAAGATTAAAGTTTTATCCAGGTAGTTAGCTAGGTAAGGATAGTACTAGTGGGTGATCAGAGATCAATTAAGTACCTTGTTCCTTGCGGAGCACTTTACACAACCCCTAAACCTTGCCTTAGACACCAACTAATTTGAGAAAACTTAAACCGGTTCACTTAAGGATTTCTTGTTCCTTATTGAGCTCGAATCCTTAGGGGCCAACGTTTAATGAGTTTAGAAGGCTTGGGTTTGTGAAGTGAGGAATTAGTGATTTGTGGGCTAAGGAAAGGGTGATGAAATCCCTTACCTTATCTTGATTAGTGGTTTTGCCCTTAAGAATGTTTTAAGTGTGTGCCAAATCAAGTGCTACAATCACTTTGGTAAATTCCTACAAACTATATAAAATGCAACCCTAGAAATTAAAAGCAACTAAAAAGGATGAAAAAAAAAATCTTTTTTTTAATTATGGTCAACAACAATCAAATGTGAGAAGAGAGCTCTTGTTTGAATTTATTATCTTATTAGTTAATGTCCAAGTGAAAGGTGAATTTTATTATGGTCAACAAAAATATTTTTTTTTATAAAACCTAATTGTCTCTAATTGTGAAGCTAACTAAAAAGGGTGGAATTGAAAACGCTAGAAAGAAGACTTACCCGAAAGCAATTCTCTAAGTTCTTGATCTTCAATCCAAGATTTTCAAGCTCCAAGCGGTTCCTTCACAAGAAAACACACTAGTTAAAGAACCAAAATAATAAAATCCTATTTTAGCATATTCCCCGGCAACGGCGCCAAAAACATGATACAGCATAATTATGTACCAAAATTACAAGTGCACAATTGGTCAAGTTATAGTATAAAAATATCGATCCCACGAGGAATGTGATTTTAAGAGTTTATTAGAATTGGTTCTTATATTTTGTGCGTGAAAAAATAGGATTAAAGAATAAGTGTGATTGTAATGAGTGATTGTTGTGAATATATGCAAGATATAATAAATTGAATTTTAGAGGAGAGAAGAAAGAATTAAAGAATAAATGAAATCACAAGGTAAGAAAAAAGAAAGAATAAAATCAAGAAATCAAATCAAGAATGAAAAGAAAATTTAAGAAAGTCAAGATGGAGGATTTAATAAAGGATATGAGAAATCTAGAATTGAATCAACTAGCTAACTCAAATATAAAATACAAACTATTCTCTTTTTATCATATTTTAACTTAGATTTATTAAGCATAGACTATCAAACCATTTAAGGAAAGTATAACCTATCAAATTATCATCTAATTCAAAATTACTATTCATGATAAGAACAACAATAAGATAGTAATCCTAGAATTCATAAGCATAACCTATCAAACCATTTAAGATAAGCATAGATTATCAAATTCTTCTTCTACCGATTAGTTTTCTAGTTGATTATCCTAAACATGAATATTTTAAGTGCAAGAGAATAATCTATACAATATAAAGAAAATTAGATTAGTTTTATACAATTCTAAGATTCCTACACGAATTAATTTCACATCTTAAGTAATAAAAACAAGAAGAAAAAGAACTAATTATAAAAATAAAAAGAAAAGAAAAATATAAACTATGAACAAGAATTAAATCTAACTACAAAGAATTAAAATCTAAACTACAAAATAAATTACAAAAATTAAATACAAGAAAATAAATCTACTCTACAAATTAAAGTTCAAAAAGAAATAAAAAGACAAGAAAATAAATCTACACTACAAGCATGAATGTAAATCTAACTAATAAGCAATAATAAAGAAATTACTAAAAAGAAATAAAAGAGGAAAATAAAAAATACAAACCTTCAAATTGCTCTTCATCTCCATCCTCATCATTCAACAAAGAGGAGAAAAGATAAATTTAAAGTGGAAAAAAAATTATTATTATTAATTACAACAAAAGTTATAATTTTTGGAAGCCTTTCTCAATTAAGAGTAGCCCTCCTCTCCAAATGGAGTTACAAAATTTTTCACACATCTAACCCCTCAGTACTCTCTATCCCTATTGATAGTAAACATCAATGAATGAGAGCCATTGGATTGAAATCTTATCCAAAAACAACAAATTTCAGCCTTTGGATTATAACTGTCTGTACGTTCGTATCGATACCAGCATCGATAGGGGTATCGATGCTGGCATTGATATGGGTATCGATGCTGGCATCGATACCCAGCCTTCTCATGTTGTTGATCCGAGCTTTTCTCTTGTTCTTGGACTTGGGCTTTTGGGCTTTTCCATTTCTTCTTCTTTTTAGCTTTGGGATTTTGGATAATTTGGCAATTGATTTTCCAATGGGCTTCTTTGCTTCATTTCTTTATTTATTCAAGGGATTTTTGTTGAGAGATGAGAGTTTGAGATTTATTATTTATTAACCTGCATTTAAGGATAAAAACAATTATTAGAAGCATATTTATTCATATAAAATAGATAATGAAGGTATAAAATTGTAATAAAATATCATTATCAATGAGGGGCAGGTTTATCATCATCGTCTTCTTCCTCCAGGAAGTGGTTTGGTATTGAAGATTCCTTTCCTTTACCGTAGATAACCTTCTTTTCACCCCCTGCCTTTACGGGAATAACAAATGTCGTCCCGAATGAATCCTACACCTGCTTTTTTGTCAGGCAAAATGATTAAAGCGGCATACAGAAGTCAGGGTTATCATATAACCCCTTCATGATATTATCAAGGCACAACGAGTACTCTAAATCAGCATTTATTGCTACTTCTTTGGCAAGTTGCCAATTACAACTACCATCCGATGATTCTCCATCTTTAAGATTGATTACAATGGGTACAATGTTATTAAGTAAAAAACCACCGTTGTAATCAAACCCAGCTTCGGTATCAGCTTCTTCTCCACTGTTCGTGCCTTGGACTGATGGTTCAGTATCGGATTCAGCATCGTAGAGAAGAGAATTAGTAAAATAATTCTCTAACCCCTTAAACGGTTGCTTATCTGTGACCACCGTCTTGACCTTGTTGTTAGTGTCTACATATTTAAGACACTGATGGAGGGTAGAAGGGACTATAATGTTATTGTGGATCCAATGTCGACCTAACAGTAAGTTATAAGAAGTCTCTGCATCGATCACATAGCACGTGATTTCCGACTTTAAATCTCCAATCTGGCACTTTACCCGGATTTTTCCCAAAGGTCTGGACCCACTGATGTTGAATCCATAGATCGTAGTACCCATGGAGGATAGCTTACTGGCTGGTATTCCGAGACTATACATCAATCAGAGTGGCATGATGCTAACAGCGAAACCCGGATCGACTTGGATCCGGTTGACAACGCTAGAGCCAATGTGCCCGGTGAAATACAAGGGCCGGTCATGCTTTGAATTCTTTGTCTGCATGTCCTCCTTGGTGAAAGAAATGTAAGGAAAATGGTGCGCCGCAAGGTTACAAAAGTGTACTGAAGGCTCTGGCTCTTCGGGGGACGGTTTGATCTAGGTCAGGAAAACGTCCGTATTTGCCAAAGCTTCTTGCAATGCTTCCCTTGTGTCCTTCGACAGACATAGTATCTCATATAGAGTTATTTCAGTCGGTATATTGGCTAATTGCGTCATAATATCAAAACATTATGGAGTATTCGAGCTCCTCGGTTTGTCTCTTCCAATCGTTTGATTGAATCGAGACTGCTTCGGGTTCTGAACCTCCTGGTGTAAAGGCTCCTTCTCCTTTAGTTTTGGCTGAGTCTTCTCAATAGGTATCGAAGGAGTTGTGACTATCCCCATTTCCGCTAATGTCATCGAGGGAATGGTTTTGGTTACTCCTTGTTTGGCTAGCTGATCGGAGGTACTCAGATATTTGAAATGGTATTCATTTCCACTCCTGGTAGCAAAGACCTCTTGCTCATCTTCGGAGAGCGGGAAAGTGGGAATTTCTTCGTCATTTTCTTCTAGAATAGCTGTAACTCTATAACATGACTTTCCTTTCCTCTTTGATTTCTTCTTAGATGACGACCTAGCCCATTGTTCGTCTTCGATCAGATCCGGATGGACCCAGAGAATCTCGCCATTTAGAGCTGTGTGTGGCACAAGTCATTTCTGGCGTTGTTTGTGAGGATCATCATTAACAGTCTTCACTGCTATGTTTATTACAGGCTCGGGCTGGAACCAGTCCAAAGGAACAGATTTGAAGCTAATTGACACAGCGTTCGCACCCACTTTCTTCTCCTTGGACGATTTCACTATCAGGACCCCAACATCTATCAACGCTTGGATCTTATCCTTGAGGGTGTAACATGCTTTGGTAGGATGATGCATCGCTCTATGGAATGCACAGTATTTTGGGTCATTAACCTTCTTGGCGTCTTCCTAATCCTGGATTGGAGGTAATTTGATTTTTTTATTCTCCACGAGATGTTTGAAGAGACCAGGAACTTCGTCCTCCCTGAAAGAATAAACTTTCGGAAATTTTGGTTCGGTAGTCTTTGGCTTTTGTGACCTTTGTTGCCATTGTGACTGTTGAGGCCCTTTTTGTGGTTGTTGTTGCTCCTACTGTTGTAATTCAAACGTCTGGTTTGCATCCACCGCATTCACTTGGGCTTTCCCTTTACCTCGAGGAACAAAATTCTGCTTCGGGGTATTAGCCGACGTTTGACCTCTTTCGGCCTTCTTCCTTTTGAGGAAACGTTTGGCTCGTTCTCCTTGCACTTTCAAGTCTTTCCAAGTCTTGGACGGCGCCATTCCTATGGCTTCCAGGATATCTAGTGAAAGGTTGTTGTGACAAGTCTCAATGATAAAATCTTCGCTTACCGGATCTCGACAATTCATCTCTTTGTTCCAGAATCTTTTAACGAAGTTCTCTACCGACTCTCCGTCCTTCTGTTTCTCATAGAACAGCGTTCCAATTGAAACTTCGGTGTCGTCATTGAAGAAATTTGTAAGGAACATGTCTTCCATGTCGTCCCAACTGTTGATACTCCCCGGCTTGAGACGACGATACCAATCGAAGGCCGCTCCTCGAAGAGTGCTAACGAATGACAGTACCATTAGAGGTTCATTGCCTGAGATTATTCCTAAATAGGACTTGAAGTATATTAAGTGCTGAGTGGGGGAACCCTTTCCGTCAAATGGCGTGAAGTTGATTAAATTAAACTTCACCGTATATGGGATTGATTCTCATTCTCTCGGGTATGGACATGGTATTCTGGACTTCTTTACCTCCTGAGCACTCATCAATGTGTTGATTTTGCTCTCCAAGTCCCTCATCTTCTTATCTTCGCTCATATCTTTCTTTGAGTGATTACAAGGAGAAGTGACATGGTCTTCCTTCGTATTGTCGTATGAAGGTCCACCCCTAGCATTGTTATCAACGGGAGGGATTTCCACATTGATGTTCTCGTCTGTTTCCCGATCACTGTCAACCTGATTAGGGTTATTATGACGACTGGACTCCCCTTGTTGATTTGTCAGCATGCAATTTGTTAGCTATGCATGTCTCTCATTTCTTGCATAGCCATCTGATGCGGCATAAATATGTACCAAAAATGTTGCAAGTGCACAACCGTGTGAAGTTATAGTATAAAAATATCGATCCATGAGGAAGGTGGTTTGTAGGAGAAAGTATAAAATCGGTTCTTATGTTGTGTGCGTGACAAATAAGAGTGATAAGTGAATGTGATTGTGGAGAGATGAAAATGATTGTGTAAATGAATATATTTAAGAGTGGAAGTGATAATATAAATGTGATCAACAAGGAAAGAAGGAAAAATCAAAAACAAATAAAAATCGAGAATGTAAAGATAGCGGATTCAATTAAAGATATGGGTAATCTAGAATTGAATCCACTTCTTAGAAAAAGGTGATTTCCTAGAGGGTTCTAGCCTAAAGGCGAATCAAAAAAATATATAAATGAACAAAAAGAAAAACTAAACCCAAAAGGGTTCTAGCCTCAAGGTGAACAGTGTAAGAAATTAAAATCTAATTACAAAATAAATTATAAAATCTAAACTATAAAATAAATTATAAGAATTAAATACAAAAAAATAAATCTACTCTATAAGCATGAAATAAATCTAATTTATAAGCATAAAATAAATCTAAGGCAAGAGGGCTCTAGCCACTTGGCTATTTAAACAAGAAAATAAAATCTAATTACAAGCATAAATCTAAACTAATAAGCAATAAAAGAGAAATAAGAAAAACAAACGTTCAAATTAATCTCCATCTTCATCTTCATCTTCATCATCTAACAAAGAGAAGAAGAGAAAAATTTAAAGTGGTGAAAAAAATTATTTTATTAATTGTAATAAAAAGTTACAAATTTGGAAGGCCTTCTTAATTAAGAGTAGCCCTCCTCTCCAAAAGGAGTTACAAAAATTTTCATACCTCTAACCCCTCACTCTCAACCCCTATTTATAGTAAACATCAGTGAATGAGAGCCCTTGGATCAAACTTGAGCCCCAAGAATGCAATTTCGGTCGTTGATGAAATCTGGATGACTTCGCATCGATGCAGACATCGATGCCCACATTGATGATGCTCTAATAAAAATTTTGACTTCACGGTTGGTTTCGTCTCGTCGAGATAGGCAATTTTCATATATTATATGTTAAATTCTGCCTTCCGGATTGGGAGATGTCGTCGTTTCTTTGCGGCCAACTATCTTGAATACATTTTTTTCATATTTAATTTTTTTATTTTCTCCGGCTTCTACAGACTACTCGGCTTGATTCTGGGCTTGGGCTTTTTGACTCTTTCTTGTGTTCTTTATTTAATTCATGGGTTTTTGTTGAGATAAGAGATTTTGGGCTTTATTCTTCACTAACCTGTAATTAAAGATAAAAATAATTATTAATGGCATATTTATTCATATAAAATAGATAATAAGGGTATAAAATTATAATAAAATATGATTATCAAATACCCCCATATCTAAACTTTTGCTAGTCCTCTAGAAAAAAAAGAAAAATAAAAGAATACCTAACTCACTTTCGCAGGAATCGCGATTGCATTTAGCAAATATAACATGCCTTTAAACTCCTAGGTTACCCTAGTGGACGAGTTGTAGTCTCGTGAGGGTTTGCAATGAATATACCCACAAAATTCGGTCTACTTGCCAAATTAAAGAAGTCAGTAAATAACTAAATTCATTTGATAACTTTAGACAATCTAATTGAAGCTAGTTATCACTCAAGAAAACGTTTTTATAAATAACTTGAAGGTAAATTTCCTAGAAAATCTTCTCATTATAGCAATACAAAACCAAGCCAAACTTAGAAATTTAATTTAAAAGTTTTGAAAAGAACATGCTAACTCTTTGTTTAAAATAATATTCAAGTTGCTTGATCTAAAATATTTTCCAAGACCATATATACAAATATAACTAAAACATTTATTAGTATTTTTATTTTTTTATATATATATTTTTTTATATTATTTTTATTTTTTAACTCTTTCTTCCTTGATGATTTTTTCTACTTTAACGGGCTTTCTAAGCGACCATTTAATGAGTTTTGGGCCAATGGATCCCAACCCAATTGGGCTTAGGTCATTAAGTATGGAAATACTCTTTGGGTTTAATTACTCGGTCAACTTAGGCTTTATAAGATAGAATCACCTTGAATTTAAGAGTTTTTTTTCATTTGGTGCTCATGTTTCGCACTCTTCTTTTGTAATTTTTTTTATATGTATATGTATATATATTCTAAAAAATATGTAAGTCAAGATACTTTGAAAAATTATTTTTAACTCTAAGCTAAGCATGCATAAATTCTATTATTTTAAATAAAAATCTAAGTTAAGGCTTAAGTGAAGTATACTACTTTCAAAATTATTTCTTAAAATATTTATTTAGAGTTATCATAAAAGGTAAACTTGAGTAAATAACAAACTAGAGATTAGAAAATTTAAAATTTATCAAATAAATTAACTATTACATAACTCTCAATTTGGCAAGTGACGATATTTTTATAAAAAAAAATTTTAAGGAAAAGAAAAAAATGACAAAAATGCAACTAAAAATATAAAATAAAGAGAAAAAAATAACTAATTCCCACCACCACACCTAAATGTTGCATTGTCCTCAATGCAAACTCCATGATGCACAAAGTAAAGCTGATAAGAAGTGAAGTACTTACATTTGATCAGCAGATAAAAATCTACAATTACCTTTGATCTGAGGAGGATAGAAACAAAAATTTATTATTCTCTTCTTTTTTTATGTTTTTTTTACAATTGAACAAGAAACTCTCAAAGGAGAGAAAAATAAATTCTTTTTATTATTCTGAAATAAACAAAACAAATAATGTAGAATGAAGTGTTCAACACGAAGAGCTCGTATTCTACATTGAATCCTACCTTATTGTTAAAAATTCTTCCCCGGATTTTAAATAAATTCAGAATGATAAAATCAATAATGTGAAATTCCAAGCATTTTGGGGTGTTCAATAATTCTTGCAATAAAGTAAGGTAGGTATTATTGGTGTCATGCATTTTGTATTTCTTAATGAACTTAGACTCTTGTACTGTAAAGTTTTGTTTTCTAACAACCAATTCTTCTATAGAGTTCTGAAAATTTAGTTGTTGATTATTCTCCAAGAATCTAAGTTCATCAAGAAAGAGTTCTTCAAATTTTAATTCCAAGCAGCAAATGTTTAACACAGTTTCATTATTCTCAAGGACCTGATCTGCTTCTTCTAAAAACTCAAACTCTTCATCAAAAATTTCCTCAAAACTTAAATCAGACTCTTCTTCTTCTTCTTCTTCTTCTTCTTCTGATCTTTCCTGAATATAATTTATTTCTAGAGGCTGATTATTTGGCTGGTCCCCTGGATTAAAAATATTGAGATTAGCAGTCAAATTCCTAAATGACAGCTTCATTTGACCAGTTCTATAGTTGATGAGAGCATTAGAAGTGGCTAAGAAAGATCGTCCTAAGATGACAGGTGTCTGTCATTTAGGATTAGAAACAGACTGTGTTTCCAAGACTACAAAATTTACTAAAAAAATAAAATCTCCAACCTTAATCAGAACATCCTCTAACTCACCCATAGGGACCTTAACAGATCTATCAGCCAACTGTAAGATGCATCTGGTTGGGTTTAGTACACCTAGACCCAATTGCTGGTAGACTGAATATGGAAGCAAATTGACACTTGCCCCTAAGTCTAAAATCGCCTTATCAAAGTGAGTATTACCAATTATACATGAAATGATGGGGGAACCTGGATCTTTATGTTTCAAAGGTATAGGATTTGATAGCATTTCACTGATATTGGCGGCTAAAAAGACTTTCTTTGGAACATTTATTCTCCTCTTCTTAGTGCATAATTCTTTTAAAAATTTAGCATAAGATGGAATTTGTTCAATTACATCTAAGAGATGAATGTTGACCTTAACCTGCTTGAATGTTTCTAGGATCTTTTCCTCCTGAGGAGAGTGTTTCGTAGGCCTGAGTCTATCTGGAAAGGGAGCAACTGGTCTAAATCTATCAAACGCAGGCTCAGGTTCGGGTTCAGGTTCTTGGTCATCTAAGGGGGGTGATTGTTGAATAGATTCATCAGAAGGAGAAGGAGAAGGAATTTGTATTGGATCAAAAGTTTGACTTAGAGGAGTTCTCACTTGATTATCGACCTGTCTACCTGACCGAAGTGAATGGATTGCATTCACTTAAGCTTCATAGGATGAACTGCATCCTATGTCTTTAGGGTTGACTACGGGTTGACTTGGAAATTTTCCTTTCTCTCTTTTACTCATGACACTAGCTAGTTAACCAAGTTGGGATTCTAATCTAGCTATAGCTTGAGTGTTGGAGTTGAGCATTTGTCCGTTTAATTGCATGAAGGAATTCAGAGTGCTAGACGTTTGAGTCAACATATTCGTGGTTTGAGTGGAGGCCTTAATTATGGTTTCCAAACCTCTTTCTAAGACATTAAGACGGTTATCCTAATCTAGATTGTGATGAGTCTGAATTACAGCTTGATGAAGAGGAGACTGATTTTGATACGGCAGATTAGGTTGTTGAAATTGTAGATGAGAATTGAAAGGAACTGTGTTTCCCCTAGGAAAATGTTGGGTCGAAGCGGGAGTGAAGTTTTGAGTTCTGGGAGAATTTCCTTGATTCCATGCAAAGTTGGGATGATTTCTCCAACCTAGATTGTAGGTTGGAGAAAATAGATCATTTCTAGGGCGCTGGAATACAGCGTTCATCTGTTCTAATGCATGGTTGTTTCCTAGGAGAGGACATTCCTCTAAAACGTGGGTAGGAGACTGACAATTATGATATCCTGGGATAGAAACATGATTGATTTGAGCTAGAGCTCGTTCCTTAATTTCTAAGGCTTCTAACCTCTACAGAATTGTCGCCATCTTCGCTTCAAAAGTAATGTTTGACTCCAAGGAAAGACCACTAGACTTAGAATGGGGAACTGATGAAACCCTGTCATCACAGTGTTCACATTGCATTGTTTTCTCGAATAGACTCTCTAGAAATTCCCAAGCTTCGTTGGCATTTTTCCTCATAAAATCCCAGTGGCATATTAATTCTAAGGAAGTTTTTGCAGAATAATCTAATCCCTCATAAATTATTTGGCACAATCGCCATTTTTCTAAACCGTGATGAGGATATTGGATGAGAAGATCTTTAAATCAGTCAAAATACTTCCAAAAAGGCTCTCCTGGGACAATTTTAAAATTCATGATGTTGTTTCTTAGCTTCACCGTTTTATGGATAGGAAAAAATTTCTTAAGAAAAACGGTGATAAATTCCTCCCAAGTAGTGATGGAATTTACGGGTAAGCTATACAGTCAGTTTTTTGCTTTGTCTTTAAGAGCAAATTGAATAAATCTGAGTTTGATCGTATCTTCTGTTAATTCTCTCATTTTAATCATAATACACACTTCCTCAAATTCCGAGATAAAAATATATGCATCTTCTGTTTCATTTCCAAGGAATTCGGGAAGCATGTTTATGTAATGCGGTCTAAACTGAAAATTTATTCCATTTGTTTCGGGGAGCCTAATACAAGAGGGGATTGCATTCCTAATGGGATAGCACATATCTTGAAGAACGGGTGGATTAGGATACACCATTTCTATGATTGATTCAAAGGGAATTAATCGATGTGTATTATCCCTAATCCACGGTTGCATACACCAAAACTATTTCTTTTTATACTTTTTTTTATTATAAAAGTTAGTTTTTTTTAATGAGTAGAGAATGGAAAAAGAGGAAAAATCCTAACTAAGCAAATCAAAATCAATCACTTTTCAATCACTCTAACTCTACGGTTAAGCCTAACTCAACTAAACTAGCTCCTAACCAAAAACTCCTAAAGTAAAAAGATTAAAGTTTTACCCGGGTAGTTAGCCAGGTAAGGATAGTACTGGAGGGTGATCAGAGATCAATTAAGTACCTCGTAATGTTCTTACTGAAAGAGAGGAAACAACAAGCATCAAAGCGCTAGCGAGATCATCACTACCTCTCCCTAGGGGAAGGGGTAGGAGTATATAAGAAAATGAGTCAGTACTTACATATATCAAATCATTCATATAGCTCTCTATGAAAAACAAATAGTAGAGGAAACATACTCAAATCTCCAACATAAAGAATAAATACATTATCTCGAATTACATCCGAGTAGCCTGCTCTAATATAAGAGGATGTCAACCAAACCAAAACGAATATAACCGCCGTCCATAACGGGTGTGCCAAAATCTCAAAAGAAATACCCTACTCGCGGGTAATCTATCATGGAAGTAAAACTTACAACTGATCAAATATCTATGTATGCATCATCTTGTGCTATAGCGATACTCTTGTAATATTCTTACTCAATCGCTCTGCGGTAATAGGATTTATTATCTCCCTATTCCAGATACATGTAATAACGATACTATTGTAATACTCTTACTCAATCGTTCTGCGATAATAGGTTTTATCTTCCTATTTTCGGATACGTGAAAGATCAAATACTAGTCATGTGTATTTATAAATTTTAACTTGTGATAAAAGTGTGTTAATTTAACACAAACTAAGCATAAGTGCACATATCTCGGTATGTGTGTCCACATCTGAAGTTCACCATCATCCTAGGTGTTTAACAAGTTTTAACATTGTAGTTAATCATCACAAGTGTAGGCGTTAAAAATTGCCCATAGGTCCTCAAACACAGTGCAAGACAAGGAAAAGATGATAAACGTTATTATCCAAGTCAAAGGAATTCATCCAAAATCAGCAAGGCGACGAAGCGTACGCAAAACAAAGAAGCTGGAAGAATCACGAAACATTGCTTAGAAGCTTGAACAGTGCCGAGTCACCAAAAGCTGACTCGCACAGTTCCGAGTCACCAGAAGCTGACTCGCACAGTTCCGAGTCACCAGAAGCTGACTCGCACAGTTCCGAGTCACCAGAAGCTGACTCGCACAGTTCCGAGTCACCAGAAGCTGACTCGCACAGTTCCGAGTCACCAGAAGCTGACTCGCACAGTTCCGAGTCACCAGAAGCTGACTCGCACAGTGCCGAGTCACCAGAAGCTGACTCGCACAGTTCCGAGTCACCAGAAGCTGACTCGCACAGTTCCGAGTCACCAGAAGCTGACTCGCACAGTTCCGAGTCACCAAATGCTGACTCGCACAGTTCCGAGTCACCAGAAGCTGACTCGCACAGTTCCGAGTCACCAGAAGCTGACTCGCACAGTTCCGAGTCACCAGAAGCTGACTCGCACAGTTCCGAGTCACCAGAAGCTGACTCGCACAGTTCCGAGTCACCAGAAGCTGACTCGCACAGTTCCGAGTCACCAGAAGCTGACTCGCACAGTTCCGAGTCACCAGAAGCTGACTCGCACAGTTCCGAGTCACCAGAAGCTGACTCGCACAGTTCCGAGTCACCAGAAGCTGACTCGCACAGTTCCGAGTCACCAGAAGCTGACTCGCACAGTTCCGAGTCACCAGAAGCTGACTCGCACAGTTCCGAGTCACCAGAAGCTGACTCGCACAGTTCCGAGTCACCAGAAGCTGACTCGCACAGTTCCGAGTCACCAGAAGCTGACTCGCACATTTCCGAGTCACCAGGACTCTTGTTGGATACAAAACCTCCCCAAACACGGATTTCGATGATTTTTAAGGATTCTTTCGTCCCAAAACCTCTCCAACTGCTCTGAGGTTATCCATAAACACGTTTAGACAGTTACAAATCGCAGATAATGTTTAAACATCAATTCCTACTAGGAGACGCATCTCAAAAAGCCTATAAATAGAAGCCTAAGGTCTTCTTTCAAGGGGATCGGAGATCTGAGATTAAGAAGGCGAGGTGCTGTCAAATTGACCAGTCAACCACGAATTTCAGAGGAGAATCATCAGAGCTTGGCGAACACTTTCATAAAGAAAGCCCCTTCGAAAGGTTCGTGATTCTCTTCCCTTCTTTCCTCCGGATTAAACTTGGTTTTAATCTCGAGAAGAGCCACAATCTCGCTTGGTCGTGATTGTCGCTTCCGTAATTGTTGCCCTCGTGAAACAAGAGCGTAATTATATTGTCGATCGGCTTTGGTCTGCGGTGGTCCACGGACTAACGCGTCCCCGGCACAGGCAAAGATCCCATGCAAAGCAGCGGGAGATAAACTACTGCTGCGTTTTGTTTGATAAAGTTGTAATCTTTATTTTTCGTTGTAAGAAGATCTTATAAAAAGATCAACTCTCTTTTCAGTTTTGACTTGTAATCGATAAACGGTGTAACAGGTTTGAAAACAATGGAAAAGACAACTTTTGACACAAACAAACTGGCGACCACAGTGGGAGCCGACAGCTTTTCTGCAAAAGCTGTAGTGTCGCAACCAAAGATCGTCATACCGATCAACGAGGAGGTCGAGTACGAGTTCGACCAAGCAAAATATGAAGAGTACTTATCCTCCTCTTCCCGATCATCCTCCCCTCGTAGGAATAGGAGAAACTCCACAAGAAAAGGTCGAGGACATTTGGATTTGAAGGTTCAAAATCAAGAACCTCATCCCGCAGCGGTTCAAAAGACTCCTTGTGAAGCTGAAGCTACCAAGGCCGAACCAACTTTATCCAAGAGGGCGCGTCAAAGACGGCGTCAACGCCTAGCACGCCAATTGGCCAAGGCCTCTGAGCCGGTGGATGGAATCCGCTACGAAGCGGATCTGAAGTCTAGAGGACGCCAACAGGCACAGCAGCGACTTAGCGATTGGTCTAAACCAACGACAAATGAATGGGTCCCCGCTAAGAGGACACGTTCCACTCTTGAAGAACGAACCAAGAAGCGCCACGCTTTACTTGCGCACGCAAGAATCCTGGTACAAGAGGCCAAGAAACTACAAACAAGTACTGCAGACTTTAAACTGACGAAACCACGTCAAATCTGGAGGCCAAAATCCAGAACAAAGCCCGAAAAAACCGAGGCACTGGCTGCTGGCTCGGCCAAGGCCGAGTCACTAAAAGCTGGCTCGGCCAAGACCGAGTCGCCAAACGCTGGCTCGGCCAAGACCGAGTCGCTAAACGCTGGCTCGGCCAAGACCGAGTCGCCAAACGCTGGCTCGGCCAAGACCGAGTCGCTAAACGCTGGCTCGGCCAAGACCGAGTCGCCAAACGCTGGCTCGGCCAAGACCGAGTCGCTAAACGCTGGCTCGGCCAAGACCGAGTCGCCAAACGCTGGCTCGGCCAAGACCGAGTCGCTAAACGCTGGCTCGGCCAAGACCGAGTCGCCAAACGCTGGCTCGGCCAAGGCCGAGTCACCAATTGCTGACCCGCGAGCTGGTTCATCTCTGTCTGCAGAAATTTCGCCTCCTGCGACCAGCTTCAAGTCTCCGACAGCTCCTGCTTTTGTTCCAATGACTTCCTCACCTCCTGTAAAACCCCACGGCGGCGTGGACTCATCCCGAGTTAAAATGAGCATTATGGATCGTCTCGGCCCTTTGCATAAAAACAAACCCCGCTTGATTGGTCAAAATGGGGGACGGGAGCGAGTCTCCAGTAACTCAAAAACTCCTCATACAGAGAAAGTACCAGTAACCGCTCGCCTTGGGCTACGGGTAGAAGTTCGAGATTCTGTTGAACCCTCACGCGCGCGAAGGCGAGTTTTCAAACGAGCGACTCTTGAAAATAATGACAGAGCGATATACCCTCAAAGAGAGCTTTATTCGTCAGAAGAAGACGATGATAGAATAAGAGGGTTATGCCAACACAAGATAGGTGGCTCCGATAATAATATCGATGAGCTGTACTATCAGACTGGGGGTATGAGTAAATCTCGGAAGAGAAACTCCCGAGAAAGGGATTCTCGTTGTCCTTGTACTAAACTCATCAAGGCAGTATTAGCAGAATGTAACTATTCCAAGACTGCCTCGCAAAGGATTTCAGTGTTTGAAAGACTTTCTACAGAAACGGAGAGAAACAAATCAAGACATTTCCGTAAAAGAAAGCCACCCGTTCGGGAACGTGAACTCTCGGAATTCACGATTAATATGGCAGAAAAAGGAAAGTCCACGCGGCGCTACAACCCTGAGCCCTTTTCACAAATGTCCAAACGGTTAACTCGGCTGCAAACCGGGGCTATAAGGCCTAGGGATTACAATTACAACAGGATCCAGAGAAGACAGTCCTCAGACGAAGAAGCATCGGATGCTAACTCAGCGATTGCTTCAGATGCTACTGTATCCAGTACAGGACAGTCTCGAGAGTCGTTCATGATCACCACAGAACAGATGGCTCAACTTCTTCAAGAAGCTTTGGCCAAGCAAAAAGAGGATTTCAAAATTGAAATGGAGATGGCTGTACAACGTGTTAAAGATTTACACGCACAACAACTCCAACAGCTGACAAACCAGCGCGGTGAATCTAGTCGTCATCCGACCGCTAATCAGATAGATAGCGACTCAGAGGTAGAAGAAAATCTTAACATGGAGACTCCCCGCGAGAACAGGAATACGGAAGGCGTTCTTAACGCTGGGGGTGGTATCAATATCCATCCCCAAAATCGCCAGAAGAGTGAGGTAGGCGAAGATCTTAAGATGAAAGACTTGGAAAGCAAAATCAATGCTTTGATGTCTGCCCAAGAAGTAAAAAAGACTGGCATTCCGTGTCCCTACCCGAGGGAGTGGGACTCCATTCCATACCCACCGAAGTTCAATTTGATCAACTTCACACCATTCGATGGAAGGGGCTCCCCTACCCAACACTTGATTTATTTCAAGTCTCACCTGGGGATCATTTCAGGTAACGAACCTCTAATGGTACGATCGTTCGTAGGAACCCTTCGCGCTGCTGCATTTGATTGGTACCGCCGGCTTAAACCGGGAAGTATCACTACATGGGACGATATGGAAAGCATGTTTCTCGCTAATTTCTTCGACGATGACACGGAGGTGTCAATCGGGACGCTCTTTGAAGAAAAGCAGAAGGATGGAGAACTCGTGGAAAACTTTGTTAAACGCTTCCGGAACAAGGCAATGAACTGCCGAGATCCGGTCACGGAGGAGTTCATACTCCAGACGTGCCATAATAATCTTTCCATAGATGTATTAGAAGCTATGGGAACAGCACCGTCCAAAACGTGGAAGGATCTGAAGGTCCGAGGGGAGCAAGCTGAGCGATTCCTCCGAAGGAAGAAAGCCGAGAGGGGTCAATCAACAACTAAGCCTCCGAATTCTAACTTTGCCTCTCGTGGCAAAGGCAAATCACCTGCAACAGCTGTTGACGCTAACCAGACGTCGCAAAAGCAACTCCCGCTAAGGTAAGCCAATTGAGAACGGCAAGACTCCAAAGAGTATACGAGTATAAACTGTTTCTCAATCCTCCAATAGGTGCAAGAGGTTAAACTGCTCCCTGCATACTCCAATAGGTATATGAGTCTAAACTGTTTCCCACTTTTGACGGGAAGTTCCTGGAGGATGTTACACTAATATTCTTAAGGATAACCCGGTCAGGTAACTGAGAATAATGTCCGAACCGGTTCCACAGAGGAAGCTGGGGGTGGATGATTTATGTAACGGGAAGTTCCTAGAGAATCATATATTCTTAAGGATAACCTGAACATGCGATTGAGGATAACGTACTCCTCGTTACACCCAGTTTTGTAAGAAAGCTGGAGTGGAAGTTCCCAAAAGAATTTTAGTATTCTTAGGGATAACCCGATCGACATGAACAAAGTGATGAACACTAAATCTCTCACCGATCAGACTAATTGACGGTGGGACCGTTAAATTCGATCAAGTTTAATCCCATTCAAATTCTCACCGCGTCTGTGCACTCAACACTCTCATTGCTAGAGTCTGGACATAATATTCAGAATTGGTCAAACCTTTCTACAGTTAGGACCAAAACCAAAACCCCTCTCGATTCCAGTTAGGACCACAGTCAAAATCTCCTCTCGATTCCTCCAATGAACGAGAGGTCCACTTTCAAATCGAGTGATCAAACCTTCCTACAGTTAGGGTCATCTCAAACTCCTGTTTGGCCAAACCTTCCTACAGTTAGGGTCAAAACCATAATTCACTCTCGATAAATGAGAAATTCACATTTAGTTCGGTAATCAAACCTTCTGACAGTTAGGATTATCCAAGTTTTTCGATTCTCGGAGTAGAGATCCCACTCTTAGTTTCACCTTTCCAGATTCTGGGGGTGGAGATCCCACCTCGAGCCTCCTTTCCAGCTGAAGATAGAATATAAAATTCTTCTTCTTCAGTGTCGGGAGATAGAATATAAAATTCTTCCTCTCCCATTTCGGGTTCGTCTTTGCCCCAAGAGAAGACACCGCCTTTTTCAACTCTCAAAATCTGTGCCTCACAGGTACAGGGAATTTTATCCCGAATCCTAAACAGGGATAAGTCTGCGCCTAACACGCGCTGCCGGTTTAATCTTTTTCCGTAGAAAAAGACACCAGGGTTCGATTCTGGGGTATTCTGTCCTGAAACCTAAGCAGGGATAAGTCTGCGCTTAACCCGCGCTGCCGGTTAGTTCTTAACCGTAAAAAAGAACACTCGTTCACATATTCAACATTGTGACAGGTTATTATTAATAACACCAAAATGAATTTCATCCTGAATCCTAAGAAAGGATATGCCGACGCCTAACACGCGTCGCCGGTTTAGTCTTTCTCCGAAGAAAAAGACACCAGAGTTCGATTCTGGGGAATTTTATCCCGAAGCCTAAGTAGGGATAAGTCAGCGTCTAAAACACGTTGCTGGGTAGCCTACTCCCATAACAATGGTGAAGTCTACATATTCGAAATTGTAGCATCAAGTCTAAGGGAGTTCATTCGTTTAGCACAACATCACATGCGGAACGGATTTAGACAATCCGCATGTAAGCCCGATTCGAACGGTAGTCGGTAAGAGCACGTCAAATCCGTTGATGGCTGAGGATTTGCCAAAAATCCTAAGTCAACGTCTCATACACGTTGCTGTTTAGTCTTTTCACAGGAGAAAGACGAAGTCTACATATTCGAAGTTGTAGCATCAAGTCTAAGGGAGTTCACTCTCTTAGCACAACGTCACATGCGGAACGGATTTAGACAATCCGCATGCTAGCCCGACTCAAACGGTGGTCGGTAAAGGCTCATCAAACCCGTTGATGGCTGAGGGTTTGCCCAAAATCCTATAAATATGATAGTCACTGACGCATCAGCTTCATTGGTTGGTCTCGTGACTTGAGCATCGAACAACATTCGAAACCCTAAGGTTAACGCCAGTCAACGCGTAACCCTAGGTCAAAGCCGATCAATGCGTTGCAATGAAAGAATCAATACTCCGAAAAGTATACGAGTATAAACTGCTTCTTAAAACTCCAATGGGTACATGAGTTTAAACTGTTTCCCACCCCCGACGGGAAGTTCCTGGAGAATATCGTATACAATATTCTTAAGGATAACCAGGCGACCTACGATAAGTATACAAGGATAAACTAACTTTCAGAACTCCCAAGAGTATACAAGTATAAACTGGTCCTCTCTGCTTCAAATGCATGACTTTTGGTCAACGTCAGTCAAGGTGTCACCAGATGGGAATTCCCCAACAACGAGGGTCAACTCAACGTTAAATCAGCGACGCCGTTTAGTTTCAAGATTTCAACAGCGGTCAGACGATAAACACAGAGCCGTAAAAACTTCATCTATTCGACAGAACTCTGAATAGATTGAGGGCTGAAGGAGTCAAGAAATGAAACCCATGACAGGTCCTTCTGCAAATATAGCCTATCATATCCAAAGTATTTCAGCCTCCTCTATAAAAGAAACGAGACTGAAACACTTTGGAGGGGGTATCTGTAAGCGTTAAAAATTGCCCATAGGTCCTCAAACACAGTGCAAGACAAGGAAAAGACGATAAACGTTATTATCCAAGTCAAAGGAATTCATCCAAAATCAGCAAGGCGACGAAGCGTACTCACCAAGAGCTGACTCGCACATTTCCGAGTCACCAGGACTCTTGTTGGATACAAAACCTCCCCAAACACGGATTTCGATGATTTTTAAGGATTCTTTCGTCCCAAAACCTCTCCAACTGCTCTGAGGTTATCCATAAACACGTTTAGACAGTTACAAACCGCAGATAATGTTTAAACATCAATTCCTACTAGGAGACACATCTCAAAAAGCCTATAAATAGAAGCCTAAGGTCTTCTTTCAAGGGGATCGGAGATCTGAGATTAAGAAGGCGAGGTGCTGTCAAATTGACCAGTCAACCACGAATTTCAGAGGAGAATCATCAGAGCTTGGCGAACACTTTCATAAAGAAAGCCCCTTCGAAAGGTTCGTGATTCTTTTCCCTTCTTTCCTCCGGATTAAACTTGGTTTTAATCTCGAGAAGAGCCACAATCTCGCTTGGTCGTGATTGTCGCTTCCGTAATTGTTTCCCTCGTGAAACAAGAGCGTCATTATATTATCGATCGGCTTTGGTCTGCGGTGGTCCACGGACTAACGCGTCCCCGGCACAGGCAAAGATCCCACGCAAAGCAGCGGGAGATAAACTACTGCTGCGTTTTGTTTGATAAAGTTGTAATCTTTATTTTTCGTTGTAAGAATATCTTATAAAAAGATCAACTCTCTTTTCAGTTTGAACTTGTAATCGATAAACGGTGTAACAGGTTTGAAAACAATGGAAAAGGCAACTTTTGACACAAACAACAAGGTCAAGAGAAATGCTCGACAAACAGAAATAAAACCAAAACCATGCACGGGCTCCAGAGACTACCTAGGTCTCTGCCCTGCACGCGGTCGACCGTGAGCCCAAAATCCAGTTTTTCCAGGATTTTTTTGTGTGTGTCGTGTTCACGTCGTGTTTTTGTGATTTAAACATGGTAAAAACTTCACAAATCTTGCATACAAACATGTTAAAGAAAATAGAAATATCTGGAAACAAAATCAACATATATAACCATGATTTTATGCATTATATTTATATTCAAAATCCTAAAACATGCATAAAAGCTCAAAACGACGAATCAAACTTCTTTCTTTAGATTAACCACGTTTTAAAATCATCTTCAGATCTTAAATATATCTGTAAAATTCGTTCTCAACCTTTTTAGTATGAAAAGACCTAATCTTTATACATATAATACAAACGAGTTGTCTTTTATTCATAATCTAATCATTTAGACTCTACAAAATATGTTTAAATCTCTTTAAAAGCATTTTGAAAACTGGGAGGGAGATTAGCAGAAATGATACTTTCCTGAGATTGTCGAAAAACGTTTTAGAAGCAAGGTTGAAGGAAATCTCCACTCCAAAAGCCAAAAACCAAGAAAATCCCACTCGAAAGTCTCTAATCTTCTCCAAGAAATCAAACTAGGGTTTGAGTGTTTTGGTGGCTATTAGGGTTCTTAGGAAAACTAAGAAAAATGTGAAAAACTCATATATATATATATATATATCAGGAAAAATGAATATGGGTTTAGAAATCCAAAAACCAACTCAAAACAGGATTCAAAAATACTCTGCAGGTTTCGCGGTCGACCGTGGCGGTCGACAGGACTGGGTATTTCCAGTTTTTCAAGGGTTTGGCCATTGTTCATGTTTTGAGTCTTTTCTCTCTCATGCATGAACTCGTTCATACTCACAACACATGGTATTATACTCATATACCATTTAATAAAATTTATCATACTAAATATCCATATATCATAATTAATCTTATATTAATATATCATTCAAAAATTATCGGGGTTTTACAGTAGGCATGTGATAATCTCTCATAAGCACAAGCGAGTTTATTGATAGATAGATCATCATCAGATTCCGAATCGCTTACCACACTAGGACTATCGTCTAGTGGTCATGTGCAAGATGCACCTCTATCACTTAAAGTTGATTCCACCACAACGCGTCGAATCTCCTCCAAATCTTCTTGATGTGCTTCAAAAAGTTTCCAAATCGTGTAAGCACTATCAAAATGAGCAAATCTCCTCCAAATCTTCTTGATGTGCTTCAAAAAGTTTCCAAATCGTGTAAGCACTATCAAAATGAGCAAGTTCATTAGAAATACATCAAAAAGTTTCCAAATCGTGTAAGCACTATCAAAATGAGCAAGTTCATTAGAAATACATGGTTCAAAAACCTTATGCAATAATTCTAACACTAACTTGTTCATTGTAAACATTTTCTTATCATGATTGCTCCACTTGGATTTCTCCAATATAGGCACAATATAAGCACAATCAATAGCTTCTAATAAGTTAATATTTCTAGATTCAACAAATATTTTAAATCTAGAGCACCATTGAGCATAAGGGAAATTTTTATATTTTGGAGCAATATTTGGATCATAGCCTAGACGAAATGCATCCATATTCATGATATATATGTGAAAATATGCAAGTAAGATACAAATTGTAGTCAAAATTTGATTAGCACAAAAAGATAACTTGGATCTTTAACTCAATGTGATTAGACCTAAAATCAAAGAGCACCAAGCTCTGATACCAAATAAAAGCACCCTAAGGCTACTAGGAAGGAACCCTAGAGGGGGGTGAATAGGGTTTATGCTAATCTAATCCTAGTTAATACCGATTAAAAACTTTACTAACAAATTATCCTAGCAAATAAGAAATACAATGAATTATTAGCAAGGATAAACAATATAAACAAAGGATAAAATAAACAAACTACTAAAGTGATAGGGTAATATAAACAACAATCAATAAACAAAGGCGATATAAATGATAAGCACGAATATAAAAGAACGCCAATGACAAACACAAACAAACTATATGATCACGGAGTTCGGTCCCCATGAACTACATCTCCACTCCTCACCTCGAGGAGATCTCTACTATCATACCAGGTTTTTTACACTTATCCGAAAAATATTTACACCTCACCATATCGGTTTTCAACGCTCACCAATCAACGTTCACTATTACTCATAATGTAACTACACTAACTACCACCTCAAGTGTTGGTCTCTAGCCTGTGTCTCCCTCAAGTGTTAGGAATACTACACTAACTACCACCTCAAGTGTTGGTCTCTAGCCTGTGTCTCCCTCAAGTGTTAGGAATTATAACATCTCTCTAGGCATTACCACCTACCCCACTCCTCTTGGGACGACCACGTCTCTCACCACACACTCCTCTTGGTGTACTAGTGTAATACAAAGTGAACCTCACAATAATAGCTCTCAATACAAATAAATTGTTTTCTATAATGGATGAGAATACAATTTAAGCTCACTCTCAATGTCACAAACCCACAACCCTAAATTATACTATGAATGTAAATACAATAAGTTTAATGGTTGTGTGTGAACAAAGAGATAAGTCAAAACTAAACTCAATGTAATTCTAGTTAATAAAAATTAAAATCAAACAAATAAAATAGCTAGATTGAGTTTAGGATAACTTCTCTATGATAACAAGAGAGAGGGAGAAGAGTGAATGCTCAAACACCAAAGGATGATCTCCACTTGCTCTTGTAAAATTCTCTTCACAAACTAAAATTAGAAAAATGCTTAAAATCTTTTTAAACAAACTTAAACCAAACTTTAAACCCTTATTAAACTTTCTTAAAACATTTTTCTTAGTTGTTTCTGGTCTGAGGTATGAGGGGTGTTTATAGAGACCCCAAGACACAAGAAAAACAAAGCAAAAAGACTAAAAACCTAAAACAGGACAAGGCTAGAAAAAATTAGCCATTACAACATCAGTCGACTGACGGCTTTCATCAGTCGACTGATGAGCTGACCGTTAGAGGCATTTTCCAGCTCATCAGTCGACTGACGACCTTATCAGTTGACTGATGATGTCATCAGTCGAATGGTCAGTCAACCAAAACAAAACAAAAACTTTTTTTTATTATTCTTGGTGTTTTCTTCAGTCGACTGAACACAGTCATCAGTCAACTGATAACACTGTATCAGCCTGATTTGAATAGTAAAACTAATTTTTAAACTGTCATTAAAAATAGCAAACAACTTCCAAAAAATGTAAAACTTTAGGAAATGATTGTAGACATGATAATGAACGCGCTACAAAGATTGGTTTTCAAAAAGCTCTTCCCATTTATAAAATATCATTATTTTACAAAATAGTCCAAAACATGTAAATGTAAAATACTTGTTTTTGACATTTGACATAAACCATGTTTTGAAACTTTATAAACTTGATTTTATAGACTTGAAGAATGGTGTAAACTATTGTTATGAAGTCTATAAACAATGAATATAGTATTTTAACAAAATAGACATATAATACACTAAAACATGATTTCATTGAATTAAATAGACTTGATATTGATGAAATCATATATAGGCATATAAACATGAAATAAGTATAAATTTTCCAATTATATTTATCTGTTTCATATTTAAACATGAAAACCAAAACAAAAACACTAAATATGAAAGATATAATTTCATATTTATATAAACTTGAAAACCAATAGCATGTATGTATATATTTAACTATATATATACATAGAAACCAAAACTTGTGTATATATATAACTATATATATATATATAAAACTAAAATGTGTATGTGTGTATATGATATTGAGCTTAAAGTACTAACACACATAAGATAAAAACCTAAACTAAATTACCCAAGCTATTTAGATCTTCGATGAAGCTCAACTTGGTACACTTGCGGATGAAGCTTGAACTTGTATCTTGACTTGAATTGTAAGGATTCACTGCACTATTCCACCAACCTCCAATAGATATGATCGTTGAGGCTCAACTCCATCCATCCTTCAACATATTGTTTGCCTAGAATAAATACAAAACACAAACATTACACAAACAATATTAGTTATAAATTGTTTGTTAATCATTATCAAAACAAAAGGACCCAACAATCTCCCTCTTTTTTATGATGACAAACAATTTATAAAAGAGATATATGCATGAAAGGAGATTAATATGTAAATTAAAATTATCATGCATATAACCAAAACAAGATATACCCACTATATTTCTCCCCTTTGACAACATCAAAAAGGGGAAAACAAAAGAATGAAGAGAGCGAAAGCTCCCCCTACAAATAAGCACGGTGAGTATAAAACAAATATAGGGATTGCTTCCCTTATCAAAATGCCATATAGAATATATGCAATAAAGACCAAGGTATAAACATAGAAGCCATGTTTAAAAGATTTATGAAATCAAGAGAAAGAAAAAACATGATAATCATGAAAAAAGTTTTCAAATGAAAACAAATCACTCAAATGAAATCATAAATCAAATGAAATCTATAAAAGTAAACCATATAAGGCAAGAGAGGAAAATATATCAATCTCTTAAGCTTGTTTCAACCCATATGAACATATTAGCACCCGGTAAACATGATTTGGGAATAAAAACCCAATAAATCCGGGGGGATATATAAACACAAACCTCTCATCAAAATAAAAACTAATAATCATGAAAACAAAAGAATTGATCAAAGAAAAATTATTTTCATATTCAAAAAAATTTTAAAACATATTTTTCAAAACCAAGAAAAATAAAAAATAATAAAAATTTTGGTTTTAAAAAGATTTTGACACCCAAGTATTCTTAGTGCCTGATTGGTTAGGGACATGACCCCTATCATTTAAGCTCAAAGCCCTAGGGTTATGAACCCTCTTAGACACATTTGGTGCACTAACACGGTCAAAGCAAAAATTACTCAAATGACCCTTCTGATTGTAATAAATACAATGAAAATGAAGCATTTGCTTATGTTGACCAAACGATTGTGCACGGGGCTCATTTGCAAAATAGGTTTATCTTGAAAATTATTTTGCAAACGAGAAACTCTCCTCAAATCAAAACAAAATTTGGTCAAATGACCAAAACGACTATAATGATCACATTTAAACTTTTGTGGTCTTTTAAAATTATTTGGAAAAAGTAAAATCTTTTTCAAATCAAAGCAAAACTTTGCCAAATGGCCAAAACGACCACAATAACCACATTTAAACACATTAGCATGTTTATGATGAGCATTTGATGCATGTGCATGTGTGTGTAATGAAGAAGCCTTATGAGATGCACAAGAAGCATTGATATTAGTATTTTTAGATTTTTGTGTATCATAACAAAATTTAGCTAGATGGCCTTTTCGATCGCAAATGGAACATTTGTAAATTTTGCTATACATATGTGCATGATGTATAGGATGTTTAGATGTTTTAGCATGAGGCTTAGCACATATGTTCATGAGCTTTTTATGGTTGTTAATGCATGTAGTAAGAGTTGAATCTAAAGATGAAATGCGATTTATAACAACAGTCGACTAATCATTAAACACATTTGCATTAACATTAGAAGTAGAAGGATCATGATTAAATTTGAATGAATTAAATTCATTTCTAATTGTTTCTACCTCTAACATGGCATCAATCTTAGCATGAGATAAGCTAGCAATGGATGATGATAATTTCTCATTTTCTAATTTTAACATATCATTATTTTTTTTAAAAGCAACATTTTCTTGAGAAATGATATCAAAATTGGAAGCTAGCTTCTCATGATCGAATTTCAAAATGACATGCTTGCTTTTAAGATCAATAAAATTATTTTGTAATTTTGTGTAGGCATGCGATAATCTCTCCTAAGCACAAGCGAGTTCATTAAAAGATAAATCATCATCGGATTTCAAATCGCTTACCATACTAAGACTATCGTCTAGTGGTCGTGTGCAAGATGCTCCTCTATCACTTGAAGTCGATTCCACCACAACGTGTCGAATCTCCTCCAAATCTCCTTGATGTGCTTCAAAAAGTTTCTAAATCATGTAAGCACTATCAAAATGAGCAAGTTCGTTAGAAATACATGGTTCAAAAACCTTATGCAAGAATTCTAACACTAACTTGTTCATTGTAAAAATTTTCTTATCATGATTGCTCCACTTGGATTTCTCCAATGTGGGCACAATATAAGCACAATCAATAACTTTTAATAAGTCGATATTTCCAGATTCAACAAAATTTTAAATCTAGAGCACCATTGAGCATAAGGGAAATTTTTATATTTTGGAGCAATATTTGGATCATAGCCTAGACGAAATGCATCCATATTCATGATATATATGTGAAAATATGCAAGCAAGATACAAATTGCAGTCAAAATTTGATTAGCACAAAAAGATAACTTGGATCTTTAACTCAATGTGATTAGACCTTAAATCAAAGAGCACCAAGCTCTGATACCAAATAAAAGCACCCTAAGGCTACTAGGAAGGAACCCTAGAGGGGGGTGAATAGGGTTTATGCTAATCTAATCCTAGTTAATACCGATTAAAAACTTTACTAACAAATTATCCTAGCAAATAAGAAATACAATGAATTATTAGCAAGGATAACCAATATAAACAAAGGATAAAATAAACAAACTACTAAAGTGATAGGGCAATATAAACAACAAGCAATTGACAAAGGCGATATAAATGATAATCGCACTTTACACTTCGCACGGCATTGGGTCGATGTGGCGCCACGAAGGTTGCTTCGCAGCATGCGGACGAGCTACGTATTCACACGAGGGTGACCCTAGCGTTCTCGTAGTTTGACAATGTTTGCTCGTTCGACGAAGTTTATCTATCATACGAGGTTCGCCTATTTGACGATGTTCGTTCCTTCGATGAGGTTCGTCTGTCATACGAGGTTCGCTTGTTTGACAAGGTTCGTCTGTCATACGAGGTTCGCCTGTTTGACGAGGTTCGTTCGATCGACGAGGTTCATATATCATACAAGGTTCGCCTGTTTGACTATGTTCGCTCGTTCGATGAGGTCCGTCTGTCATACGAGGTTCGCCTGTTTGACGACGTTCATTTGTCAAATGAGGTTTGTCTGATTTACTAAGACGTGACCCTCGTGTTTCGTAGCAACGCATCTATTGATTGCCTTGTATTCAGCAGTTACTGAATGCAGCAGTTACAATAGCATTAAGAGCAATTTAATGCAATGATGTTACAATCTTAATTGTCATTAAGAATTGTAACGATCACATTAATTGCTAGTGACTCTTGAGCTGGCCTTAGAGGCCTATAAATAGCACCCTTGGACAGCTCTAGGTTACAGCTGGAAACTTTCTCGCGAGCGTGGAATATGAACGTCAGTATAGAATACGACCGTCGGTATACACACGCGAGCTTGGAAAACGAACATCGGATCGACGTTGTTGTTGCTGTTGTTGTGTAGCTGCTGCAGAAACTATGCCCGCAGGAACCCTGAAACCGAAAGGTTTTGAACCAAAAGGTTCTGAGATCGTGGAGATCTTTTGCCTTGACCGAAATGTCTTATAGATCAAGAAGATCTTGACAGTACTGGGTTGGTGCACATCAGAGTACTGTACTGTTATTCCTGAAAGTAGTTTGGCCTTGGGATCCTTGCACCGGAGTAGGCCAAATATTACTTTAAGCACAGCGTTTCA
Organism: Asparagus officinalis; assembly: GCF_001876935.1. Classification (NCBI taxonomy): domain Eukaryota; kingdom Viridiplantae; phylum Streptophyta; class Magnoliopsida; order Asparagales; family Asparagaceae; genus Asparagus; species Asparagus officinalis. Next base: position 46,514,836 of record NC_033794.1, on the reverse strand, counting down.
CAAACGCACAGCAGCTAATTAAAAAAATTTAAAATAACAGCACATCATCCTTCACTGTTTAATTCCAGATTTAACCATAATTTCCAACAATCTTAAAGCAATATTTCAGATCTACTAATGGATCCTGCAAGGACTCTTAGAGTAGACTGTCTCAAGTTAGAAAACTTTGATGGATCTAACTTTAACGCATAGCGTTGAAAAGTGATTTTTGGGATGCAACCCCTAAAATCTGCTATGTTATTTCTGAGGAAAAACCTAACTTTAAAGAAGACTCAGAGTCTAAAGCCTCTTGGGATAAAGATGATCATTTCTGTAGGAGTTATCTCCTTAACTGCCTGGCTGATTATCTAGCAGATACTTACACCAATAAGACCTCTACAAAGGAAATCTGGAATGATCTGGAGGAGCAATACAAGGATGAGGAGAAGCTTTCCAAGTCTCGCCTCATTGACAAATTTCTGGAGTTCAAGTTTGAAGATGATACTGAGGTTTGCCTCAAGTCAAAGTGCTTGAAAAGCTTGTTATGAAGCTGAAGGATGAAAAAATCAGTCTTTGTCAAACCTTCATTTCTGGTGCAATTGTCAACAAGCTTCCTCCATCTTGGATGTCATTTTCCACGGACATTTGAAGAAGAAAAAGATAGGTGATTTTATCTGATTTGAAGAGGTTCATTCGGATCGAGACGAGATTCGGACTCGTACAAAGAATGAGCTCCTAGCTAAGCAGAAGGCGTCTGCTAACATGGTGGCTACTAACTCTAAGAAGGCTACCAGTTCTTCTAAGAAAAAGAAGTCTTTTAACAAAAAGAAGAATCATAATCCGAAGAACCTGAATGTTCAGAAGAAAGATTTCAATAAGAACGGAAAATGCTTCAATTGTGGGAAGCAATGACATTTTGCCAAAGACTACAAAGCACCAAAAAAGGGAATAGTACACAATGTTAATCAACTTGATAATTGTGTGGTTATGCTCTTTCAGGTGACAACTCCCAGTAAAGTCTCCGGTTAGTGGTTAGATACAGGTGCTACCTTTTAAGAAAAGGTTGTGTTATCTTTTAAGAAAATATATTTTAGCAATGCATATCGTGCTAATGACATGTATAAGATCAGTACTATTGTACCCAACTCAGTTGTAAATGAAGTATCATCTTCTGCTTACTCCTCTGTATTATAGCATAATAGACTAGGACATGTAAATTATAGAAAGCTGTCTAGCATGGAGAAGTTAGGATTACTTTCAAAATGTGGGGGTAACAAACCTGAAAAGTGTGAAGTCTGTGCGCAAGCAAAGCTGACAAGGAAGCCGTTTCCAAGTGTCATAAGAAGCACCAACTTATTAGATCTGATTCACTCAGATACTTGTGATTTCAAGAGCTTCATCACTCAAGGCGGCATGAAGTACTTTATCACCTTCATTAATGACCACTCTCGCTTCTGCCACGTCTACCTGCTGAAATCTAAAGATGAAGCCTTCAGTAAGTTTGTCGAATTTCGGACTCGAGTAGAGAAGCAGCTTGGACTTTAGGTGAAAAGACTCAGGAGTGACAGAGGAGGGGAGTACTGATCCAAGGAGTCGGAGACATGTTTCAAGGAGCATGGAATCATTGCTAAAACTACTACTCTGTATTCTTCGTAATCTAATGGAATTGCAGAAAGGAAATCGTACATTGATCGAGATAGTGAATTCGATGCTAATCACATCCGGTCTACCTACATGCAATTGGGGAGAGGCTTCATTGATGGCAAACTGGATTTTGAACAGAGTACCATATTCTAAAACTGATAGTACTCCTCATCAGTTATGGTTAGGATATCCAGATCATTTGAATAGTCTCAAAGTGTGGGGGTGTCTCGCATATGTTCGAGTTCCAGATATCAGAACGCCTAAGCTCGGACCAAAGGCAAATAGATGTGTGTTTCTTGGCTTTACTGAAGATAGTGATGCTTGCAGGTTTCTTGACCTTGGAACTAACTCCATCATCAAAGCTCGGGATGCAAAATTCTTTGAGGATAAGTTTATCAAAGATAAAGGATTATTGCTCAAAAATATAGCAGAGAATGCTAGTACGTCATACGCACCAGAGGAGCCAGTTTAGCGAGAAACTGAAAGTGTCAGTGATGAAGGAGTTACTGAACCATCTTCCAAACGTGTTAGAAGACAGAAAGATTTTGGAGATGACTTTATCACCTATAATGTGGAAGGAGACCCACAAACTTTCCAAGAAGCAATGCAGTCAACCGACGTTCTTATGTGGAAAGAAGCTATAGATGATGAGATGGATTCATTGATCCAAAATCACACGTGGGAGCTGATGGATGTACCTGAAGGTGCTAGGCCTATCAATTGCAAGTGGATCTTCAAAAAGAAGCTTCGTCCTGACGGTACTATTGAGAAGTACAAAGCAAGATTGGTGGCGAAAGGATTCTCTCAGAGAGAAGGAATAGACTTCTTTGACATCTATGCACCAGTTTGCAGGATCGAAAGGATTCTCTCAGAGAGAAGGAATAGACTTCTTTGACATCTATGCACCAGTTTGCAGGATCACTACCATCAGAGTGCTTATCGCATGGGCGGCGATAAAAAGGTTCGTCATACATCAGATGGATGTGAATGCTGCCTTTCTCAATGGAGACCTCACAAAAGAGATCTACATGGAGAAAGCAGAAGGGCTTGATGCTCCACCTGGTAAAGTTTGTAAACTTATTAAGTCTCTATATGGACTTCAGCAGGCACCAAAACTCTAGCATAAGTAGTTTGATGGGGTTGTTCGCAACAATGGGTATCAAGTCAGTGAGTCTGACAAGTGCCTATACATCAAGGTCGCTAAAGGGAAGGTGGTGGTTATCTACCTCTATGTGGATGATATACTCATCGTCGGGAGTGATTTGGAGATAGTAACATCTACCAAGAAATTTCTATCAGCTCAGTTTAGCATGAAGGACCTTGGAACTACGGACGTGATTCTTAGAATCAAAATCATATACTCTGAAGAGGGTATTGGATTGTCCCAATCTCATTATGTCGAGAGCATGCTAAGAAAGTATGTCTACTACGACCTACCAGAACTGTCAGTGTCGTATGATTACAACAAGAAGCTTCGATCAAACACTAGAAGACCAGTAGAGCAGCTAAGGTACTCAAAGATAATTGGAAGTCTTATGTACGCGATGAGCTGCACAAGGCCAGATATAGCATTCGCTGTGGGAATGCTTAGTAGGTTCACAAGTAATCATGGAAAGCTTCACTGTGATGCTGTCTAGAGATTGATGAGATACTTAAAAGGAACTACAGGTCTGGGTCTATTCTACACTGGATATCCGGTTGTAATTGAAGGTTATTCAGATGCGAGCTGGTGCTCAGAACCAGATGAGTGCAGATCTACTGGAGGTTTTATCTTCACCATAGGCGAAGCTATCGTCTCGTGGAAATCTAAGAAGCAAACTATGATTGTACAGTCATCGATGGAATCTGAGTTCTTTGCACTCTGTGCTGTAGGAGATGAAGCTGAGTGGCTCAGTTGTATTCTCCGAGACCTTCCATTAATAGAATTACAAGACGCAATTATAATCTATTGTGATAATCAGGCAACGGGTGCTGTGGCAGCGAACTCGTTGTTCAATGGAAAGAAGCGGACCATTCGTCTGGAGCATGGCTATTTGAGAGAACTCATTTGCCAAGGAGTCATCTCGGTGATTGACGTTCGGTCTTCAGAGAATGTGGCTGATCCTTTGACTAAATGTCTGAAAAGGACATAGTCAAAAGGACATGTGCTGCAATGGGTCTCAAAGTTTTGTGAGTCTTACAAATACTTACCATGTTCATCCAATTATTAGTTCAAAGCTTACTGGTTCAAAAATCAAGTAAGATTTGTAAAGTTTTGTGAGTCTTACAAACACTTACCATTTTGTCAAGTTATTAGTTCAAAGCTTACGTAGTTCAAAGCTTACGCTACTAATGATAAGATAATTGGTTCAAAAGTCAAGTAAGATTTACAAGTGAAATCCTATCATGTAAAGAGGTTGGTTGTTAAGCCTTAATGGGTCCAAAGCATTTCGGATGCGGGATGTTAGATAGGTAACATGCCTAAATGACTCACCGATACTCCTATTATGTAAAGGGGTTGGCTATTAAGCCTTAATGGGTTCAAAGCATTTCGGATGCGGGGTGTTAGATAGGAAACACGCCTAAAGGAATCACCTAGAATCTTATCATGAGAGAGGATGGCTCTTAAGCCTTAATGAGTTCAAAGCATTTCGGATGCGGAATGTTTGATAGAAAACATGCCTAAAGAACTCACCTATGCCTGTGTGGAGATTTAGTCGTCTCCTATGGTGTATTGTGGAAAGATACCTAGAGCCCTATTAGAAACCAGGACTAGCACATGGCCATAAATGTGCAAAGACAAAGGCAAGTGTGGTTCAAAGTGAAAACTATCACAGATGAGTTTGATCTTGTGTGATCACTGGATTTTAGACATGAGCTGGTTCAAGTCTCTGTGACACCATGCATCTATCTTCTATTCAGTTGGTCTAAGGGGGATTCAAGTCCTTGCAACATCTACCTTATGCACAATGATTGAAACGACGACACCATAACATGACACTAGTTTAAAAATTTGTGGGGGATTGTTGGATTTTTTGGTCAAAACTACTTTCCAAAATGAGTTTTCAAACTATATATATATTAACGGCAAGCCGGGAAGTGTTTTATTTGAATTAATCTCTCATAAGTTCTAGTGGGTCGTGGGTCGTGGGTCGTGGACCGTAGGCCGTGGGCCGGGGATCGGGGCTAATCGGGCTGAGGCGCTAAGTAGCGCTTTGTTAGGCGTAGTTTGCACTTCGCACGGAGGCATCCGGGTAAGGTGGCGCTGTTTGGCGCCACGTTAAACCGAAAGGTTCTGAGATTGAGGAGATCTTTTGCCTTGACCGAAAGGTCTTATAGATCGAGGAGATCTTGACAGTACTGGGTTGGTGCACACCAGAGTACTGTACTGCTGTTCCTGCAAGCAGTTTAGCCTTGGGATCCTTGCACTGGAGTAGGTCAAATATTACTTTAAGCACAACGTTTCACAAACGCACAGCAGTTAATTGAAAAAGTTTAAAATAACAGCACATCATCCTTCACTGTTTATTTCCAGATTTAACCATAATTTCCAACAATAAGTTACAACAATCACTACCATATGTGTAATAAGAACTATATACAATTAAGTAAATGATTATAAATTGATTACAGACCTTTGCGTTTCAATCAACATGAATACTATGCTTATCGTAATAAGAACTGGATAAAAAAAAAGAATATTCTTTTCGTTACACAGTCTCTGGAAACTAAAAATCTCACTATTCAATGATCCAATTTATTCGCTAATTCAACCATAGCTTATTTATGTTCTTCCTTTTAGCTTTCATTTTCTTCTCTTTATTATTGCTCGCTATTCTTCGCAGCCAATTATTTGTTAAGATTTTAGTATTAGGCATCGAAATTACGCTCTACATTAGTTTCTCAAGATGCATTAGATTAAGATTTGCAAACTACGCACCAATGCAATTGTAGAATTCAGATAAAAAAGCATATTCTTTTAATTTTATAATTTTAATTTCTAGAAATAGATAAATTGTTGAAAATGAACAAGATGGACAAAAGTATTCTTTTAATCGTGAATCTCCTAACTCTTTATGTCTTTTACCATTGCTGGAAATATATACAAAGGATTTAGTATTGGAAGAGAAAACATATATCAAAATGTTTCAGTGGCAGGTAGTAATCACAAAACTTGCAATTCGAATGATAATCATGCAACACGATAGTAGAAAAGCTCCCATAACAAAAGAACTATGATCGGGGTTTTATAATTTTTCTTGAATAATGAGAAGTGTGTGATGAATATACTGGTTCTTCACAGATCACAGATTAATTAAACAACCGTTTATAGTGTCTAATTTACTCCACATAGAAACATATATAACAAAAAATTTGAGATAACAGAGATAATAGAAAATTTTTAATTTACCTTGATAGCTTGTACTCCTCTTATCAACCTTAGATTCCTGATATCATCAATCGTCAATACAAAAAATAAGGTAAGTCATGAACCAATCAACCAGAGAATAATAAATATGAATAGAGAAATAATGATAATAACTATAATAAGAATAACCACTACTTACAACTGGAAATAAACATCTTCTTTGCTCTATCAAAACTGAAGCAGGAAGTAATTTATACAACCACGAAATAATCAAAAATTTTAGTTAAGAAATATAAAGCCCTAGAAATTAGTACTATTTATAGCAACGACCAAAACTGAGGGGGTTGAAAAACAGACTAAATTGAGGCAAGAAGATAGAGCATCTAAATAATGTAGAGAGAGAGGGGGGAGGGACTAAGGAGAGAGCGATTAATGAGGGATTGTTGGTGGTTAGAAAATAGAGGAATCGGA